>NW_012118154.1:4645941-4681532 GCF_000951035.1 Colobus angolensis palliatus | reverse complement strand
GTGCCTCCGTCTCCGGGCTGGCCTTCCTTCGCTTCTTCCTGCCCCTGGTCTTTCACATATGCTGATTGCACCAACTGGAGTGGTCATCTTCCCACAGGCCCATTCTTAATTTGGGGGTATTATATGGCATTTCCCCAGAGAGATCTCTAACCACTCATTTCTCCTATAGCATCCTGTTATTTTCTTTGAATGCATTTCTCACCCTTTTTAATTACAAACATATTTAATGTTGACATAATTTATCCACTGACATGTATATATCAAGCATGTTTTAGTGCCAGGCGTGATGCTGGGAGCAGGGATGCCACATTGAGTCAAAGCAGACATGCTAGGATTGAACAAGTATTTGTAGAAGGCAGAGGCACCTTTGTGACATCCGAGTGGAGAGTAGAATACAAGTGTTTGGCAGCTGGCTCTGGGTGGTCAGGTGTATCTAGTTAGAGTCATAGCTGAGATCACCTGGGTTGGGAATCTGGCTTAAGAAAAGCAGAGGGCCAACGTCAGCACTTGTATTGTGCCTTATTCTAGAAGGGTTGCAGATGAATTGATTTGGGATCCCAGGTGAGTGCCATGAGGTACAGGAAAAGCAGAAGAGAAATCATCAAGAAACATGGGACTGAAGTAGCAAGAGGGAAGTGGGGTACAGGAGAAGGTGGGGCTCCGAAAAAAGCCAGGAGTGGAGAGTTTTTAGAACGCTGCTGTCACATCACCAGGTAAACATACCAGGGTCAAGAAAAACAAGCACTGGGTGGTGTCTATTCATTTAGCAATTGACCAGTCACTGCCTGAGTAGTGTTGGGCAGGAGAGGAAGAGGACGGGCCATAAGCCAGTTGGCTACACACTGGGAAGTTAGTGGGAGAGGATATGGTGTAGCAAGGGTGTGAACTGCTCAAGAAGGAAGCTTGGCTCTGACAAGAGAAGTGGGCAGATACAGGGTGAAGGGAAGATCAGTATTTTATGGGGCCTGCAGAAATGGGTTTGGTGGTGCTTTCTGCTGGGGCAAGTGAAGGAGGAGAGGTTGAAGGCACAGGAGAGAACAGCGGTCTCTGAAGTAGACAGTCTTCAATGCCCAAGCAAAAGAGGTAGCTCTGACCCACACCCTTGATCTGGTAGCTTTGCTTGGAAGCAGTTGTAGTATAGCGTGCCTGCGTGGGCTTGGAAATTAAACAGCTTTTACCCGCCCTTCTCCCAGCTTCTACTGAAGACCTGCGTAACTTGAGCAGTTCACTTTTACCTCCCGGGGTCATGATTCTCTCCTGTTAAAAACCTCATTGGGAATTGATAATCGAATGAGATCTTACACATAAAGCCCTTCACACAGCATCAGGTCCCCATGTTTCTGTCATAGGAAACGAAAGAAATGAGGTGTCCATTAGGGTTGAGGAGGGCATTAAAAAGGGCAGTTCCATTGATAATTCTGATTGATTTTAAAGTATTTGAGTAATGTGTTTCATTAATTTTTTTTTCAGTAAGAGGTTATGTACATTATGCACCAAATGTTTTGCTTGTGGCTGGTGCATTGTTTGTGATTTCATCATTAGAAGCACTAGGTCTTTGTGGATAATGTAAAAATACCAGTTGCTCTAACAAGGGAATGTCTGACAAGTTTAGCCACTGAACACCGAGGAAGCTTAGGCATTTATTCTTTTCAGAAGGGTCCTTCCTATTTTGTGTTCTTGCCCTTTAATAAGTGTTACTCCTGTTTTGAGAAGAGAGCTGAAGCTTACACATTGCTAAAAATCTGAACTCCTGTAATCTAATCTTCCTGCATTCGTTCCTAAAACTTGAGTGACTTTTCTTACTGAAAATCTAATGACTAATAAGAGAGAATTCTGGTCCCTAGTCCCTGAGGTTATTTATTAACTAGATTTGTACAAATATTCTTATATATATTTTTATGAGCCATTTCCTATTTGGAGCCCTTTCACAGTATCAGTCTGTATGTATCAATAATGCCAGCCAATGAGTTTTCATTTACCAAATAGTTGTAAATGTAACAGGCAGAATGTTATCCAAGATAGTGAATTCCTGAAGCTAGCGCAGCGGAAGGCATCTGCTGGTGTATGTTAGTGAGGAGCTGTCAAAACACTACAGTCTCCTGCCATATAAGTGTGTGGCTGTTAGTTCCCGGCTTGTGCAGTGCCTAAGTATGCTGACTGCCTTACCTATATGGCATCTCCTGTCATTTGTTCCACAAAGCTTGTGCTGCTGCACTTTCACTGTGTCTTTTCTTTCCCTGCTAACGAGTGAGGTTTGGCTTATATTTGTTTTCTCCTTTCTCCTCCCCAGTGGACCGTATCGTGGGTCTGGATCAAGTCACTGGTATGACTGAGACAGCTTTTGGCTCCGCATATAAAACCAAGAAGGGCATGTTTCGTACCGTCGGGCAGCTCTACAAAGAATCCCTCACCAAGCTGATGGCAACCCTCCGAAACACCAACCCTAATTTCGTTCGCTGCATCATTCCCAATCACGAGAAGAGGGTATGTGCTGAGCAAAACATATGCGAGTATTTTAAACTGACCTAGGTCAGGTGCTAAAGATTAAACTACTAAACTATTGTTTGCTTGATTAGGCTGGAAAATTGGATCCACACCTAGTCCTAGATCAGCTGCGCTGTAACGGTGTCCTGGAAGGGATCCGCATCTGTCGCCAGGGCTTCCCCAACCGAATAGTTTTCCAGGAATTCAGACAGAGGTATTGCTAACTTTTACTTTTTTTGCTTACGTATCAAAGCTTATCTTCATATGAATTCAAACAGTGATATAATAAGGAAATCTTTTTCCTTATCCCCTACATAGTTTGTTTTCTTATATAGCAAACATATAGTGACGTACTGGAGAAGGACAACCCTTAATTACCTTGATTATTGGTAGGAAGATTGAGTGCCTACTTTCTAAAAAGGCAGCGTGCTAGGAACTGCGATGGGTGCTGCAAAGAAACATGCCATGTTTTCAGGGCCCTGAAGTGAGCTTTCAGATAAACATAGAAAGCTGAAAGCTTACAGTTGACTCATTCAGACAGTTCTACCTGGGATTCAAACATAATTATGTTTGTTTATTTATTTATTTATTATTTTTGAGATGGAGTCTTTACTCCATCACCCAGGCTGGAGTGCAGTGGCGCCATCTCAGCTCACTGCAGCCTCCACCTCCCAGGTTCAAGCAATTCTCCTGCCTCAGCCTCCTGAGTT
Organism: Colobus angolensis palliatus; assembly: GCF_000951035.1. Taxonomy (NCBI): domain Eukaryota; kingdom Metazoa; phylum Chordata; class Mammalia; order Primates; family Cercopithecidae; genus Colobus; species Colobus angolensis. The sequence goes on along the minus strand of NW_012118154.1, from coordinate 4,678,338 downwards.
GCTGGGACTACAGACACGTGCCACCACTCCCAGCTAGTTTTTTGTATTTTTAGTAGAGACAGGGTTTCACCAAGCTAGCCAGGATGATCTCGATCTCCTGACCTTGTGATCCCGCCTCGGCCTCCCAAAGTGCTGGGATTACAAGCCAAACATAATTATTTTTAAAATTGATTTTTTAAATAGATAAGTAATGTATGTTCCTTTTAGGAAAGTTTGAAAATACAAGAGAAGTAAAAAAGTAAATAAAAATCATCCAGGAGTGATTCCTAAAAACATGTTGGGGTACTTCTTTCCATCTTTTCTCAATGAATATATCTGTATGTGTGTGTGTATGTGTATGAATTTTTTTCCAATGTATGTGTGTACGTGTGCACACACATGCATGCAATTACAGTCTTTTAGCGAACGTAGGGAAAGGAGTACATAGATGAGAAAAGGATTAAGAAAAAACAAAAGGGAAAAGATCTGTCAACCTGCAGTGGAAATGGATACATACAATGAGAGTTACTTTTAACTTTTATTTGGTAATTTTCTTGAATAGTTACTTTAGTTTGCTTTTTTTCTTCCTTTTTCTGGAAATCAGATTTCAAAGTTTGACACCATTTGTTGTTCCATGAAATGAAAGGTGCTGCCGGGTCAAAGAGTGGTCCTTGTGCCCTTTCTCCCACTGTTCCAGATAGTCACCTTGAGAAGCCCTTCCAGTCCTTGTGTGTCTTCAGGAAAGCCATCATTCTGATCCTATTGTATGATAAAGTCTGGTAGATTTTCATTTTTTATTGTTAGGAGAAAAACGGAGTATAATTGGCATCCAAGATACAAAGTTTGACTGATGTAGCCAGGATTCCTCCTTTAATATAGCCAGTATCTTTTATTTTTCTGATTGAGGTACAGCCTGTATACAGTGAGGTACACAGATTTTAAATGTGCAGCTCAGTGAGCACATACACGTGTGTCCACCCTGACCAATGTCATGTCACATGTCACCCTGATGTTGTCTGATGTTCTGAATAGAAGCCTATGAACACAGCTCTTACAGCCCTTCCTGTTATCTAATAAATGCTACAAATTGACAGTGACTTAAAGTACAGAAAGCCAGATTCTCTTTTGCATCTTGAGGATATGAACATTTTGTAGGAAATGAAGAAAAATGAAAGGTTTCTAAAACAGCATGCTTTTGATTTTTCTCTACCACAACCTCCTAAACCTACTTTTTGACCTGAAAGAACTAACCTCGTTTTTACTTATGAGAAATAGAAAGTAGATCTACAGAAAACATCAGATTATCACCAGTTCATTTATTTACTCTTAATTTAACATGTATTTACATACCCAATATTCTCTTGCCTCTCAGAGCAAAACTCACAGTTAGTAGATACACATTGTCCACAAATTTCTACAAAATACTTCTTGGAATATTTTCTTACAGATATGAGATCCTAACTCCAAATGCTATTCCTAAAGGTTTTATGGATGGCAAACAGGCCTGTGAACGAATGGTAAGCTTTTCTTGATTTTTTTTCTGGTTTGTAGACTTAATCTAATCTTTCTTGTAGTTAAAAAAAAGTAAATGAACTCTTTCTCTCTTAGATCCGGGCTTTAGAATTGGACCCAAACTTGTACAGAATTGGACAGAGCAAGATATTTTTCAGAGCTGGAGTTCTGGCACACTTAGAGGAAGAAAGAGATTTAAAAATCACTGACATCATTATCTTCTTCCAGGCCGTTTGCAGAGGTTACCTAGCCAGAAAGTAAGTGGTTATTCACGAATTCATTGTTCACTGAGGATGCACTTGTGCTAAATAAGCATTGCGTTTTGGGCTAGGGATGCAAGAGTATGTGAAACATAAAGTCTGTCCTTATGGAAACTGCTTTATAGTGGCAGAGATAGGTAAATACATGAACATTCTAAGTAATGGGATGTTGCAATAAGAAAACACACAAGCAGGCCGGGCATGGCAGCTCAGGCCTGTAATCCCAGCACTTTGGGAGGCCAAAGTGGGCAGATCACTTGAGCTCAGGAGTTCGAGACCAGCCAGGGCAACATGGCAAAACCCCATCTCTACTAAAAATATAAAAAGTAGCCAGGCTTTGTAACACGTGCCTGTAGTCCCAGCTACCTGGGGGAGCTGAGGCAGGAGGATCTCTTGAACCTGGGAGGTCAAGGCTGCAGTAAGCCAAGATGGCACCGCCGCACCCCAGCCTAGGTGACAAAGTGAGACCCTATCTCAAACACACACACACACACACACACACACGGGGCCAAGGGGCTTGGGGTCCTGCTTCAGCTCAAGTCCTCAGAGAATGCTTCTCTGAGGCTGAAACCTCAAGGGTAAGAAAGCTGGCCCTGTGAAGGGAGGAGAGAGAAGCTTTTCAGTAAGGGAACTATGGCAGCATCGTGGCAAGAATCTGGCAGCATTTGAGAAGGTGACACAGTCCAGTGTGGCTGGAGCAGGATGAGTGAGAGAGAGCAAGGTGAGAGAAGAGGCTTGAGAATCAGATGCTGGACAGGGGTTAGGAGCGCAGTGAAGGGAATCTATACTGTCAAGGCCGCCTGGCTGTGGTGTGCAGAATCCATTGAGATAGGCCAAGAGTAGAATTGGGAGGGCCAGTTGGGAAGCTGTCTTAGTGATTCAGGTAGAAGATGATGGTGCCTGGACCCAAGAAGGTGGTATTGGAGAATGAGAGAAAAGTTGTTAAATTTGAGATAGAATTCAAAGAACTTAGAACTGATTTGGATTTAGAAGGTAATACTGGTATACTTCTTCCTACTAAACACTTAGGGTTTGGGAGTGAGAGAAGTTGAGAGAGGTTGAGTAGTTTGTCATCCAGACAGTTTTGAGCAAACAGAATGTGAACTCCTGCACTGGAAGTCAGCACTCTGCACTAATGTCTCCTACATGTGGGTTGGAAAACAGCTCTGGTTCCTGGGCAGTCTGCTTGCCCAGACCGTGGTCAAGAGGGCTTTAAACAGAAGAAGGTAAAGGCAATATTGGTTTGTGTGTGTGTGTGTGTGTGTGTGTGTGTGTTTTGCCTGTAAAATAGAATACAGAGTAAAAAGAGTAGCGTGGAAAGTTGAAGACAAATAGATGATATCTTCTGGTTGATACTAAGAAACATTTGGCAAAAAGGAGTAAAATACTTGGGTTTTTATAGACTAATGTTTAGATACTATATAAATAATAAAGTGAACCTGTTGATAGCAAAGAGCCTCCTCACTGTATCCACTGAACTGCAGAATGCCTAACATGGCATAAGGAGTGAGCAATGGCAGGTGCCAGGCTAACTTCATAGAGTTAGCAAAAAACTTGACACCTGCCAGAAACCTGCTACAACTATCAAAAGCGCAGGAAACAAACTATGTAGATATACTTTGTGCAGCTTTTTCATGGATCTAAACCTTGCTTGCAAAATTTTCAAAATAGAAACTTAAAAACAAGATATTTCACTTGCATTATTTCATCTTAAGGACTTAAAGCTAACAATTCCATGTAATCGTATATGTAGGCTGGCACGCCTTTGCCTTTGCAGCCCCTTGCCCCTAAATATTTTAGTCACACTATGTATATGGTAGGCTGGGACTTATAATTAGGATACATCAAAAAAAAGAAGATAACCTATTCAAAGGAACCAGATTGTACTGTGGAAAAAGGCAGAATAGTGCTAATAGTCAAAAAAAAATAGGTGTCTTTACAGAAATCCATGAACTTGAGCTTGAAGCGCCCTGGAGGACATTGGGATAAGGATAAAAAGGGGGAAGGAGCTAAAGTGATTTTGAACACTTTCAAAGTCCACTTTCCAAACACTCGGAGATAGGTTGATGTCACAGCTCCCTCATGAAAACCTGGAGGACAGTGCCTGACATACAGGCTCAATAAAAATCAGCCGACCACAGTGCAGAAGGAAACCAGCTGCCTCATTCCACTAAACAAAGTGCCCAGCATGTTTCTGACTCATCATTTGACAGTTTTATCTCCCAGAGGGCCAAGGAAGCAACTAGGGCAGTAGTTTTTAATAAGAAGATTGGGTGAATTTTTACAGCATTCCTGAAGGTGACTGCAAGAATTGGAAGGTGGATGCTTAATAAATTCAAAAGTCATTTTTGAAACTTTTGTTTTTGTAGTAGAAACTCTTGGAATTAAGACTTGGCCAATCCCGGCCAGGCACAGTGGATCACTTGAGGTCAGGAGTTCAAGACCAGCCTGACCAATATGGTGAAACCCTGTCTCTACTAAAAATTCAAAAAATTAGCAAGGCATGGTGGTGCATGCTGGTAGTCCCAGCTTCTCGGGAGGCTGAGGGACGAGAATCGCTTGAGCCCAAGAGGTTGCAGTGAGCCAAGATTGTACCACTGCAGTCCAGCCTGGGCAACAGAGCAAGACTCTATCTCAAAAAAAAAAAAAAAAAAGACTTGGCCAATTCTTTTTGGCTGGTAGGAATAAGTTAGAAGGTTTTGTAAGGAACAAGAATAAAAAAGTTATGAAGCAGTGGACTCAGGGAAAATTCTAACCAGCAAGGAGGAGTTCATTGGCAGTATGGCAGCTGTGGGATTCTTGCAAGGAAATGTGACAGGTAGGTCATTTCTGCTCCAAAACAGCAAGTGTCTGTCTTTTCTTAAGACACTCCCACTCCTGATACCGCTGTTTGCTGGAGTGAATGAATAATTCGAAATGTTTTTCTTGTTTTTTCCATCGCCTTCAATTGCTTCTCTTTCCCAGGAGCGTCCTATAGCTACTCCTGCAAGCTGTTATAAAAGGACTTCAGAGAAACAATTACAGATTATTTCTAGGAAATACCCAGTTAATTTACTCAACAAACACATCCTCAGGAGGCCTGGAGTCTGTCAGTCACTTGGTTGTGTCCACAAAAATGCCTGGGCCGTGATCCCTGCTCCTGAGGAGCTCAGAGTCTAGGTGGGAGCACAGCCGTGTGAGTGACTGTCGGAGTGGAGCATCAGCACTGTTAGTGGGGCCCAGGAGACTCAGGCCGTTCTGGTGCTCTGGAATCCAGGGATGTGATGTCCAGTAGTGGGTAGTCCCCAGAGGAGTGCAGCGCGCAAGGCCCTTGGGATCGGCTGAGGAAAAGCCGGTAAGTTCTGAGTCTCGGAGTCCTTTGTCAAGATCTAAAATGTAGCTTCGGTAGCGTGGTGGGGTAGAAAGCCGACTGCTGGAAGCCAGGAAGTCAGTAATAGGAACGTTTGCCTGTGGACCCTGCGAGTTTCATAAGGAGTAGAAAAATATCAATTGTCTGTCGAAGGAATGGCAAAGTAATGAGCTTCATTTGGGCCTGGGGGTTGTTTTTGGCAGGAGGGGGTTTGAGGGTTTCTGTGTTCCTGAAGGAGAGTGAGAAATTGAAAACACCGGAGTGAAGGCGAATGGGAACTGGGTCTCAGACCCTGCTGTGGGGCTGAGGAGTTGGCAGGGTGTAGTGGGAAGCCCAGGTATGGTCATGAGGAGGCGAGGGCTCCACAGAGCAAGAGCCATCTCCAGGCCCTGGATGAGGCCTGGCCATAAATGAGAGACACTGACAGACCCACAGGCAAATGTTCCTGTTACTGACTTCCTGGCTCCAGCAGTCGGCTTTCTACCCCACCACGCTACCAAAGCTGCACTTTAGATCTTGACAAAGGACTCCCAGACTCAGAACTTAGCGGCTTTTCCTCAGCCGAATCCATGTGCCTTAAGCGCTGCACTCCCATTCTAGCTTTTGAGTGCTGCGCTCCATCGTGGCAAAGTGGAGGCAAGGAGGAGAAACATTACCTTGGGAGATGGGGAGAAATGTTTCTTCTGTGACATATCAAAAGGAAAACGAGTAGCTCCTAAAGGCACGATAAAGAGCGGCAGCACAGAAAACGGGCCCTTCTGCCTGCTGTCTTCATTGCCTCAGGAAAATCGGTGTCTTAGCGTGCGCAATGTGGGTATATGGCTGAGTGGCAGCAGGACAATGTGCAGGGCAGCATCCGTGAAGAAAGTCAGTGCAGGAACTGGTGCCAGGGGCCTGAGGTGGGCTGAGCAGGCCAACAAGCCAGTGTGGCTTCAAGCGGCCAGAACGACTTCCTTGTGCGTTTCACCCAGGACTTGATTGATGCATCCATTCCCTATCCTAGACAAAGAACACGGGCCTTTAGAAAGGCTTCTTATGACAACAGCCATTCAGGCACTTTTTTCTTTACATCATAAGTTTTTCTTATTGTTCTTCAGGGCCTTTGCCAAGAAGCAGCAGCAACTAAGTGCCTTAAAGGTCTTGCAGCGGAACTGTGCCGCGTACCTGAAGTTACGGCACTGGCAGTGGTGGCGAGTCTTCACAAAGGTGAGCTCGGCTCACTTCTTTCCAGATCCCTTTCAAACAGCAGAGTCTGATCAGGAAAAACACACAGGAAAGAGCTGGAATGATAAACTGCTTAATTTTGTCATAGGTGAAGCCGCTTCTACAAGTGACTCGGCAGGAGGAAGAACTTCAGGCCAAAGATGAAGAGCTGTTGAAGGTGAAGGAGAAGCAGACGAAGGTGGAAGGAGAGCTGGAGGAGATGGAGCGGAAGCACCAGCAGGTGTGTGCGGTGACCCTGTAACTCCCACTTGGCCCTGAATCTCTATGCGATCTTGCACTGATGGCAACCCCCACACATTGCATTATGAATAAGCTATACCCACCATGTCATCTTATTTTATGTGAGGCCTTTTCACTCATTTCCAAATTGTATACATTTTGCCAACAGAGTTAACAGATACATTCTGCCTTGCATTTTATATTTATGTAAGTTAAAATTAACCTTACCTCTTGCATCTTTGCTTTTGTGATTCTTGCTGTCAAGCATGTACTTAACAACTGTTTTTGATGAGGCTCCCAGTACTGTCACCTTCCTGTGTCTGTTGATGAGGGGAAATAGAAAAACAGTCAAAGGGCGAGATGCTTGAGTAGAGGTCACCACCTGTACTTCTCTAGCAGCAGTGGTCTTGAATGTGTGTCCCTCTTCTGGGAAGTCTTCATGGACAAAGCAGAGGCTCAGGAGATGTTTGTTGTGACAATGATAGAATTATAGTGTTCAAGGCCAAAAATATTAACAGTAAAGGCCAAGGATATCACTTACTACCAAACAGGCATTAGTAATCACCATGAACTTTATGGCGTTTGAATAATATTTTCACTCTCCTATTTATCTGTCCCTTGTAAATTACCTTCATAGATGAACTATAATGAATTTAATATGTATTATTCACAGTAACTTGCGACAACAGGAACAACCAAAATATTTTCATCTAGCTTATTTTGCTATAGACAAAAATGTATTTGAAAGTTCTGCCCATGATGTTACATATTTTCTTTGATGTGCATTGACCATTGAAATCACGGTGAATATATACTGTGTACGTATGTAATGGAGCAAATCATTGACACTTTATTGTGACTGCAGCTTTTAGAAGAGAAGAATATCCTTGCAGAACAACTACAAGCAGAGACTGAGCTCTTTGCTGAAGCTGAAGAGATGAGGGCAAGACTTGCTGCTAAAAAGCAGGAATTAGAAGAGATTCTACATGACTTGGAGTCTAGGGTGGAAGAGGAAGAAGAAAGAAATCAAATCCTCCAAAATGAAAAGAAAAAAATGCAAGCACATATTCAGGTATCTGTAATAATTTTTACTTAGAAGCATATTTTGGATTTTCAGGTGTATCTGTTGAATAAATAGAAGTGATGTGTTTGGATTCTTGAGTCCACAGAGAAGCAGAAGGGTTCTGGGTCGTGAGAAGCCACCCTTAGAAAGATGAGCATCATTTAAAACACACCTATACTAGATTTTCTTTGAACACAGATTTGTCATTTTGAATAGGGATCTTTTTTATGTTCTAAGTGGCATCTTACAGTTTGCAAAGAGATTCAAAGTCACAAACCTCCCAGGGTCTGTAGCATTCTGTAGAAGACCTAACTTGTTCTTCATGTTGTCAGTGATGTCTAATGAATGTTGCTCACTCCATTCATTCGATAGACATCTACTACGTGGTTTGGCTAATAAGAAATGCTCAGCACTGAAATAGGAGGTGGCCAACAGTCAGGATGAGAATTTTTAAAAACTAGCCCTTCCCTGGTACTTAACTTTCTTTTTGAATTACAGACTGTACTCATGAGGCACAATTTTTGGATTCTGATTGAAACAGGCAAATGTACTTTTTAAATGGGTCTTTATGTTTTAAGAGCACAGCCTGAAGGTTTTACAAATGAACTATGATGTCTGGGATTTGCTTCAGAATAACCCAGGGGGGAGAAGGGAACAGGTGGAGGCACACATGAAATGGAATTGACCATGAGTTGATGCTTGTTAAGGGCAGGGTGATGCTTCTGTGTGGGGCTCATTATGCTGGTCCGTGTGCTTAGATGTGTGTTTGAAATTTTTACAATAAAACACTCATTTTTTGCAAGGGTTTCATTCTAAAATTAACAATGAGTAAATTATTTAGCCAGCGATACTCTTGAACATTTCCTTAAGTTGGCCATGTGTTCATTTGTACAACCCTAGTTTTGGTTTTTTGGGGTTTTTGTTTTTGTTTTTGTTTTTTTGTTTTGTTTTTGAGGCAGAGTCTCACTTTGTTGCCCAGGCTGGAATGCAATGGCGCAATCTCGGCTCACTGCAACCTCCACCTCCTGGGTTCAAGTGATTCCCCTGCCTCAGCCTCCCCAGTAGCTGGTATTACAGGCACCTGCTACCACGCCCAGCTAATTTTTGTATTTTTAGCAGAGACGAGGTTTCACCATGTTGGCCAGGCTGGTCTCAAACTCTTGACCTCAGGTGATCCACCCACCTCAGCCTTCCAAAGTGCTAGGATTACAGGCGTGAGCCACCGCGCCCTGCCTGGGTTTTGTTCTCTCTTTTTTTTTTTTCTTTTTTTGGAGGGAGTGGGAGCTTTCCACCAAAAACCGGAAAGCCTGCTAGACAAATTCTAAAAGAGCTGTAACACTTTGTTTTTCATTCTAGTTTGTATGCATATATATTAAGTGTGTGTGTGTGTATGTATATTATATATGGGGTACATGAGACATTTTAATACAGGCATGCAGTGTGTAATAATCACCTCATATAAAATGTGGTAATCGGCGATCCTGTGTAATAATAGCATGTTTATCATAAACAGTAATGTAAATTATAAAGATCTGCATGTTCTAATAAAAACACATGTAAACTCTATACTCCCGCCCAGTTTGATGACATGCTTCTGCTGTGAAAGGTACACTTGAACTGAGACAGCTCATTTCTCACAACCTGTACTATTTAAATTGTCGTTTTCATGTTCTCTTTCTCTCCTCTTTGGCCGAACATGTATATATTTGGATTCAGCTAAATTAAATACACATTTGATGAGTGCTACTACATTATTCATGTTTGCCTGTGTTGCTATTATTCCAAAATGTGAATTTTAATTACTATATATTATTCCATTTAACAAATGTGCCAACATTTAATTTACCAAGACCTTTTTGTAGCATGTTCATAGTTATTCAATATTATAAATAACTTATCACTTTATGTCTTTTTTTATAAATCACATCTGTGACAATTTCCTGAAATTGCTGGTTGAAAGGAAAGGCTCATTTTCAAAGCTACGTTTTTGCCATGTTGGCTTCTAGAAGGATTGACCCAGTTTGTACTTTAGCCTCTAGCAGATACAAATGTCTGTTTCACATAACTGCATTTCATATTTTTTTCAATATCCTTGGCATTTTGAGAATCAAAAATTAGTATCTAGGCTGAGGCGGATGGATCATGAGGTCAGGAGATCAAGACCATCCTGGCTAACACAGTGAAACCCCGTCTCTACTAAAAAAATGAATCAAAAAATTAGCTGGGCATGGTGGCGGGCACGTGTAGTCCCAGCTACTTGGGAGGCTGACACATGAGAATGGTGTGAACCCGGGAGGTGGATGTTGCAGTGAGCTGAGATTGCGCCACTGCACTCCAGCCTGGGCGACACAGCGAGACTCCGTCTCAAAAAAAAAAAGTAAATAAAAAATAGTATCTCGTTGTAATGCATTCCTGTGCATGATGAATGTGTGGTCAAATCTCGAGAAAGTGGCGAGACTGACTGTGTGTTCTTCACAAGGACCTGGAAGAGCAGCTGGACGAGGAGGAAGGGGCTCGGCAAAAGCTGCAGCTGGAAAAGGTGACAGCAGAGGCCAAGATCAAGAAGATGGAAGAGGAGATTCTGCTTCTCGAGGACCAAAATTCCAAGTTTATCAAAGTAAGAGACTGTTCCCACAACAAGCTGATTTTAGTTACGGAAAATATTTATATAATATTATGTTGATACACTCATTGAAAGTGACCTCAAACAGAAAATTCTCAAGATTTTAGGTTCATTTACTGAATTTTCTCTGTAAGTCTCTACTTGTATAGATTTCTAAAGACACAGGCACCACTGAATTTTTTAAACCTTACCAAATATCCTGATAATCTTTTAGACTTTTAACATGTGCATTTTGTGCCTATGGGTCACTCAGTGATGACTTGTTTCCATCTGTGCAAGCATTAATTCATCCACCATTGGCTGTGGGACTCTGAATACCAGGCAGCTGGGCCAAGCTCCCGGGGTGGGCACCAAGCCGTGTAAGCCTTTCTGCCCCTTTGGAGTACAGTCGTGTGTTGTTTAACGACGAGGACACAATCTGGGAAATGCATTGTGAAGTTATTTTATCCTCGTAAAGTTATTTTATCCTCGTACGAACATCATAGAGTGTATTGACACAAACTAGACAGTAGAGCCTACTACACACCTAGACTAGACGGTGTGGCCAATTGCTTCTAGGCCACGCACTTGTACAGCATGTTACTGTCCTGAATACTGCAGGCAGTTGAAGCACAGTGCTAAGAAGTACTTGTGTATCTAAATATATCCAAACAAAAGTCCAGTAAAAATATGATAGAAAAAGTACAGTAAAAATGATAGAAAAGATTAAAAATGGCACACCTCTATTGGGCACTCAGCATGAACGGAGCTTGCAGGACTGGAAGCTGCTCTGGGTGAGTCAGTGAGTGAGCGCTGAGTGAATGTGAAGGCCCAGGACATTGCTGTACATGACCGCAGACTTTATCAGTGTGGCACACGGAGGCTGCAGTACATGTATTTTAAAAACAGAGTCATTGCACACTGGTGCTATGACAGCTCTGATGAAGTTTTCAGCTCCATGATCATCTTAGGAGACCGCTGTCGTGTATCTGGTTCATCCTTGTCCAGAGCATCGTTCTGCAGCACGTGACGGTGTACAGTCTGCTGGGGGAGGCAGTGCCGATAGTACTTGTTTTCTCTCGAGTCAAAGACAGTTGACCTTTATGAGGAATACAGAACCCAAGTGGTTATTCTGAATGGCTTTTCTGAAGCAGTCAATTTCTCCTGTCCAGGAAAAGAAACTCATGGAAGATCGTATTGCTGAGTGTTCCTCTCAGCTGGCTGAAGAGGAAGAAAAGGCAAAAAACTTGGCCAAAATCAGGAATAAGCAAGAAGTGATGATCTCAGATTTAGAAGGTTAGTGTTTGGGGCCAGAGGAATTGAGGACTAGGACATGTGAGTGTTTAGCTTTTACTGTAATCAGAACATGCAAAAATAAACAATATACATGGTGATTACTAACAATAAGGACCTTCAGTTTGGGTTGACTTATTAAAATTGGTCCCTTGGCTGGGTGCAGTGTCTCAGGCCTGTAATCCTAGCACTTTGGGAGGCCGAGGCAGGAGGATCGCATGAGGCCAGGAGTTTAAGACCAGCCTGGGCAACATAGTGAGACCCCATCTCTACAAAAAAATTCACAAATTAGCTTGGCATAGTGGTGTGCATCTATAGTCTCAGCTACTTGGAAGCTGAGGCAGCAGGATTGCTTGCACCCAGGAGCTCACCATAGTGAGCTGTGATCGTGCCACTGCACTCCAGCCTGGGTGACAGAGGCAGCAGAATTGCTTGCACCCAGGAGCTTACTGTAGTGAGCTATGATCATGCCACTGCACTACAGCCTGGGTAACACAGCGAGACCCTGTCTTTAAAAAATAATAAAAAGTGCTCTTAAGGTTATTCTGTGTTGCCTTGGAACGATGATAAAATGGTTTTCCTTTTTTTTTTTTTTAAAGACAGAGTTTCACTTTTGTTGCCCAGGCTGGAGTGCAGTGGCACAATCTTGGCTCACTGCAACCTCGCTTCCCAGGTTCAAGCAATTCTCCTGCCTCAGCCTCCCGAGTAGCCGGGACTACAGATGCAAGTTGCCACACCCAGCTAATTTCTTTTTTTTTTTAGAGACAGAGTTTCACTTTTGTTGCCCAGGCTGGAGTGCAGTGGCACAATCTTGGCTCACTGCAACCTCGCTTCCCAGGTTCAAGCAATTCTCTTGCCTCAGCCTCCCAAGTAACTGGGGTTATAGGCATGTGCCACCACACCTGACTAATTTTGTATTTTTAGTAGAGATGGGGTTTCACCATGTTGGTCAGGCTGGTCTCAAACTCCTGAACTTAGGTGATCCACCCACCTTGGCCTCTCAAAGTGCTGAGATTACAGACGTGAGCCACAGCGCTCACGTCTTTTTTAACTTTGGTACTATGGTAAAAGATATTGCCCTTTAGTGGGCATGGTTGGGGTTAAGTTGTTTGGGTCCTACAGACCATTGTGTTTAATCTAAAGCTGCATTAAAGTGCCCAGATTTTACCTCACAAAGGGACTGGCCAGTGACATAAAAGCTGGCAGATACAGAGAAGACACTGCCGAGGGCCAAGCCACAGAGTAATATCAGGAAATCCTAGGACATTATAGCTTCCGCAAAAGAAATGAAAAGAGGTTGGAAGTTGGAAAGAGCAGCTAGAGACTGGTACCATCACCAGAGGCAGGGAGCTCTGTGCAGGCGCCTGCAGGCAGGTGCCCACTCTTTCTTAATGTGTGCGTTTATGATAGGAAGACGACGGGGTTGGCTTTTAAAAAATATTTGGGGTTTTATTTGTTTTAGTATAAACAAAAGAGGGAATGTCAGTATGAAATTACTTTCATAAGCTGGGCGTGGTGGCTCATGCCTGTAATCCTAGCACTTTGGGAGGCCGAGGCAGGCGGATCACGAGGTCAGGAGATCGAGACCATCCTGGCTGACACAGTGAAACCCCATCTCTACTAAAAATACAAAAAAACTAGCCGGGCGTGGTGGCGGGCGCCTGTAGTCCCAGCTACTCGGGAGGCTGAGGCAGGAGAATGGCCAGAACCCTGGAGGCGGAGCTTGCAGTGAGCCAAGATCATGCCACTGCACTGCAGCCTGGGTGACAGAGCGAGACGCCGTGTCAAAAGAAAAAAATTATTTTCATAAACCATTTGTACTAGTATATGGTTCTTCTGCTGAGGAAGTACCCGTAAGCACATGTGCTTTTTTACTCACCTGTTTGATCAGGCTGTGACACTCGGTCTTATCCTCTCAGCAAATTGATTCCTGCTGGCGAACACAAAGGCATACAGGTCACTGTGAGAAAATAAATCATTCAGTGAAATAGATCACTAGGGCTAACTGGGGGATCGCTGCAGAACTTTAGAGGGGAGGGTGGAAAAGAGGCCCGGCCCTCTCTGCCCACTCTTCTGTCTCCTCTCTCCCAGTACTCGAGGACGGCAGTTTTCTTGGTTCAGACCAGGGGTTCCCATGGAAAAGGGGATGGGGTGACAGGCAGCTACGACTGCTGCCCCAGCACCTGCTGAGCTACTTTGCAAACCTGGGCCCAGCGATGGGCTTGACGTGAGAGGATCTGAGGCCCCTTCGGCTCTGACAGTGTGGCCTCACCTCCCGTGAAAGGACATCCTTAGGACACTCAACTTCTTCCTTAAAATTCCCTCCCGACACTAATTTATCTCCCCTCCAGATCTCGGTGGGTTTGAAATGACTGAGCAGTTGACATCAGGGCATGACCATGTCATCAGGGCAGTGACATGCTTTTGAATAAAATGGCTTATTTTCAACTTGGATCAGTCTGAATTTTAGTTTATTCCTGTGGTGAGTCACTCGGTGTGTTGAAGAGCTTCTTATGTCTTGCCTTAAAGAACGCTTAAAGAAGGAAGAAAAGACTCGTCAGGAACTGGAAAAGGCCAAAAGAAAACTCGACGGGGAGACGACCGACCTGCAGGACCAGATCGCAGAGCTGCAGGCGCAGATTGACGAGCTTAAGCTGCAGCTGGCCAAGAAGGAGGAGGAGCTGCAGGGCGCGCTGGCCAGGTCTGCGGTCCCGCAGCTGTGCTGCACGGGAGCCCATGGGACTGAGTTTCAGCAGACTTTGTTATGTTCGGGAGCATCCAAAAACCCTGGGAGAGTGAGATGGGGTCTACTCGCTGTTTGGTGCGACCTGAGAGAGTGAAAAGTCCAGGCGTACAGATTTTGTGTCAGGGCAGCAAGAAGGTCTCATAAACCATCTCAATATTTATATTTAATATTTAATACTTTAAAATGACAAATTATATTATGAAACCCTTGGAAATTCATACCAGAACAAATTATTTCACTATAACAAATGTTTTGGTCTCTGTACGTTACAGATTAACTGCAGTATGGTTTATTTATTTATTTTTTTTGACATGGCGTCTCACTCTGTCACCCAGGCTGGGGTGCAGTGGTGCAATCTTGGCTCACTGCAAACTCCACTTCCTGGATTCAAGCAATTCTCATGCCTCAGCCTCCCGACTAGCTGGGATTACGCGTGCGTACCACCACACCGGCTAATTTTTGTATTTTTAGTAGAGATGGTGTTTCACCATGTTGGCCAGGCTGGTCCCAAATGCCTGACCCCAAGTGATCCACCCGCCTCGGCCTCCCAAAGTGCTGGGATTACAGGCGTGAGCTACCGTGCCCGGGCTAATTTTTGTATTTTTAGTAGAGATGGTGTTTCACCATGTTGGCCAGGCTGGTCCCAAATTCCTGACCCCAAGTGATCCACCCGCCTCGGCCTCCCAAAGTGCTGGGATTACAGGCATGAGCCACCACGCCCAGTCTGTAGTATGTTTTAGAACTTGAAGGGAAATCACTTTTCAGAAATTATATTTCTCCACTGAGAGCATGATTCAATAATCAGTTCTAAACCATTCAGTTTAGAATGCAAATCAGATTTAATAAATATATGTCTAATGTTTCATTTCTTTATAAAGAATAACTATTTGGCTACATGGCTGTAATACTTGGAGTTTATAATGTGTTACAATCAAAATCTTACAAGAAAAATCTCCCTTACCTCAAACATCCCAACTATTCCCAATGAAAAATCTTCCAACGTTTTAAACCACAGACATAAACAAAAAGATGCCCTGTGGAAGAAAGGCACCTGGAGGGTGTGAGGATGAGAGCCTCTTTCTTCCGCTGTGTTCTCTGGGCGTCCCTGGTCTGGCTGGGTTCTGGTGTGATGGAGGAGGTCACTCCTTTGACTTCAGAGAAAATGTTTTCGTATTCCAAGGGCTAAAGTAAGAGTGTCCTACCTTTTAATGGAGAAGCCTGGTCGTTTGGAAAGGGGGCTGGGCTGGAATCTAGTTCTGGCTCTGCCATCATTAGCTTTGGGGCCTTCAGCAAGTCCTTGACCCAAGGACCTCCTCCTGCCCTCGCAGGTGCAGAGCATCTGCACCAGCCTCAGGCCCCGGGAGGAGGGATGTGGGACTGGGGTCTCGTGGAGAGGTGCTCAGGGGCTGGGGCTCGCCTGAGAAACAGGCCATCTGGGCGCTGTCTCTGAGCGCCTCTTGTGCCCGGGTGTTTTAACAGAGGTGACGATGAAACACTCCATAAGAACAATGCCCTTAAAGTTGTGCGAGAGCTACAAGCCCAAATTGCGGAACTTCAGGAAGACTTTGAATCCGAGAAGGCTTCACGGAACAAGGCCGAAAAGCAGAAAAGGGACTTGAGTGAGGAACTGGAAGCTCTGAAAACAGAGCTGGAGGACACGCTGGACACCACGGCAGCCCAGCAGGAACTACGGTGAGTGTGGGAGAGGGAGCAGGGCCCGGGCGCCCGCCAGCCTCCCCACCGAGCCCGCGCAGAAATGCCTGGTGTGCTTGCTGTCTTTGGGAGGTGGTGTGCTTTTCCTCGTGATGGCAGGTGGAGCGGTGATTAAATAGTAATGGTGAGAAACAGACCAGCCTATGGGTAGAAACACCTGTGCAGGGTACCCCACTTTAGCAGAGTAACTGCTGTTAGTAGTGTGAGTCCTAGGGTAGACAGCAGACTGAGGGGCACAGTGAGAGGGTGTGGTCAGAAAAGCTGTGGTCAGGGATGGATGTCTAGGGAGAGACAGTGACAGCTACACGGGGTGGGGGCAGTGAAAAGAGATTTATAGGTAGATAGGACCAGAGGGAGAAGGGTAAACACAGGAATAGGAGGAGATACCCAGGAGGCCAGGCACTGATGCTGGCAGTGCCAGGTGGCGTGAACGGTGTAGGTAACCAGCTGAAAAGGGAAGGGTGCCTTCACAAGGGTGGGAAGAAGGCTGGTGCAGGCAGTGGGACAGAGGTGTGCAGTGGGCAGAGGCATATGCAGCATCATGAGCCAGCAGCTGGGGCGGGCATGAAAAAGATGGCAAGCACAGGTGAACATGGCCAGAGAAGGCTCCCGGGTAGAAAGCTGCAGCGTGGCAGCCCGCGAGTCGCAGGAGAGCCTTAGCAGTGAGCTGGTTCGCAGGCCTGGAGGTGCGGCCTACGGCTCCCACGGTCTCACAGGCGTCGTCACTGTGGACAGCAGTGTGGGGGGTGTGCCAGCTTGCTGTCCTGGCAGAGGCCGTCTGCTCCCTCCCACACTCGCACTGCCAAGTGCCTCAGGGCCACCCCGGGAGTCCCAGCCGGAAGGGAACCCTCGCCGCCTTGGCTGGCGGCAGGCACACCTGCTGGCTCTTCCAGGGTGCGAATGATGGAAAGAACAGCCCGTCATCCTGGGGAGCTGCTGGGGCCTGAAATAAAGCAAGAGAGACAGAGGGAATTATTTATGAACGCAAGTGTGGCCAGAGAGGCCGAAAATGACCCAGAGCAACCAGGAGGGAAATGGGTTGTGGTGAAAACCAGTGCATTTCCCCAGAGGACAAGGATGTCATCAGCTGGGTCCACCCAGCAGCTGGAAACCTGGGCACTCGGTCATGGAAAGAATGACATCATGGTGTCCACAGGGCAGGCCGGCTCGGTAGAGCAGCGAGACTGAGGTCAGATGGTGGGTGTGGGGAGACTCTCCATGCTGGAGAACAGAGGGGTGAGCCTTGGAATGTTTGCCGTGATCCTGGCCATGAATATGTACAGCTATGGGAGCCGGACAGAGGTTGGTTGGTTTTTGTCTTCAGTTTTTTCCCAGAGAGAGGAAAAACCCCATCTGAGCCAGGCATGGTTCGAGACTTCCTACCCCACTTTTTAATTTTATTTTATTTTTTATTTTTTATTTTTTTGAGACAGAGTTTCACTCTTATTGCCCAGGCCGGAGTGCGATGGTGCGATCTCAGCTCACTATAACCTCCGCCTCCTGGGTTCAAGCAATTCTCCTGCCTCAGCCTCCAGAGGAGCTGGGATCACAGGTGCCTGCCTCCATGCCTGGCTAATTTTGTATTTTTTAGTAGAGATGGGGTTTCTCCATGTTGGTCAGGCTGGTCGCGAACTCCCGACCTCAGGTGATCCACCCACCTTGGCCTCCCAAAGTGCTGGGATGATAGGCGTGAGCCACCGCGCCCAGCCCTTACCCCACTTTAGCAGAGTAACTGCTTTTCATAGTGTGAGTCCTAGACTTCTCTTTGATATATCTGCTTCTTTAAAATCTAGAAACCACTGAACTAGACTTGGCTGAACTCTCCACTCCCAGCTGGGCTTTTGACTGCAATAGAAAATAAGGTTCTGATCATTTTTCCATCCAACCCTTGCAAAAAAATAAATGCGCGTATTTATTAAAACCATGCCTATGCTCAGCTGTAGCACTTACTGATTCTGTTTTGCCTGCAGCTCAGACGTGTCCTTCATTCTTGCTAAGGACCCTTAGAGAAGGCAAACCACCCTCCCTGGGCCCTAGTTCTTCCCATGATTAGTATAAAGTAATAGTCCTCTGTAAATCATCTACTCTTCTGCAGACTCACTGGCATTTTAACTTTCTTGAGGACTTTTGACAAAAGACTAAAAGAAATTGGGTTGTTCAGCCTGGAGAAGAGAAGATGAAGGTTTCCTTTGACCATTGGGTTCAAGTAGGGACGAGGAACACACACACACACAAAACTATTTTCCCAAAAGACAACATGCTGCTAGTAGGAGAGATTTCCCTAGAGTCTGATCAATGAAGCACTGGCCGCTAGAGTGAGCTGAAATAATATCGATGGGAGCCTTGTAGAGGACAGGACCAGACCAGCACGTCTTTGACCTCTGGCTGAGCCAGTGGAACTTGGGGCTGAGCTAGGCTGCACCGCAAAGAATCCTCAGTGATTCCTTCTGGCTGGGCTACATGTGACCATGGAGCTGGCAGCCACCAGGCCCTGTTCTCTTGGCACAGGGATCTCTCAGCCAGCCCCTGCATCTCATGACTCCATGAGAAGAGAGGTGAAGAGAGGGAAAATGTGTCCACATGGGAGTCAGTGTGTGAATCACTGTTCTAAGTTGTGACAGGTTATAAAGTATAGAGCAAGCTTGCTAGAGATGTGCTTCAGGATTAGTGTGAGGTTGTAGCTAATTCAGAAGTGCTAATATAGGTCTTAGCAGGAGCACTGTTTACCTGACTGGCTTCTGTCTTCATCAAGCTCGTGCTTAAACATGGTGCTCAGATCTTATTAACAAATTTAGAGTGACTCGCCATGGGGAGTAAGATCTCTTCTAGAAAGTGAATAACTCTGGTTACTCAGGTTACCCTGTATTTGTTATAGCCAATTTTTTTTTTTTTTTTTTTTTTGGAAACGGAGTCTCGCTCTGTCGCCCGGGCTGGAGTGCAGTGGCCAGATCTCAGCTCATCGCAGGCTCTGCCTCCCGGGTTTATGCCATTCTCCTGCCTCAGCCTCCCAAGTAGCTGGGACTACAGGCGCCCGCCACCTCGTCCGGCTGATTTTTTGTAGTTTTTAGTAGAGACGGGGTTTCACTGTGTTAGCCAGGATGGTCTTGATCTCCTGACCTCGTGATCCGCCCGTCTCGGCCTCCCAAAGTGCTGGGATTACAGGCTTGAGCCACCGCGCCCGGCCTTGTTATAGCCAATTTTAAAAATATTAGAAAGCCATGGAAAAATACTTAATGCTAATGTGATCTTCATACCATAAAGTGCAGGTTAGATAAAACCGGTTTATGTCAGAACATTCCCATTCTATGGCCATGGACCTGCCGTGTTCTCATATCAAACATCAGAGATCCTTTCTGAACCCTTTGAGCTGCCTTTTAATTTTCCTGCCCCTCCAAAAGATAATGCCCTCCTCCCCAACCTCAAGCCATTTCCTAGTAGAGTTTTGGGAGGATGTTAGTTAGTTCATTGCGGCTTCCTCACATGAATGTTAGAGTCTTGCTTTGTTACCGTGCAACGTCCTGATTGCTTTGGCCTTTGCCACCCCTTCACTGTTGAAAATCTCTGGGAGACTCCCTTTTTCCAGTTTTATTCAATTCTGTTGGGGCTATGTCAGGCAGTTTGGCATCTTTTGTTAACCAATTCCTGACCTCCAGTGAAACCAGACTGCCCAGAACAATTTGAAGACCCCCTAGGGATGTCACCCTGTGTCTTGATAAGTCAGATGTGGCATGGAAGTTGCACTGTTTTTTTTTTAAAGATAGGGTCTCACTCGCCCATGCTGGCGTGCAGTGGTGCAGTCATAGCTCATTGTAGCCTCAACGTCCCAGGCTCAAGCGATCCACCTCAGCCTCCCCAATTGCCAGGATTACAGGCATGAACCACTACTCAGCTCTCTAGGAGGATTTCTGATATCACAGTAATAGACCTGCCAGCCTACTGGAAATAGCACATCAAATATTTATTAAAGCAATTTATGTAATATTTAAAACAAAAACAGTACTTTTTCAAAAAGAAAATGTGTTTCTAATCAGTCAGCTAACTCTCTCTCAAAAAATGTCCTTCTCTAGTACAAAACGTGAACAAGAAGTGGCAGAGCTGAAGAAGGCTCTTGAGGAGGAAACTAAGAACCATGAAGCTCAAATCCAGGACATGAGACAGAGACACGCAACAGCCCTGGAGGAGCTCTCAGAGCAGCTGGAACAGGCCAAGCGGGTAAGGGAGACCCTGCCGTGTGCTGTGGCCTGGAGAAAATCCACCAGCAGACCCACTCCCGTCCTATCTGCCCGTTCTGTTCAGTCAGATATTGATTATGCTCCAGCCTCTATACGTCATTGAGTGGGCTGCTGGGTACCCAGTTGCCAAGGCAGGAGCGGCCTTCTGAAAACACACTGTCTACTTAGGGAAAAAAGCCAGATGCAAATACACGGATCCAGCCGCCATCTCAAATCACACAGCCCTCCTCAGTGTCTCCTCTCACTAAATCCTTCTCCCATTGGCTTCACTCAAAACCCTGAATGATTTGAAAGTCATTCTTCCCTTACTTGTCTGCTGGCAGTAAGTCACAAGTCCTGCCACTGTTCCCCTTCAGGGGTTCCTGACATTCATCTCTCCCTTCTTGTCCTTCCCTGCCTGTGATCTCACCACAGCCACCAAGCACAGTCTTGCCTTTCATTCATTGTTCCCGCTTCTGTATCTCAGACATAGGCTTTCCGTTCTGCTGAAACCGAATTTCATGTGCCCTGTGACTCATGCCACCCCCCTGTGCAGACTGGCCTCCACGACTTCCCATAATCATCCTTGCCTTTGTGGCTTGGTCTTGCTCTGGTTTCCCCATCTCTCTGTTCTTTGCCTAGCCACATGCCACCTTTTAATTTAGACAATGACAATATTAACATTTACGGAACATTTACATTTGTGTCAGGTACTGTGCTAAGTACCCTATGTGAATTGCCTTCCTTTCTCTTTGTTACAACCCTGTGGCACAGTCTCCTATAATTCTCATTTAAAAGACAAGGAAACTGAGGCCCAGCGGTGTTAGGTAATTAAGCCAGGGTCACACAGCTGGTTCGTGGAAGGGCAGCTTGAGGCCAGACAGTCTGGCCCAGATTCCCATGTGACCACCTTACCACACCCAATCGTGTCCCTGAGGCAAGATGTCATTGGAGACACATCCTGTTGTGACCACCCTGCACCAGGGGTGCTTGCTCATGTTAGTACATGTGAAACAGTTTTTACACTAACAACACTTGTTTTATACAAAGGACAGTGTGAGTGATTACGCTGCAGACACGACACGCCTGGCATCGACAAGGATCATTACTTAGCACAGTGAGCCCCTAAATACCTGCATCTGCTCCTCAGAGCAGTACGTACGCGTGTGTTCCTTACATAGAAATCCTCACGTTCAGAGAAGAGCAAACATTTTCATTCATTCATTCAACAAATGTTGATCACAGGCTTACTGTGTGTTAGGCACAATTCTGCAGACTCAAAAAGCAGTCCTCTGTATGGAGTTTTAGAAAATAATTAGTGAATTATGTTTTTCCTTCCGTCTCCTAGTTCAAAGCAAATCTAGAGAAGAACAAGCAGGGCCTGGAGACAGATAACAAGGAGCTGGCATGTGAGGTGAAGGTCCTGCAGCAGGTCAAGGCCGAGTCTGAGCACAAGAGGAAGAAGCTCGATGCGCAGGTCCAGGAGCTCCATGCCAAGGTCTCCGAAGGCGACAGGCTCAGGGTGGAGCTGGCGGAGAAAGCAAGTAAGCTGCAGGTAAGCCAGAAACCTCCGCTCTACACACATCCCACCGTAGCATGTCCCTAATTTACCATTGTATCCCTCTGTGCAGTAAGAGATCCACAGCCAGCGTGCTGTGTAATACCTGAGAATTGCTGTCCAGTAAATACATGGAGTCTTAGGTGTCCCTAGTGTCTATTATTTTGATGAAGTTAAATAATACTGATTTTAAGAAGAAGACAGCATGAATTGGACTTGATCAGTTCCACTTTGAATTGTGTTTATAGTTGCTTGAACACTTTTAAGCACTTCAGCTTCTCCATTAGTCCAGTAAATAATAGGAACAATGGGCCAAAAAATTATACTTCACATTGGCAAAGATTTGCAAGAGTTTTATTTTTTTACACTGCTGGTATAAATTAGTGCAACCTTTTTTTTTTTTTTGAGACAGAGTCTCGCTGTCGCCCAGGCTGGAGTGCAGTGGCCGGATCTCAGCTCACTGCACCCTCCATCTCCCGGGTTCACGCCATTCTCCTGCCTCAGCCTCCCGAGTAGCTGGGACTACAGGCGCCCACCACCTCGCCCGGCTAATTTTTTGCATTTTTAGTAGAGACGGGGTTTTACCATGTTAGCCAGGATGGTCTCAATCTCCTGACCTCGTGATCTGCCCACCTCAGCCTCCCAAAGTGCTGGGATTACACGTGTGAGCCACTATGCTTGGCCCTTTTCTGAATATTTTTAATACATGTTTGGTTGAATCCACAGATGGAACCTATGGATAGGAAGGGCTGAAACATTATTTCCAACTCTGGTTGGAAATAACTTTAATGTTTAATATGGACTTCTATGCATCCAGCAAAAACAAGATAGTCGATGAGTCCTTATTGGTAAGAAAAGATGTATATCCTATATTGCCACATTGAAAAAGCATTACAGAGCTGTGTTGTGTCAGAGGCCCAAGACCACATTACAGTACATGATTCTCCAGGACTCTAGGACTCAGCAGAGAGGCCTGCCCATGGCAGGCTGTGCTGTGGCTGTGCCGCCATCCACCTTCCCTCAGCTGGTGTGATGAGGACAGGCGAGAACCCACGGTGCCTGCTGCCCCTCTGCGTCCCTCTGCTTCTTCCCAGCGCCAACTATCATCAAAAATTATAAAGCATCTTATACCATGAAGATTTGTTTGGAAAATATTTTAGAAATATTAATTGAAAAGGAAAAAATATTATTCATTAAATCTGACCATAAGAAATAGCTTAAATATTCATGATGAATATATAATACCAGTTTTTTAAAACCTTTAAGAACTTCCAGCCAGATGTGGTGGCTCACACCTGTAATCCCAGCACTTTCGGAGGCCGAAACCCTGTCTCTACTAAAGATACAAAAAATTAGCCAGGCGTGGTGGCGCACATCTGTAATCCCAGCCACTCAGGAGGCTTAGGCAAGAGAATTGCTTGAACCCAGGAGGCAGAGGTCACAGTGAGCCGAGATTGCGCCACTGCACTCCAGCCAGGGCGACAGGGCAAGACTCTATCTCAAAAAAAAAAAAAAAGAAACTCTTGTATCCCTTTTATAGACGCCTCAAGTTCTATAAGAATGTGAATTATACTTTCCTCCCAAAGCACATGGTTAACGCATCTTCATGTGAAGGAGGACCAAAATCAAGCACCTGCTGGCCTTTCAGCCTCCCCTCAGAGGATACAGTCACTCTTTCAAAGGCTTTGCTTTAATTTTTGTCTCTTCATGATAAAAATAGAAGAAGGTACAAAACCAGTTAGGAGACCCCCCCGCCGCCCCATCTTTTCCATAGGTAGAGACTATTAAGGTAGCCAGGGAGGCAGGTTCTAGTACCTACTTATTTGAGCTCCGTTTGAAGGCAACAGACTCTTGGTGGTGAGCTTCCTTAACTGAATGGGTAGTTTCAGGTTTACACTGCCCCCGAGTTCTCTCTTTGTGTTCTGTTTAAAAGCTGTGTTTCTAGACCCTTTCTGCTTGCTTACTTTTGAGTTGAATTGAATCTTTTGCTCCTTACAGAATGAGCTAGATAATGTCTCCACCCTCCTGGAAGAAGCGGAGAAGAAGGGTATTAAGTTTGCTAAGGATGCAGCTAGTCTTGAGTCTCAACTACAGGATACACAGGTATTCCACAGGGAACAAGGAGTCTTTATAATAACTAACATTTCTGTAGTATTTAAGCTGGTGAAATATGCTGGCCCCAGAATTGTCTTCTATGTCACCTCTTACTAGTTTTATGTCATACTTTTATTTGGAGCCAGGCTTGCTACTCAGGATTTCTCCCTGGAAGCTCAGTGTCTTAATGTAGAGCCTTGGGGTTCCTGTGTCTGGCAGGCATGTGGGTGGCCTCGGAGGCAGCTCCACCTGCCATTCACTGCCGCTGCCTGGGCAGTGGTTTACCCAAGCCGTGGTCCTTCTGCACACAATGTCTTGCTGGCCATTTTAAATAAGACTGTTTCATTGTGGTTGGAATTCCATTGTGCTGACCTGTGAGAAACAGTCCATTTTGTAAAAGGGTGAGTTGAGGCTTGCTTATCAGATGGTTAAGACCTGCATTGCATCATCCGTTAGGGATGTTTTTAAGTCAGCTACAGGTTACTTGAAAATAATGTAGCACTTTATTCTTGGAGTTTTACAGCTAATTTTGTTAAATTTACAAACATTTATGAGTGTTCATTTGTCAGGCTTTAGGCTAGGTGTGGGGATTAAAAAAAATCTCAGGCCGAAAGTGGAATAATTAGGCAGTCGGGGATAAGTTCATTTTAACTGAAGCATACCCCATGCATGACAAGACACGGCCTGGTGAGTGAGACTAGAGGAGGCCAGAGCCGGAGCCTAGAAATTCTGCTCCACATGACTAATGCCTCTGAAGATTTTCCAGTCTGAACGTACAGGAAAGACATGTCTGTGCTTACATTTTAGAAGTCAGTCTGGCAGGAAATATAAAGGACAGGTAACTGAGGGGATGCCTAAGACGGGAGAGGTGATCCCAGCGCGAAGGGCTGAGGGCCTGAACTAAGACGGGGCAGGGGATAGAGAGGAAGGGATTCCAGGCGTGACTGAGGAGATGCGGGAGTGGTGGGTGATGCAGGAGGGGAGGCCTCAGGGATGCCTGGAGCCTCCGGCCTGGGCCGTTGGGTGGACGGCACCGCCATTCATTCTTCAGGGGTCAGTCTGAAGCAGTGTTGGTGTGAAAAACTTCTACAAAGTTATTGTGTGTGTTTTTAAATCCTCTGTGTTTGTTAATGTCACTGGGTGTTCTCATGCACTGAGGCTCTCTCTTTTTTATGGCATGAATTCTTTAATACAGGTGTATTTGTTTTGGTGATAAATATAACGGAAGTGTTGCCCTTTTAAAAAAAAATACACAGGAGCTCCTTCAGGAGGAGACACGCCAGAAACTAAACCTGAGCAGTCGAATCCGGCAGCTGGAAGAGGAGAAGAACAGTCTTCAGGAGCAGCAGGAGGAGGAGGAGGAGGCCAGGAAGAACCTGGAGAAGCAAGTGCTGGCCCTGCAGTCCCAGGTGTGCGTCCTCTTTAGGAAGCCGTGGTGGCCTCGATATGTGTCTTCAGCAGCTCCTGGCCTTGCTTTGCCCGGCTGTCTCAACTCCATTTGGGACAGTTAATTAGGTTGTACTAAATTAAGCCCATTAAATGGTTTTGCTTTGAGCCAGCCACATGCTGGTTATAATGCTGGAAGCTCGTAAAATAAGGACCTAGGACTGTGTCAACAACGTAAAGTTTCAATCCAGTTATCATTTTAATAGACTGTTAGCTAAGAAATTAAGTGACCGTCTAAGATTCATTTATTTTAAAAATCACAGTATTGATTTTTCTTCTCTCAAAATATTAAAAACAAAAGTTTTCTTTTTTCTTCAAATTCAAAAACCAACTGAGCTATTTTTTTTTTTTGAAACAGCCTCACTCTATCGCCCAGGCTGGAGTGCAGTGGCATGATCTCAGCTCACTGCAACCTCCACCTCCTGGGCTCAAGTGATCCTCCCACCTCAGCTTCCCCAGTAGCTGAGACTACAGACAGGCGATTTTTGTATTTTTAGTAGAGATGAGGTTTCACTGTGTTGGCCTGGCTGGTCTCGAACTCCTGACGTCAAGTGATCTGCTCGCCTCGGCCTCCCAAAGTGCTGAGATTACAGGCGTCAGCCACTATGCCCAGCCCCAGTTGAGAACATTAATACTTTGTTTATCCTTACACAAAACCTAGTTGGCTGATACCAAGAAGAAAGTAGATGACGACCTGGGAACAATTGAAAGTCTGGAAGAAGCCAAGAAGAAGCTTCTGAAGGACGTGGAGGCCCTGAGCCAGCGCCTGGAGGAGAAGGCACTGGCGTATGACAAACTGGAGAAGACCAAGAACCGCCTGCAGCAGGAGCTGGACGACCTCACGGTGGACCTGGACCACCAGCGCCAGGTCGCCTCCAACTTGGAGAAGAAGCAGAAGAAGTTTGACCAGGTGGGTCAGCCACGTGTCGTTTCCTCCTGGCAGAGCTCTTGCTTTGTTCATATGGTTTAAAATCTTATTTAAAGGCAATTAAATGTGATACGTACTTATATCAAAATTGGAAAAAGGGGGAAAGCAAAAAAAAGAAGGAAATACAAGAACACCATAATCTAATGGCAGCACTCTGGCGACAAATCAGCCACGCAGTGGAAGAGAAAAGCTGATGTCACTGTTTCGGCTTTTCATATTCCCCCATCCCCTTATGCACAGCTGTTAGCAGAAGAGAAGAGCATCTCTGCTCGCTATGCCGAAGAGCGGGACCGGGCCGAAGCCGAGGCCAGAGAGAAAGAAACCAAAGCCCTGTCACTGGCCCGGGCCCTTGAGGAAGCCCTGGAGGCCAAGGAGGAGTTTGAGAGGCAGAACAAGCAGCTCCGAGCAGACATGGAAGACCTCATGAGCTCCAAAGATGACGTGGGGAAGAACGTAAGTCCCCTGGTGGGGTCCACACTTCCGCACGGGAGAGTATCCCAGGGGCCGGGGCCTTCACGGGGGTGCCTGAAGGACCTGGGAATGTGCAGCCCAGCCACGAAGCCATCTAGGAGTGCTTTGGCCTGTGCATGAAGAGGGGGTTCAGGTCTTCTGGGACCGTTGTCAGGTTTTCTGCAATCTCCCCCCAGCTCTGGCTAGAGGTGAACGTGTTTCTTCTTCCTTTCACTGCCCTCCCTGCCCCAGCCTACATCCTGGCAGGGGTGCCTTTCAACAAAAGGTTTCATGGTTCTGCCATCACAGGTAGTTGCCAAACATGAGGTGAGTGGGGACCTGGAGAGGAGGAGGAGGAGGAGGGAATGGCAGCTCCCTCTGACCCGGTTCTTCCCAGGGAGGCCCCGCTGTTTTCTCTGAGAGCTTTGGTAGCTCTGGGGGCTTATCCACAGCTTAGAAGCTTCTGTGGCACAGTCTTTCTTTCCATTGCATACATCTTCCACAGGAGCTGCCATGACACTTATTTACCCCACGTCTCTCCCTTAGCGTATGGCGTGTTGAAGATAGCAAAACAGCCAGGCCTGGTATCAAAGGCAAGGTTCCCTGGCTCCTCCATGGGCTTCCATTCTGACCATGGGAAGCCACTTAAGCTTTTGAAGCCTAAGTTTCCTTATCTGCCAGATGGACATTATCCTTGCCCAATTTCATGAAGTTACTGCATCTGCTTTGAAAAGCACGAAGTCCTCTAAAAAGGCAGGGTCTCATTTTCATGGGCTATGGGCCATCCGCCCACATCATAACTCAGCGAAGGTGGCCCCACCTTCCTGCTGGGTCTCCTACAGCTTGGCACCCAGGGACTAGCCCCATGGACAAGAGGCCACTGAAAGTAGAAGTGGCCATGGTTACACAGTGAAATGTGGAGAGAACGCTACAGTTGACTTCATGTTCGTTTTCTGTAGCATCAACACTCACACGTTCATCCCACAAACATGTCTTTTGTGCCTACCGAGCACCAGACACTGTGTAGAAATGGGCCCTCCTCCTGTCCTAAGATTCTCCACGCCTGTCCCTGTGAGAACTGCGGTGGTCCTGGACCCCAGAGGGGGTGCACGGCAGCACCAAGGCCTCCCTCCAAAGGCTGCTGCGAGAATCAAAGGGCACAGGAGGTGAAGCTCTCAGCACAGTGCTTGGCGCAGAGAACGAGGGAAATGGTGCTGGGGGATCTTTGTCCAGGGAAAGATCAAGGCCTCTGTACTGTGCCCTGCTTCTTAGGCTGAAGCCACCCGAATAGTCAGCAGTTTCCACGTGTGCTTTTCAATACGAATGATCTTTTCTACAGCAAGAAGAGGTGTACTGTCATCCTTGCTCCTCACAGACAGCAGGCAAGGGGTCAGTCAACAGACAGGTTCCCTGACATGGCTGTTTCCTTTGTTCTTTGGCTCACTGAAGAACTCTCAGCTTAGAGGTCAGCAGAGGAGGATGACCAGAGAACACGTGTGAATAAAGAAATCCGCACTGTAGTTGTGAGCTGCATACACTGAAATGGAGAATAGCAGCAGCCTTTGGGGGAGAGGGAAGGATGTGTGTGCATGTGGCAGGGGGCCGGCCCAGGGGGACCAAAGTGGCCAGCATGCCACAATTGGGCCTGTAAAACAGGAAGACTGCTGTTCTTCCCACGTGCCTCCGCCCAGGTCACCTCTTTCCTGATGCTTCGGTGGTTTAGGTTCACGAACTTGAAAAATCCAAACGGGCCCTGGAGCAGCAGGTGGAGGAAATGAGGACCCAGCTGGAGGAGCTGGAAGATGAACTCCAGGCCACGGAAGATGCCAAGCTTCGTCTGGAGGTCAACATGCAGGCCATGAAGGCGCAGTTCGAGAGAGACCTGCAAACCAGGGACGAGCAGAATGAAGAGAAGAAGCGGCTGCTGATCAAACAGGTAGGGCAGAAGGCGCAGCCTCCACAGCAAGGGGTGCAGGCTCTCAGAGCCCAGCTCTGGGTCAGTATCCTGTTCATTCATGTTAGAACACAAATGAGTAAACACAGTAACACCGAGAGTAAAATGAATTTACTTGGTCATTTGAGAATTTTATTATTTAAATTTTATTGTAATTAGGTTTTTCTCTTCCTCAGACAGTATCGTTGCTGCTTACACTTAGACAGTATCGTTGCTGCTTACACTTACCAATTAGAAAGCCCTCAGTGGACTCCCAAAGGAATCTGTGGTTAGTCAAGTTCCCTGTCTTAGAATGTGGGTATAGGAAAGAATTGAGGCATCCCAGACCCAGTGATTTGACAGATGTCTGCAGTTCAGATCCCAAGTCCTAATAATTAGATCACTCTTCAAAAGGAAAAAGAGCAGATATTTAAATTTGTCATTTTATAAAGTTATCCGTGTATAAATTGTATACTTTTCTGAATGTATATTAGACACGTTTCTGCATGTATGTTAAATTTATAGTGTGAAACTTTAAATATGAATGGTGGATATTTTGCCAGTCCCTTCCAGTTCATGGCAATAAGTCTTGGATTTGGCGGGGGTGGGAGTGTGTGTGTGTTTTGAGACAGAGTCTCGCTCTGTCACCCAGGCTGGAGTGCAGTGGCACGATCTTGGCTCACCGCAACCTCTGCCTCCCAGGTTGAAGTGATTCTTCTGTCTCAGCCTCCTGAGTAGCTGGGATTACAGGCGCATGCCATCATGCGCGGCTAATTTTTGTATTGTTAGTAGAGACGGCGTTTCATCGTGTTGGCCAGGCTGGTCTCAAACTCCTGGACTCAGGTGATCTGCCCATCTTGGCCTCCTAAAGTGCTGGGATTACAGGCATGAGCCACCGTGCCCAGCCAGATTTGGGATATATTTAATTTTGCTTTATTTTGTTATTTTCACTCCACTAATTATTGGTCATTTATTGCTGGATAACAAATTACCCCAAACTTAACAAATTATTGCAAACTGTGACAACATTTATGTCACAGTTTCTGTGGGTGAGGAACTGGAAAGCGATTGAGTCAATGGTTCTGGTACAGTCAGGACCTTGGCCCTGGCTGCATCATCTGAAGGCCCGACCAGGGCTGGAGGAGCCATGCCAAGCTGGCTCACACATGTGGTGTCAGCAGGAGGCCTCGGCAGCTTGCCACATGGGCCTCCTGAGTGTCCTGGAGGAGCTTCAGGAGAGAGAGATCCAAAAGCAAGCAAGCAAGGAAGAAGTTTCCGGGCCTTTTATGACCTAATATCCCAAGTCTCATGTGATCACTTTTTTATTGTTTGTCAGAAGGAAGTCACCAAGTCTGGCCCACATTCAAAAGGAGATTGTGCTCCAACTCTTTAAGGTGGGGAGTATTACAGAATTTGTAGACTTTTTTTTAAACCACCACACTTTGAAATTCATGTAAGTGGCACTACATTGAAATTCATGTAAGGTGCCTCCTGCTATCCTGTGCCTTGAGGTACAGCCCCAGGTCTCTGCAGAATACAGCAAGTAGATGACGAGCGCCTCTGCATCATGCGGAAGCAGCTGCCCTGCTCCTCGTCTCCCATGCCAACCCCTGCAGATGAGCAGCAGCAGCGGCCCTGTTTCTCCCCTTTGGAGAGGACCAGTGGAGCCACCACTCTGTCAAGCCTTGGTGCCTCCATACCAGCTCCCACACCACCCATCATCCTCTTAGCAGGAAGTGGAAGCTCTGTGAAGGCAGGGACCTTTCCTTGCTCACCTGAGCCTCCAGCTGCTAGAACACTACCGACGGCATAGGTATTTATTAAGGTATCTACGACCTATACCTTAATAAACCCATGACAAAGCATTTATTTGTGGCTGAATAAGTGGACAAAGCAGGACAGGTTGAGGAGGCCATGTCAAGGCAGTGACACACAGTCCCTGTGGACTCATGGGCTGATAAGGTTTGGAGCTCAGCAGCTTCGTGTCTGGTCCCCGTCATTGGTGACGGAGGCGTTGGGATTTGGTTGAAGGACTCCAGAGCACCTTCTTCTGAGCATCCGTCAGACAGTGTGAGCGTAGTGCCCCATCCCCACTGCACACTACGAGGCTCACGGAGCGAAGAGTGCCGCAGAGTGAGTGAGTGGCTGACAGGTGTGTCCCCCTCGGTTTGCTGCCCACATCTTACTCATCCTCACGCTCCCATCTGCCTGCTCCAGAGCTGGCCTTCATTTCGTCCCTCCTCCATTGGACAGCTTTGACTGCTCCCCCCTTTCCTGCTGATCAAAGGCAGTTTCTGCGTGGTTCTGGCACCCTTGTAACTTGGCCATGCCCCATGTCCTCGCAGCTCTAGGAAACAGGCATGCCCGTACCTCTTAGCAACCACCCCATGCCCACTCTGTGCCTACTCCAGCCTTTATTACATGGTTACCGCATTGTCTCAGGTCTTTCCATCTTGGCTTCATCTACACTCTGAGCTCAGGTCACTGGCTGCCTTCTCGTGTGCCCTCGCAGCAGTCAGTGGGGATGGTTTGTATTAGGTGGTGGTGTTTAAAGACCCCTTTGAACACAATTCAGCTACTGTGGTTTTCTGTTGATAGTAACTGTTTGGTAACAGAGACCTCTACAGAGTAACAGAAGGTTACGCTCACCCGAGTCACCAGAGTCCCCACTTGAGAACAGGCTGCCTGCTCTGTGAGCAGAAAGTTGGATTTAACCCAGCATAACCCCATGCTGTCCATTAGGTGCGGGAGCTCGAGGCGGAGCTGGAGGACGAGAGGAAACAGCGGGCGCTTGCTGTGGCTTCAAAGAAAAAGATGGAGATAGACCTGAAGGACCTCGAAGCCCAAATCGAGGCTGCGAACAAAGCTCGGGATGAGGTGATTAAGCAGCTCCGCAAGCTCCAGGTAGGTGCCACCGCCCATGGAGTCTCTGGATGGCATCACGTGGCCCCACTGAGATCCAGCACCAGGTGACCTGTGTGGCTTCTACAGAGTCCAGCAGTGAAGCTGGCGGGGACAGCACTGCAGTACCACCCTGGGGCCACAGCACCGCTGTCACCCACCCTAGGGGCATAGCACTGCTGTCAGCGCAGCCGGGGGCGGGGCAGCCGGCCGTGAAGACGCTGCTTGTGTGTCCGCTGTGTCCACGGGAGATACTTGAATGCACTTAGCAACAAAGCTGGGGTGGAGGCACCACGCAGGGTTCCTGTGGCCCTGAGAGCCTGTGGCGATGCTTAAAACCCACCCTTCCTCACCTCAAGAGGAGGGCCATGTTGACCCAGGCCCTTAGTGCTATAGCTTTTGTGATCTTTTCGGTCTGTTTTTAATCGTCACTTTTTCTACCCAGATAATGGGCCAGTTTTGACTACCACAATGACAAGAAGTGATCTCTGCAAGAGTTCACGGTGTGAGCAGGCAGGCAGTGGCCTCACTATAGTACGGATGGGAGCCACTTCTCAGGGGAGCTGCTCCGTTATGACGAAAACTTTTCCTTTGACCTTGTTGACACCACATCTTGAAAATTTATTTTAACAAAAGATAAAGAAGAAATGTTTATGTACAAAGATCCTTAGCTGAAGTGTTATTATTTATGATAGGAGAAATGGAAACCCCCTAAATGTCAGTGGACTGCTAACCATCTAAGTGACGCGGTGTGTGGGGTACAATGGCCGGACTTAAATGAAGAAAGGAAAAGACAGTGTAGGGTGGTTTAGCTTGTAACTCTACACGCGTGTACATTTTCACACACAGACATGCAGGCAGACATACTTACCTAGAAACAAGTTTGGAAGGAAAGTCATCTCCGGATAATAGGTTG
>NW_012118154.1:4640189-4640631 GCF_000951035.1 Colobus angolensis palliatus | reverse complement strand
GCAGCAAGTACTGTGTAACTCCAACCTTGGTGATGCAAAATTGCCTTGTTTTTACACAGAAGCACTATTCATGTGATAAAGTGTTGCATATAGGAATTGTAACAGTGAAAGGCACACTTAAATACACACATTACCGTACAATTGAGGGATAATCAAAATTTCTTCAAACCTGAAAAGATAAATATTATCAGTTAATATGAAAAAACTCCCAATACAAATACCTACAAATATTGGATAAAATATTAGCAAAGGCAGAGTTGAGCTTGCAAGAAAGGAGCATGGCTCTCTCGGTGTCAGGAATGAACAAGGAACTGAAAACCAGACCAGTAAAACTGACCAGACCCTGAGAGAGGACCTGAGAGGCAGCTTCGGGAGGTTTTCATCCTGCTGTCCTCTATCTCACCGTTTTTTGCTCCTTGTTTTTTTTTTTTTTTTTTGACTT
>NW_012118154.1:4633865-4639384 GCF_000951035.1 Colobus angolensis palliatus | reverse complement strand
CAGATGGCAGAGCTGTCTGGAGTCAGTGACTTGGGATCAGGCCTGGAACATTCTGTCTGCTGCCTCTTTTTCCTTCCTGACTCCCACCATGCCCTGTGTGCCAGGATGTACTAGAACCTGGGCCTGTCAGAGGCCTTCGGCCCACACTCATGTAAGGCAGGTGCGTGTGCCGGAGCAGACAGAGGCGCCCCCGTGCAGCCCTGCTCCTAAGACACCTTCAAGGTGTGCTCTTGCCAACTGTGGCATCTTTTGGAAGGGGCAGCTGGTGGGAAGAGCCCTGGACGGAGAGTCAGAACTCTGACTTTTTGCTGCTGACTAACCTTGGGACTTTGGGCCAGTATCTTCATCCAGGTGGGCCTCATTTCTCTTATTTATAAGATAAATGCACCCTTGACTCCTTTCTGCGGCAAATCATCTTTCCAAAGAAGTTTGTGGAAAAGCAGCCATCAGGCAGTTCCTTCCATGGGCTGGCAGGCACAGGGCTGTCCCCATTGTCCTGCCCAGTCCTCTGAGAGCCCCCCATAGAGCCACAGTCCCCTTCAAGAAAGAGGCCTTGCCCACCTCAGAGGCCCAGCTCTGCAAACACTTGAGCCCCTGCGGAGCCGCCCCGCTGCCTCCTCCCCATGGGAGCGTTGGTCCTTGTTGCTGCGCAGCTGCCTGGATCCGCACTGGTCTGTGCAGCCAGCGTCCTTGATCTCAAACTGTTTATGTGAAAGATACTTCAGGATCAGTTGGTACAGCTCAGGTTTCTTAGGGTTCAGGGTTTGTATAAAGTTTGTGCTCAGTTTATATTAAGAGGCACCCGCTTTCCAAGAAGGGCAGGAACATAGCCACCCTTACGCTGGAGGTGACAGCAAAGCCCTTATGGCAATGAAGACTTCCCTCTGGACATTTTTGTGTAAGATGCTGACACCACACACCACCTGCCTGGTCTGCACCGAGCAGATTTTCGCCAGTTTAATTTCTCAAATCTAAATGACAGTTTGAGGTGCAGGTTAACAGTGACAGGTACAAGGTCGCTGTAGCTTCAGGCACTGTCAGATTCCACAGTGAGGAAACTGTTCATAGCCACAGCTTAACGCAGTCTCCACTGCTTA
The DNA here is from genome assembly GCF_000951035.1 of Colobus angolensis palliatus. NCBI lineage: Eukaryota > Metazoa > Chordata > Mammalia > Primates > Cercopithecidae > Colobus > Colobus angolensis. The sequence continues at coordinate 4,638,287 of NW_012118154.1, read as the reverse complement.
GGAACTTGCCTCGTCTGAGCGAGCCCGCCGACACGCTGAGCAGGAGAGAGACGAACTGGCGGACGAGATCGCCAACAGCACCTCTGGCAAGTGAGTCTCCCGTGGCCGGGGCGGGTTCTTCGCCCTCAGGCACACACACTGCTGAGAAGGCTGGAGGTGTCCACGCACCTGGTATCAGCAGGTGGTTTGCTCCTCTCTAGCTGGGCCTGGGCTGCCTCAGCCATCATACCCCGGGGCCAGCCCTGCTGAGCCCCGCACACCGCAAGCGGAAGCCGTGGTGCGCACTAACGGGCACTGCGGGCCTTCACTTTCCAGTTCATTAGCTTTGGGGAGCAGGTTCCTCAGACATGACCTTTCTCTGAATTCATTTTTTGTTAAAAGTCATTATCTTTTTTTTCCAATTCAGTTGATTTCTCCACTTAATTACTGAACCAGAGGTTCATCACGTGCCTTTTTCAGCTTGCCATCATGAGTAGAATTTGATTCTCAGAGATTGAAAACCACTGAAGAGTTTCAGCGGGGGGAGGCTGGGGTCGTGCTTGCGTTTTGTAAGTGACTCTGGCTGCTGTCTGGAGAACAGCTGGAGAGAGGCAGGCAGGGCAGCGGGAGGCCACCCCAGCGGTCCAGATGAGATGACAGGCCTGCATCTGGGTGGTGGCAGTGGGGGAGCGTGTTTGGAAGTGTCATCAGTGGGACCTACTGATGGACTCGGGGATGGCTGCTCAGGTTTCCAGCAACAGGGCGGGTGGAGGAGCCTTCGCGGAGGCTCCCACGCTGTGCTGAGCTGGGATTGAACTGTCCCCTCCTCCTCTCCCCACCAGGTCCGCGCTGCTGGATGAGAAGCGGCGTCTGGAGGCTCGGATCGCACAGCTGGAGGAGGAGCTGGAAGAGGAGCAGAGCAACATGGAGCTGCTCAACGACCGCTTCCGCAAGACCACGCTACAGGTGGCCCATGCAGGAGCCCGTCACCCGGGGAGGGCTGTGCCACTCCTCAGGCACAAGTGACCATAAACTCCTCTCTCCTCTCTAGGTGGACACGCTGAACGCCGAGCTAGCAGCCGAGCGCAGCGCCGCCCAGAAGAGCGACAACGCGCGCCAGCAGCTGGAGCGGCAGAACAAGGAGCTGAAGGCCAAGCTGCAGGAGCTCGAGGGCGCTGTCAAGTCCAAGTTCAAGGCCACCATCTCAGCCCTGGAGGCCAAGATCGGGCAGCTGGAGGAGCAGCTTGAGCAGGAAGCCAAGTAAGAGGTTTTTGCTGTCATAAACCAAAACTTACCAACCAGGCTCAGTCCGAGACAAAACAGACATGCCCGTTTCGGGAGGGGCTCCCCACTGCATGGGCGGAGAACACATATAACCAGAGTGGGAGACAGAAGTTGGTGTGAGCTGTGAGAGAAGAGCTGCGAGCGTTCAGAGGCTGGGAGGACAGACGGCCTCTGTGAACAGTCAGGGAAGGCTGGGCTTTAGGACTCAGCTCAGGGCTCACCACACGGCACCCCCTGATTTCCTAGGCACCCTGAGTTTGCATCTCCTACCCAAAGTCGATTTCCCAAGCATGTGGCATCCCATGAAGCGCTAGTTTGCTGCCAGAGAACAAATGCAGTATGACAGAAATCAAAGCCTTTCTTCTCCCATAGGAAAGGATTGCATAACAGCTTTCATATTGTATTAAAGCATGAGAAATTGTACAGTACAACTGCTGGCAGGCAGGCGTTTACAAAGCTATTAGGTCATAGTCCCCAGAGCCAGGGTAGACCTTCAGATTCACCCTCTTTTTGGGGAGCATGGAGCCCAGAAATGCAGGGCTCGTGGCCAGAACGCCTGCATCCTCCCCAGCCCCCCGTCCCAGGACTTCCCACTCCACTCTTGGACTCCAGTGGGCTGAATCAAACAGTTAAGGGTTTGTTTCTGGTTGGAACTCACAGAACTCACCCTGTCGGCTGACTCCATCCCTATCCATTTTTGCATATTTGTTAAGGAACGAAATAACTTTTTCTGTCTTCCATGGAGTCCTCCAAATAAGTTACCTCTCTTTCACCTGGGACAATGTAGACCTATCTAGAAACATGGATTTGTTCCACCTCTAACCAAAGAGGGAGTGTAGGGGGTTGCTTTTTGTTTTTTTGTTTTTTTTTTTTCAATGTGAGCTGCCAAAGCCCTACATCATAGGAGGTAATTGGTAAATTCTCAAGTGAAACAATCAATAAATTGGGTAGTTTCTCAGGGGAAAAGTTTAGGTGATTAAGGATGGCATGTTCAAAAGTCTGTGTTCAGTATAACGGACAGGTAGCTTGTATGTCACATTTGCTGTTTAGAAGATCACTGTGTTTGGGCCGGGCGCGGTGGCTCACGGCTGTAATCCCAGCGCTTTGGGAGGCCAAGGCAGACAGATCACCTGAGGTGAACAGTTCGAGACCAGCCTGGCCAACGTAGTAAAACCCCGTCTCTACTAAAAATACAAAAATTAGCCGGGCGTGGTGGCACGCACCTGTAGTCCCAGCTACTCGGGAGGCTGAGGCAGGAGAATCGCTTCAACCCAGGAGGCGGAGGTTGCAGTGAGCAGAGATAGTGCCATTGCACTCCAGCCTGGGCGACAGAGTGAGACTCCGTCTCAAAAACACAAAAAGTAAGATAACTGAGTACAGTGATTAATACCTGTGTACAGTAATTAACATGTACACGTGCAGGAATAATGTGCTTTTTGTACCTTTCGCTACTGAGGAATACATTAAAGGCAATTCCTATTTTGACCAGAAGGAAAAGGTCTCAGCACCACATTAGTCACGATATTCTGGGCAGAGAAGTCCATGATGCCTCCACCATGTGTCATCTTCCCAAAGAAAAAGGGCTTTAAAAAATATTTTTTCCCCACACAAAATATCATTTCAAGAATTTCGGAACTACTGTGACCACTTTCACAGGGAACGAGCAGCCGCCAACAAATTAGTCCGTCGCACTGAGAAGAAGCTGAAAGAAATCTTCATGCAGGTGGAGGATGAGCGTCGACACGCGGATCAGTATAAAGAGCAGGTGCGTGAGGAAATGCCTCCCTGGGAAGCGTGTGAGCAAAGGAACTGGTGGAGAACGAGCTGGTGGCACAACTGACCAGGGGAATTCAGGGGCCTCCTGATTCTGATGTTTCAGCTAACATGGGCTGTTCCACGTTCCTGGCGGGCACTCTCAGTACCCGAGACACAGGAGGGAGGGGACAGCAGGTCAGGAAGCAAGTTGCAATGAGGCCTAAACTGAACTGCAAAGCTCCTGCTTTCTCCACTAGAATGTGCACTTCGTGAGTACAGGGATTTCTGCCTGTTTTGCTCCCTGTTATCTCCCTAATGCCTAGTGCAGTTCCTGGACATTGCTGGCAGTCATGAGATACTGGCTGGGTGTAGGGTGGACCCAGGAGATGGTGAATAGAAAGTGAAGGGAAGACAGAGGTACTGCACGCTGCACCTGAGTGGCTTCAGTGTCTGCACCCAGGCCCCCTTCTCTAAGTGCACAGGGAATGTTCCGCAGGACTTTCAACTGTGGGGCAGGCCTGCCCTGATTGCAGTGTGGGCAGCTGTACCCTCCCTCCCGCTCCCTGCCCTCTCCCTGGTGAGACTTCACACTGCAAACACTAGCCAGAAAGGTGGATGGATCTGAGGATTTCACTGCCTTTGGCCCGAACCCTCCCCAACTTCACTCACTCAGTCAAGCAACCTGGCCTTCCCTTCCCACCCCCACCCTTGGGGCCTAGCAACATGGAGAACAGTTGAGGGTGGTGTGCGCTGGGCCCACGAGGCACTGGCCAGCCCCTGTGTGGCTCAGGAATGAAGGGTCCGAAAGGGAGGCTCTTAGTTCTGTGGCAGGTCATCCCAGGGTGGTTTTCTGCTTGAATCCGAGTATAATATCTGAGATGCCCATCCTTGAAAGGAGGTGTAAAGATGCATTGTACAACCTCCCGGGCTTGGGGATTGTACCACATTGCTGGTTCTTCCGCATTTTGCAAGAATAGCAGTTCCCTTTCAGTCCCCTAGGTCACGTGTGTGAAGATAGTAAACTCTGTCATTTTTCTGCAGAAAACTTGCCAGTAAAAACAGTCTTGAGTATTTTTTCGTTTTTTTGGCCTAGTGTGCTTTGTAGATGCTGGCTTTGCTGAGAGCGGCAGGCCAGTTACAGAGCCTCTGACCAGCCTCCAGGCCTGTGTGTACATCCGTGTACACATGTGCTCACAAGAGTAACAGGCAGAGCCCCGCACTGCCACGCTTGGGGTGCAGAGACGCTGACACTGGATTCACCAGTTTGGTTTGTTTTGGTTCATGTACCCTCCCCAAGATGGAGAAGGCCAACGCTCGGATGAAGCAGCTTAAACGCCAGCTGGAGGAAGCAGAAGAAGAAGCTACGCGTGCCAACGCATCTCGGCGTAAACTCCAGCGGGAACT
>NW_012118154.1:4608955-4632750 GCF_000951035.1 Colobus angolensis palliatus | reverse complement strand
AGCCCTCCTCCTCACTACACTGGATCTGCTGTGTACCAGGGAGAGGGCGGAGCGTGGGAGAGCTACAGCTGAAGTCCCTGCCCCGCAAGACCAGCTCAGCCGAGGTTATAGCACATCTGGCCGATGGGCAGATTTGGTGCATAACCTGCTTTTGTACAGCCATCAAGCTAAGAATGGTGTCTACGTTTTTAAATGGTTATAAAAACACAAAAACAAAGAATATGCAACAGAGTCCCTAGGTGGCCCACAAATCCTCAATAAAATATTTGCTATCTGGCTGATTCCCTGGTTAGCAGGTAGAGCTTGGCCTTAATCCATCTTCCTTACCATTTCCATCACAGACAGTCCTAGGCTGAATCAAGTCCTCCCCAGTTCTCCGAGGACCCTGCTTTGCCTACTCTGCAGGCAGGGTTGTGGGAGAGGCAGAAAGGCACACAGTCTTCCCATCGTACTGCCACCCCCACAGGGTCGTGTGTCCGGGGAAGGTTCTGCGGCACTGAGTAGTTGGACGTACTGACAGCCACGTGCTCCTGTCTGTTTACCCACCACACATCCGCTTCCTGTTCTCTCCAGGCGGGGCGGCCCCATCAGCTTCTCTTCCAGCCGATCTGGCCGGCGCCAGCTGCACATTGAAGGAGCTTCCCTGGAGCTCTCCGATGATGACACGGAAAGTAAGACCAGTGATGTCAATGAGACGCAGCCACCCCAGTCCGAGTAAAGTCGCAGGAAGCCAGAGGAGGCGATACAGTGGGACACTTAGGAACGCACCGGTGCCAGCCTGCCTTGGGGCCTCCTGCAGATTTAGGAAATTGGCAAGCTACGGGATTCCTTCCTGAAAGATCAACTGTGTCTTAAGGCTCTCCAGCCTACGCATACTGTATCCCGCTTCAGACTTAGGTACAATTGCTCCCCTTTTTATATATAGACACACACAGGACACACATATTAAACAGATTGTTTCATCATTGCATCTATTTTCCATATAGTCATCAAGAGACCATTTTATAAAACACGGTAAGAACCCTTTTTAAACAAACTCCAGGCCCTTGGCTGCGGGTTGCTGGGTTATTGGGGCAGCGCCGTGGGCGTCGCTCCGTCGCTCTGCATGCTCTCTGTCGTACAGGCAGGTCACCTAGTTCTGTGTTCACGTGGCCCCCGACTCCTCAGCCACATCAAGTCTCCTAGACCATTGTGGACTCTAAACTGCGCTTGTCTCTCTCATTTCTCTCAAATAATGATCAACACTATTTCAGTGAGCAAACTGTGAAAGGGGCTTTGGAAAGAGTAGGAGGGGTGGGCTGGATTGGAAGCAACACCCATTGGGGGTTACCATGCCCATCCCCCACGGGGGGCCCTGCCCCTCGAGTCGATGGTGTCCCGCATCTCCTCATGGGAACTGTCCTTGGCCAGGGCTGGTCTGTGCATAGAAGGGATAGTGGCCACACTGCAGCTGTGGCCCCAGGTGGCAGCCATGGATCACGTAGACTTCCAGATGGTCTCCCGAACCGCCTGGCTCAGCCACCGCCCTCCTCACGTCAGGAGCAAGCAGCCGCGGACCCCTAAGCCGAGCTGGTGGAAGGCCCTCCCTCGCCAGCCAGGCCCTCACGCTGACCTTGCAAATTCAGCCGCTGCTTTGAGCCCAAAATGGGAATATTGGTTTTGTGTCCGAGGCTTGTTCCAAGTTTGTCGATGAGGTTTATGGAACCTCCAGAACATATGCCATCTTCCTGAATGTTGACATGCCAGTGGGTGTGACTCCCTCATTCTTCCTGCTCCCTTCCCTTCGGACAGTGTTACAGTGAACACTTAGCATCCTGTTTTTGGTTGATAGTTAAGCAAACTGACATTACGGAAAGTGCCTTAGACACTACAGTACTAAGACAATGTTGAATATATCATTCGCCTCTATAACAATTTAATGTATTCAGTTTTGACTGTGCTTCATATCATGTACCTCTCTAGTCAAAGTGGTATTACAAACATTCAGTGACAATGAATCAGTGTTAATTCTAAATCCTTGATCCTCTGCAATGTGCTTGAAAACACAAACCTTTTGGGTTAAAAGCTTTAACATCTGTTATGGAAGAATTTGTCCTGTGGGTTTGGAATCTTGGATTTCCCCCCTTTATGAATTGTACTGGCTGTTGACCACCAGACACCTGACCGCAAATATCTTTTCTTGTATTCCCATATTTCTAGACAATGATTTTTGTAAGACAATAAATTTATTCATTATAGATATTTGCGCCTGCTCTGTTTACTTGGAGAAAAAAGCACCCGTGGAGAATAAAGAGACCTCAATAAACAAGAATAATCATGTGAACATGGAATCTGTTTTCTCACCTTCTGTTCTCGATTTCCCATCTGTGATCTGACTGGAGGGCGGGCGCTACACAGACTTCAAACGACGGTGCCAGGCCCTTTCGCCGAGGGCGCCGTCTCCCGGGTCAGACGACAGAGCAATTCTCAGGCCAGTCCTGGCTCCAGCTCTTGTTCCTGCCAGCGCCTCGCAGGGTGCAGATGCACTAGAAAGGGAAAGACCACCCAAAGGCAGAAGCTGGCCTAGCTGTCAAGGGAGTGATTTAGGAGGGCTCTGGTCACCAACCAATGAAGCTCACTGCTGGTTAGGACGTTTTCAGAGGTCCAAGACATTTCAGGCTGCATTTTCAGGCAGACACGTATTGAAGATGCTTTTGAAGGCTTCAGTGATGAGGCCACAGCCTCTCCAGTGCAGCCCAACTAGGATGAGAGAGATCCTAGGGCAGTACAGAATCACACAGAGAATGCCCATTTCTTACTCCATGATATTCTCGGGTTAGGCTGGTTCCGGGGGTAAGGGGTCTGTGACTAGGCTTCTCGGCAGCAGTGGAAACGTGTGAAATGGGCAGAAGTGCCCTCTTCCTCCTGTGCCACTACCATGGGAGAGGAAAGGTGAGTCACAGGGGTGGTGCTTCACCCCCACATCCAGTATTTTATCCAAGAGTGTATGGAATTCAGAGGCTTGTTTTTCTCAAAAAGAAAGATCTCTGGGCTGGGCACGGTGCTCAAGCCCATAATCCCAGCACTTTGGGAGGCCAGTGGATCATTTGAGGTCAGAAGTTCAAATCCAGCCTGGCCAACGTGGTGAACCGCCATCTCTACTAAAAATACAAAAATTAGCCAGGTGTGGTGGTGTGCACCTGTAGTCCCAGCAACCTGGGGGGCTGAGGCATGAAAATCACTTGAACCCGGGAGGTGGAGGCTACAGTGAGCTGAGATCACGCCACTGCACTCCAGCCTGGGCGACGGAGGGAGACGCCGTCTCAAAAAAAAAAAAAAAGAATTCTTCCCTACTGGCTGGTCTAACTGGTGTTCCCGTCACAGTTTCCCAACTACTCAGCGTGCCAGGAGAAACAACCTGTGTGGACCAATTCCAGGCCCTGGTTCTGCGAAGATACTATTAAATAACTAGAAGGGACCTTTCTTTACTGACCACCACTCCAGGCCTAAGGAAAGGTAGTTTATACAAACTTTGTCGAGCACAGGGAGGACAGTTGACGGCAGCTGGGCTCTGAGTGTGTCAGAAGGTCAAGCTGGTCAGCTTCTGCCCAGCAGCAGCGTGGTTCCCGGGGAGGAGGAACTCACGCGAGACCAGAAAGGCTTTGCTCTTTCGTTGGGCCTGAGTTTAGATGACATGAGGTGGTTCTGGGGCTTCATTTAGGGCCTTAAATACTCTGTCCTTGCCATATCGTAGATGCCGTTTTTTGTTTGTTTTTTCTTTAATGCAGCCATTCCAGGGGACTATTTTAAACTGCTTTGGAGGGATAACAACTTTTTTTTTCCCCCGAGACAGAGTCTCGCTCTGTCTCCCAGGCTGGCTCACTTCAACCTCCACCTCCGGGTTCAAGTCATTCTCTGCCTCAGCCTCCTGAGTAGCTGGGATTACAGGTGCCCACCACCAGGCCTGGCTAATTTTTGTTTTCTTTTTTTGAGTTTGTTTTTTTTTCTGTAGAAACGGGGTTTCAACAGGTTGGACAGGCTGGTTTTGAACTCCTGGCCTCAAGTTATCTGCCCGCCTTGGCTTCCCTCCCAAAGTGCGGGGATTACAGGTGTGAGCCACCATACCCAGCCGATAACACCTATTTCTAGCCTGGTGGCTTGAGGGGACACTTCCAATTCCTAATGGCATCAGGCTATAGATTCGTCACATCTTTGTGTCACCAATTTTTCCTGTCCCAGGAAACCTCGGCTAAGATGAATTGTGGGCCGTAAAGGCCAAGCTGTTCTCCTAGCCAGCCCTTCCTACGGCTCTGGGTATGACCGACCCATGGCCCTTTTCCCGGAGGCTGGTGCTGCTGAGAGACCAGGTCAAGACTGGAGAATACCTCACTGTTGTCAAACCACACCTTCCTGCTCTTCCTTCATCCCCCCCAAAAAAGAAAAAAGCCAGAACAGGCTCCAGGTCAGAATGGCCAGGAAGTGGTGATGACCCCTCTCCCTCGAGTTCCAGGCAGGTCTCCCCTTACCAGGCCCCACCCACACAGGCTTCCCAGTCTCTGGGAGGAACGCAAGAAAGCACCTCTCCCTTTCCACCTCTCGCGGACAACATCCGCACCAAGAGCTTCCCCAGATTTTGAGTGTTTGCCAAAATGCCGTCCTGAGTCAGCTGTCGGGACCAGACCGAGAAGCCCACTTCCTTCTGTAGGCACCTGCCATTGGGAATCAAGCAGATTGCGAAGCACCCATTCTTGTCGGGAATCTTGTATGAAGCTATTGAAAGGGTGTAAGTCCATCATACTCCAGCTTTTCAGAGACATTTCACTGTAGCTACAGAGCCTATAAACTGGGCAGAAAGTGTGGCCTCGGCCTTCAGTCCCTACTGAGACTAGGCAGCCCAGTAACAGGCTCCATTCCGGCTGACTGGATGCCACAAAGCCCTATTTGAGAGGTAACGTGACATAACCGACAAACCGGGTCTCACAGATCCCCGTGCAGATCAGAGCGCTGCCTCTCCCAAGTATGTGCCATACTGCACTGGTGCCAAGGCGCCCTGGCTTCACGTGGGCCACATCTCCCGTGTCTCACAATCACTGTCAGGAGGCAGCAGCTGTGATGGTGTCATTGCCCGACTCCTGGCGAGATCAGTCAAGCCCAGCAGCAAAATTTGCAGAACGGGAAATACAAAATTAGGCGGGCGTGGTGGCGCGTGCCTGTAGTCCCAGCTACTTGGGAGACTGAGGCAGGAGAATTGCTTGAATCCGGGAGGTGGAGAATGCAGTGAGCCAAGATCACGCCATTGCACTCCAGCCTGGGCAACAAGAGTGAAAATCCGTCTCCAGAGGAAAAAAAAACTTGCAGAATGAGCATCAGCAGCTCAGAAGGAAATTCTGGAGCCGCACCGGAATCTGCTTTTCAGGAATGCTGTTATCACCAACACACACCAGGAGACAGGGCACAACACTGTCACAGTCGGGGAGGGGGCAGAGCTGGCTACAGGGCGCTCCCTAAAGCTGTGGCTCCACGCAGGGTGCCTCCCCTCTCCCAGAAGTGCCAGCTTCCACCTTGGCTCTCAGGAGACCCGCACTAGTGGCGTCTCTGGGGCAGCTGCCAAGAGAGGCGGAGTCAGCACGCGCAGCGGGCACAGGAGGAAGCCTACGTGAACCGACTCCTCCTGCTGCAAAGGCTGTGCCGGCCCCGCCACCCGTCACTTCCAAGCCTTCAAAACCTGCTCCTCTCCCGAGGCACGGCACAGAGAGTGGGAGTCAAGGCCGCTGAGGCCTCAAGTTTGGAAAGGCACCGCAGCGAAAGACTGGGCTCATGCCCAAGCCTGGCTTCACGATGAATTAGCCGTGCGAGCTCAGGCAACTCACACCCAGGCCCATTGTCCTTTCTGCCACCTGAGGTCAGAGCACTGTGTCCTGTCCTCAGGTCACCTCTGTATAGTTCTCGCAGGCCTCACTGTGACCCAGCGTCCCAGCTTTGGCTCCTGGATCTCAGCTGCATTGGTCAGGGGTCATTTCTGGGCTGAAGGAAGTGGAGTGCTGGCTACGACTCTCTTCTAAGACGACACTTGGGAGTGAGGGATAGGACTGAGTGGCTGAAACGAAAACACCTGGAGGCAAGAGGCTGTCCACCGCCCGGGAGATGAGCCCACCAGCAGGGAGGAAGGGCACACGGGCGCAGATCAAGGAGGCCTCGTTCCTGAGGTTTCATGGAGAGCCACGCGAAACCAGATACCCGCAGCCCCAGGAAGAAAACCCACCCAGAGGCACTCTTTAGCTAGACAGGCAAACAGCACATAGCGGCATTCATGCCAGGTGGCAGATGCTCTCTCTGACCATGTCCAAAGTAGCATCTTACACCCCACAGAAACAGAAAGCAGGAGATGAGGTCCAGGGAGTCGGCTGGTTTCCTCACAAGGGGGTCATTTGCCAAGAGCTGCTATAGCCACAAAAAAAATGTCACTAAGGCTGGCCACAGTGGCTCACACCTGTAATCCCAGAACTTTGGGAGGCTGAGGTGGGTGGATAACCTGAGGTCAAGAGTTCAAGATCAGCCTGAACAACATGGTGAAACCCTGCTTCTACTAAAAATACAAAAAATTTTAAAAAAATTAGCCAGGCATGGCGGCGGGCACCTATAATCCCAGCTGCTTAGGAGGCTGAGTCAGGAGAATCACTGAAACCTGGGAGGTGGAGGTCGCGGTGAGCTGAGATCACACCACTGTACTCCAGCCTGGGTGACAGCGAGACTCCATCTCAAAAAAAAAAAAAAATCATTGAGGTTGGTATATAACTCCCCACTGCTAAATTAGACTGGCTAAGAAATATTTTTTTTAATTTTTAAAGTGAAAGTCTCTTCCCAAAGGGACCAGAAATAAGCCCAACAGCACACTGCGACCCTCCAGGGACCTGGCCCAGGCTCTTCTGGACACAGAGCAGTGGTGACACGCAGTGGATGACACGTGGACCCCTGTAGCCAGGGCCCTTCCTCCAGCTATCAACTGAGTGGCCAGCAATTGGCAAAACAGTCTGGATAAGATGACCCAAGGGTGGGGCCGGGCGCAGTGGCTCACGCCTGTAATCCCAGCACTTTGGGAGGCCGAGGTGGGTGAATCGCGAGGTCAGGGGTTCGAGACCATCCTGACTAACATGATGAAACCCCGTCTCTACTAAAAATACAAAAATTAGCTGGGTGTGGTGGCGGGCGCCTGTAAGCCCAGCTACTCAGGAGGCTGAGGCAGGAGAATTGCTTGAACCCGGGAGGCAGAGGTTGCAGTGAGCAGAGATCACGCCATTGCACTCCAGCCTGGGCGAAAGCAAGACTACATCTCAAAAAAAAAAAAAAAAAAAAAAAAAAAAAAAAAGATGAGCCCAGGGTGTTCAGATGCAAAGGAAGTGAGAAATCACTTGGGGAGCTAGCGATGAAGATTCAGAGCTCCAAACATCATCTGTGCTTTAACCAGAGTTAAAGACCTGCTTGCTGTGTTTTAGTTGGGGTTCCTACGTAAATAAAGAGGCCAGTTAAATGCTGAAACCGCTCATCTAATCCAAACCTTCCAGTGAGGGTTGGGAAAGAAGCTGGACGTTGCTGCACATCAACAAGAGGCTTAGGATTGTCCTCTCAGCCACTGCAGCTCAGCCGAGCACAGCACACACCCACTGCAAGTGTCCCTGGAGACGCAGCTCAGGACAAAATCTCCAGGAACTAACAGCAGATATTCCTGTTCATAGATTAATAGAGAAATGTTTGACAATGGATCCTACTTAATAGTTCTTATTCACTCAGGATTTGATTTTATTTTATTTTATTTTATTTTATTTTGAGACGGAGTCTAGCCCTGTCACCCAGGCTGGAGTGCAGCGGCGCAATCTCAGCTCACTGCAAGCTCCGCCTCCCAGATTCATGCCATTCTCCTGCGTTGGCCTCCAGAGTAGCGGGGACTACAGGCACCCGCCACCATGCCGGGCTAATTTTTTGTATTTTTAGTAGAGATGGGGTTTCACCATGTTGGCCAGGCTGGTCTCGAACTCCTGACCTCGTGATCCACCCGCCTCGGCCTCCCAAAGTCACTCAGGGTTTTGATTCACTTCATTTTCATTTACTTATAGTTTTAAAACTATAAAATATACTGTTTCTGTTGTTATAAGCAAACAGCGCTCAGAATCTGATGCATTCACACCAAACCCCAGTTTACGCGTTCTTCAATGTGTTACCTTGTGTCTTGCTTCCAAACATCTGACACCTTCTCTCACTTGCTAACATTAACCTGAGGGATGAGAAGAAGTGCCAGTTCAAAGAGACTTCTAATCCCAGAATGACAACATCTATCATGAACGGCAGCACAGCTGCAGGACCAGCTCCCGGATCCATCCCAGTTACTCTGGGACTTCGTGAACTTCCACCCTCAACATCCTGGTCCTTCCTTCCAGATTTTCACATGGCGCCCAGGCCACCCTCGAACTGCTCCTGGAAATCACAGCCAAGCCCAGAAGCCAGTGCCAAGAAACAGCATAAGGACGCCCGCTCCACACATAAGACATCAGAGGCCGCCTGATCTCTGTCCCATTCCACAGCTGCTGTCGTTGGAACCTGACTTTATGGGCCCCAGCTCTCCTCTCATGGGATGGCAAAGACTGAATAAAGCAACGTCAATCCTTTTTTTCTGTGAAATTTATTGTTTCCACATTAAAAGACTTTTTTGGAGGGGAAGTATTTTTTGTAACCACATGATGATCCTATACAGCTGCCCAGAGTAGGACACCGTCAGAGTCATTAACATGCCATATGAGTTCTGAATAAATAAAAGCTACAAAGCCCAAGTTATATACAAATATCTTAGGCAATAATGTTTACAAACCTATGTACAATAAAACAAATGTAAACAGTAAATGCAGCATGAGAGTAATCAAAGGATGCACAGGGACAGCCGCCGCTGTTCAGTCCACCCCGGAGCTGGTACCAGCCCGCCCTGGAACCAGCCACTCACCCTTCCGAACACAACAGGACGGCCCTTGGAAGAGAAAACAAAAACGCTCCAAAGATGTGGTTGAACTGAAGGACGGGAAGGCTGGCGAGAGGCTACCCGCCTCCCTCACCCCAAGTCTGAGGCGCACGGAGGAGGAGACAGCACAGAGGCTCGGCCCGTGTGTGCCCCGTCCCAGAGGCTCCTGCCACGTGGGGCTCAGACGGGCATTGTGCTGCTCTGGGAGGCAAGTCCATGGAATGGTAGCTGCTTAAGTAAAATCAGAAGGTGCAGAAAATGTTCCCTAATTCAGTAACCTTACTGACTCTTTGCCAGAAACAGGCCCAAACCGTGAGGGGCGGAGTTGGGGGACACATGATCATGAGCACTGGAGATGCCTGGGTGGGAGCTCAGGAGGGCACACATTGACCTGATTTGGGGGAGAACTTCTAGAAGATTTGCAATGTCCTAAATACAACTAAATCCTATCAGTACAGCAGAGTGGGGGCTATGAGGCAGGTGCGATGAATGGGTACTTCTGCATCCAGTGACCAAGTAATACACGTACGTATCACCTTGTGACCCACGAAAGTGCAATCATGTGAAACCAACGGCACTACGGCGAGAAGAGAAAATAGCCAGTATTGATACCGCGCAGAGTTCCGGGGCTGGGCGGGGCCCAGCAGCCGCCACTGCATGCAGCCTGCCCTCTGCCAGCCGTGCGGAGGCAGACGGAGGGGCACACGGGGCTGGGCCCAGGCACCGAGGGGTGAGGCGGGGGTGTCCTGGGTTGCTGGAGGAGGGCAGGAGCCCCCACCTGGAGGCTGGGCACTCACACACTGAGAGGCAGCATACCCGGCGCTGACGACGGACGCGAGGAGCCCAGACCAGGAGGAGGAGGAGCGGGGTCAAAGCCGTTTACTGCCCTGTGGGAGCAACCAGAGCACAGAAGGGAAGAAAGAGGAAAAGAAAAACAAACGCATTTAAAATCACTCACACACAATAGGAAATTCATCTGCTTTCTAAAACTATTCCTTGCCCGCAGTAGGGTCCCGATGGCCCAAAGGGGACTGGCTGCCTGGAAAGCACCAGCTGGTTAGAGAATTGAGCATTTGGGAATCCTGGGGAACCAGGACCACATGACCCTTCTTGGCAACTTCTGCACACCGGCCACTGAAGCCACAGTCCTGATTATTTCCCCATAGAGCAGGTCTAAATGCCTGGCAATAGTGAACTAGTTAAATAAATAATGGTGCAACTAAACAATAAGATATTACACAGCCATTAAAAACACACTCCACAAGCTTTTTAATAGCATGGGAAAATATTCAGAATGTAACTAAGTGGGAAAAGATGCAGGTTACCAAACTCTGTATGTTCAATGACATAAAAGAAAAAAAAGCAAATAGTATATATTCTAGATTCTAGACTATGGCGCCTTGGACAGACATTACTATCCATGTAGCTAAATCCACAGTGCAGGGGTGGGGCGGGGAGTGTGTATAAATAAATGTATATATACACACATTATATATATGCACACACACATATGTATACACACACACCAACACATACGTACATAGGATCATATATATCATAGAAAGAAAATTTAAGAATCGTTACTTTTCTTCCCTCTGGGCTGTGGGTGAATTTTGTTTACTACTTTATCCTTTTTTAATCATTTTCCAAATCTTACATTTTCCAAATATAATGTATTAATACATGAATATCTTAATAAGGTGGAGAAAAATAACTTTTTAAAAACGGTTTAGCAAGCAATGCCAGATGAGTAGGCTTTCCAACGCAGACTGGTGTGCAGACAGCCCAGGCCAACCCAACAGCCTGCAGCCAGGACCCAGCGCACCCGGAGCCCAGCGATGCAGGGAGCCCCCCAGCGTCCGTCCTCCTCACCCACCGTGCAGCGCAGCCACAGGAAGCAGCAAGAGAGGGAGGGAGTGTGCAGCCTGGAACCTCTCTCGGGAGCCACTTCAGCCTTTCCACCTTGAAAAGCTTCCTAGGAAAACTGGTCCCACTAGCAATTTGGGAGACAAAGCCAACTACGGCAAGGGGCCACGCTGCGGCGCGCCTGCGCACTACTGCCCCCGCCCGCTCCAGAGGGCTCCGGGGAGCTGAAGACAGACTCGTGGAGAGAGGTTCTCCTTAAAAAAAAAAAGCGCGGACACACACTCCCTGCAGAGACAGCTGTTTGGTACACTGGCGAGGCGGGGAAAACCCCACAGAGAAGCAGGCGTGCGGAGACGTGACAAACAGTCCCTGCCTACTTGGAAGAAACAGAGTCCATGTCTAAAGAATGTAAACACACTAAACTCAGAGTACGCATGTGGAGCTTCAATTCCAACCACGCATACAGAGACCAACAGCCTCAGGAGAAAGGCTCCGACAAATGTCATTTCTCCCTGTTGCGCACTGTCCCACTTCAACGACAAACAGCCAGATTGTCCCTTTCCTCGCTGGGTTAGGAGAGGTCTGATTTTTAAGTTTCAACACATTTGCAAGTCTGAAACCATCCTTCCCGTTCTCCCAAGCTCTCAGGCCTGTGCCTCTTCTGGGGCCAAGGCCATATCCTATTTGCCACGGTAGCCCTCATAGAATAGGCTCCATCTGTCTGGCCAGTCCCAGAGTCCCTGACACCTGCTTCTAGAAACCTCAGGGATAACCAGGCAGGCCCCACAAATGGCCGCAGCTCTCAGCACGTGAACCTCAGATTCCCAGCCTCACACATCACAGGGGCCCCAAACCGGGACAGCAGACAGCCCCCGGAACCCGGCAGAGAGGGAGCACCGCTGCATGCCAAGAAGAATGTGGCACCTGGGCCACGGGGGTGTGCAAAAGCAGCAACTAGGAGATGGCTCCACGAGCGGGTTGAGGACGGGATTCTGGCATTTTCAAGTGAGATGGACTTTAAGGAACATCAGGTTCGTCCCACTGTTCCACTGCCGAGGCAACCGAAGCAAGAGAAGGTCCATCCATTGGCCTAGGCTCACCTAGTGAGACGCTGATGGGGAAGTCGGGCCCACAGCTGCCTCCAGATGCCCAGGCCAGGACCCTTTCCTAGTCTCCTCCTGGTAAGAGGCCACCTAGAAGCCCTCAGCAAGCAACCACTTCAGCACTCCCAATGCAGGCCGGCTCTAATGGGAAAAGTAAGTGGTGCAGCCCAGGCTATAAAGAGAGAACCGGTAAATGTCTATCTGGACAGGAATGGAACGCTTCATGTGAAGGCGGGTGGAGCAGAGAACGCCAATCCACCAGCGTCTCACCTAGCGCCTCTCTCCTGAATCAGAAAGTAGAAAGTTAAAGAACAGAGAGAGAAGAAAGCTGGCCTTCTAGACGGGATGACAGGTCTGGTGAAGTCCCCTCGGGGGCCTGCAAAGCTGTGCACGGGGAGAAGATTTTCAAGAGAAGAGACTCTCAATATTCAACACATTCAGTTTCAGGGAGCAGCGAAGGGCCACAGGGCAATGTCCCAGTGGACAAGACCAGACTGAAGGAAGAGAGATGGGGCAGGCTGGGAGATACAGATCTGGGAGTCATATATGTAGAAAAAGGTTCCAGAGTTATAAAATTTCACGATCTTACCACCAAAGACTAGTTCAGGAGACTGAAATGTAGAGAATCCAGCTAAGAAAAAGTGCTAAGGTCAGTTGTAAAATGGCAGTGGAAGAAGTGAAAAGAGGGAAGAGACAAGGCACATTTAGAAGCTACTCGGGACAATAAATCTAAAGCAGCCGAGATAAAGGATGGAAACATTAAATCTGTCAAAGCAGCAAGGATGAGGACACTGGAGAGGGCAGGAGGGTGGGCTCCAGCTATCCAGAAAAGCCGGCAGGTAGGCACACGCCACACCAGAGTCTCCCTATTTCAGCGGATGAGTGTGGGCTCAGAGCAGCTCCAGCCTGCTCCAGTCCTCAGCCCAGGCTCTGCAAACTGCAAAGCAGTTCTGAAATGTAAGGCAGAGCTTACACAGGTCCCCATCTACCATTCCATTTTAACTGGGGACTCCACGCGTGAGCACATAGGTGAGGGAGTGCTCACGCTGGTCCTTGATGTGAGAAAACAGAAGCAACTGGGTAACGGGAAGAACCCCAGTCCCAGGAAGACAGTCAAAGGTGATCCCAGGGCCTGACAATAACCCTAAACCGCCATCGCCAGACTCTGAAATCAACACTGCAGCGCCCTAGCCCACTCAGGCGTGCCACCTGGCATGCTACTCCCAGCCACCCCAGGACCACTGCAACTAATTTGCTCTTGTTTCTCACAGCTGAACTAATAATAACAGCATCCAGTCAAGTCGAATAGGACCGTGAAAGCTCACGGATGGGCTGTAAGTCAGTTAAAGCTGGGTCAGCCCCATGCAGTTAGTAAAACCAGACTGTTAATGTGTCTTCCACCACACACCAGGGTTAAGAAAGAATGAAAAAGAGCACAGCAAACAAATTCAGTTACCCATGAATAACGTGGGAAATATGACTTTTTCTTGCCTAATAAAAGAAAGGAAAACATATTAAACAGTAATACAAATACTATTTCCATACTGTGCCCTAAAATTAGTTCATGCCCACCTACACACAGCCCAGAAGAACTCAGAGTGGCTTACAAAAATAGAGACACGTTACGTAAGAAACTACATAAAGTTATGGGGGAAAAAAAAGAATGGTTTGGAGAGAATCCAGGTGACCACACTCCACACGAAATGTGTGTCCTTTCAGATGGTGAGACAAAGGGTGACCACGGTTGAAGGAAACAGCTCGGCACCTGGGAAGCAGGCACGGCAGCCCACATTTCAGGAACTGGCAGAAGTCATCAGAGACTAGACAAAATCCTGATTCCAAGAAGCCCTCCAGTGACCAGAATTTACAAAATACTTTTGAATCCCACAAAGCAATATGCCCAGTTAAGGTATATTGTTTTATGTTAGAAGGCTTCACTGCATCTAAAGTTTCAGCGGGTGGGAAGGTGGAACACACGCACACGCACACACACGCACACAAACCTACTTTGATGACGTCTCTCCCCCAAACAACCCTGCCACAGGTTTCTAGCGGCGCTAGTGAGCTATCGCCACGGTGCTACAGACTCCTCACGAGTCAGAGGGAGGGCAGGCAGGCAGGTTCTACAGTGGACTCAGGAGTGAGAGGGAGGGCAGGCAGGTTCTGCAGTGGAAGGCTTTTTCAAATGGGGTGCTTTTCTCATACTGAAACTACAAGCCATACTTCTACACTTCTATACAGACAGGCTTTTGTGTTCTTTAACCTGCCAGAGTGTATAATGGACCTAGGAACTGCGATATCCTGCCCTTCCTTTTGCAGGTGGCACAATATCTTGGTTTTTATCTGGTCAACAGGTCGGCAGGAAGAAAGGCCAGAGGTAAAAAGCCAGGCAGGCCAGAAGCCAGAATCGAAGCAAAGCGGCAAGAAAGTGAAAACACAGCAAAACCCACAAAACAGTTATCCTGAGGAATACAGCAACTAGAAAGGTAACTCCAGCAACAGTAGGTTAATATTTCAGTGTGCATACACAATCTACTTATCATATTAGCTAAACACTCACACAATAGCCAGTTCACAAAAGCATATTTCTTAATAGAAAAGGCACAGTGTAAAATGTCTATCATTTAAAACCAGCACTAAGTATCTGCAACTGTTCTGATTGGAAAGCACAGCCATTCCCGGTTCAGCTCAAGTAGTAAAGCCTACGATTGCATCTCGGATGCTCTCAAGGGGCAGGGGTGCAGTCAGTGTGCCCAAGGCCCGTTCCTGGCTTCAGCTCACCCTGAGGTCCCCACATCTCTTGGCAATCCCTGCCCTGGTGCAATGCCTTGGGAGGCAAGTGGCAGGCAGGAGTAGTGATCCTGAACAGACAGTGTCATCCTTCCCTCTGCGTGACTGTTCTTAAGAGCTTCCACACGCACAGGCACCTGTCCAACCTATCCATTTATGGTTCATGCCTGCTCTCATGTAAGGCACCTGAGGCCCATCAAGAAATATGACTCCAAGGAGAGACCAATAACTACTCTAGTAGAGGGTCATCATAAGTTGTAGGGAAAAATAATTAGGCACTGTTTCCAACATTTATGAAGACTACCCTAAACATTCTCCATATCATTTAGGGGAAATGGCTACTTTCACATAAAACCGTCCAGTCATTCCATTTACCATTCCAGTATAAAAACAAGGGCTGCCTCAAGTCTGCCTGAAACTCCTAAGCCTGAGGAAAATCAATTTTATATTTACTCCACCTGAGGAAACCCAAAGGTTAGAATAAGGTTCTGATTTCAGCTGGGCGCGGTGGCAATCCCAGCACTCTGGGAGGCTGAGGCAGGAGGATCACTTGAGCCCAGGAGTTTGAGACCAGCCTAGGCAACATAGTGAGACCGCATCTCTTCCAAAGAAAAAAAAAAATATTTAAAAAATTTGTTAAAAAAAGAATAAAGTTCTAATTTGTATAGTGAGGTTTCAGAATGTGTTTTTAATACAAAATCCTTAATGAAATGTATATACCTCAGGGTAAAATTCTCTTAAGGGACAGAGATCAACCAAAATATTCCACTACAAGGAGAAGAGCCTTTTCAGAGTCACTGCGTGTCAAATCTGCTCCTTTATAAATGTGCCGTAATTATTGAGGACGGCAGAAAGTGCCAGCTGCTTTAAGAAATTGTGAACATTTCTAGAGTTGTACCTGTTCTGCTTTCAGAGAAAAACAAGCAAGAATTACCTCTATGACTCAAAGCAGAGACAGTGGCAGGGGATCATGGGTGCCTGTTGGCTGTTTCGGTAACAACTACCTTAGGCAGCACCGTGAGCATCCCAGGCCACGGGTCCTACCAGTGACCCATATTAAGGCATACTTGTACAACCATGTATTACCATGGAGTATTTAAAAATAAATAAGTAAATTGAGGTAGAATAATATACATGACATGGAAAGATAATGGAAGTATAAGTCATGATAGGCACATTGCAAAGCAATATTTAAAGTAAAATCCCATAACTGTGTTCCAAACAACTTGGAGCAGATGCATAAAAATATGATTTGACATGCCTTGGAATAACTGTAAGGAACGCAGAAACAGTGTGAAGGCAGGAAACAATGACTTTTTAGTTCATATACTTCTGTACCAACTGAAATGTTTTGCATTAAGGATGCTTCAATCTTAAGACAATTTTATTTCAGTCTTCAAAAGAGCCTTAACTTTATACAAACGTTGTATCTCCTAAACTGTATTTGATCCAGTGCCTAAGTACTTCAGGGCTTTATATTTCTCCAAAATTCTCACAGGGGATGTCTGTTGTACAGTTTGCATATATTTAATTGTGATGCTCTCTTCTACCCCAAAAAAGTATTTGCAAGTCTGCCAGCCTGTAAGCACCTGGAGAACAGGGACCCTATCACAGTCGTTTTGACTCACCAGAGCCTCACACTGCTGCCTTTCAAGAGTCTGCTTCCCAGGACAGAAGCCTCAGATTCAGGGTTCCTGGGGCAACAGACTCCACGTGGACTAGGGGACAACAGACATCATGTCCCCTAAGATTAGAATGATAACAGGCTGCAGGCAGGTTTGCCAAGCTGAGTTTACCTTTTCAAGGCTTCATTATGCTCACTTAATAATCTGTCACTTTACTACTCAAAAAATTGTCACTTAAAACATTTAGGACTTACCCTTTGTCGAAGAAAGATGTATGCCCTGATCGAGAGAACTTTGTGCCATTGCCATTCAGCACCCCACAGTTAACATTCCCTGAAATATAGGATTTTCGTGATGCTTGGTCCTTTGCAAAATTCCTACAAGCTGCTAATTTGGATTCTAAAGCCTACAAAAAAAAAGAAGGAATGATACGGTTGTCAAAACAGTAGCTGCACATAAAAATTTGCATTTCAAACCATTTCTATTTCAAGCCTCAAAACCTACTCATCTCAGTTGATAATGGTGGTTAGTTCAGCCATGATCAATCAACTTTCTAATAAAAAGGCGGAACACTTATGCTCCCTTTCTAATGAGCTCAGAATATTTTATTTTTTCCTCTTAGTGTTACTGAGGGAAAAACACGTAATCTTCCCCTTACAAGTAAGAAGAGTGTGGCACGGGAGGTCGAACAGCAGACCCCAGGTCTCTTGCCCCATCCATTGTTCGTTTCTAAGTTGTAGACTGGTGGTTGGTGTTAGGAGCAGGGTGTGTTTTGGGAGCAAGCACTATTAAAAAACCCAAAAATATCACCTGAGAATTTTTTTTAGGGCAGCCAATTCTTTCTCTAGGTTCTTCATTTTTTCTACTGCATGAGAATGAATGAGAACATTTACAACACTTTACATGAAATTAAAAGCTATTTTATTTCTGAGAGCATTCTGTAAAATGTTTAACTGATACTCTTTGTCTGTAATTAAATAATTCACCTGCAAATGACACTGATCTTTTAGCATTTACCTCTAAATTGGGCACCCTTGTTTTGCACCTGTCACCACAACATCTGGCAAGCACCAGGCTCTGCCAACACAGATGACATGGAGAGATCAGGCGTTTCTCATGTATTTCCACGCGCTTCGACATCATCAACCACCTCTTCCCCATAAACACTTTGCCCAAATCAAACCCCTCCTTCTCCAAAAAGAAAAATACTATCCCCGGCCAAAAAAATATATATATATACATACACACACACACACACACATAGATATATAAAATATATATATATAATATACACACACAATTCATGTCTATTATCCACAACAGTAAAGGATTGGGAATGCACAGCTAAATTAAATCCACAGGTAAAATATACTTCACTTTGAGAATCCATTTGGACATCCTCCCCCCACATTTCAATAAGAGCTATTAAAGAAACAGCAACAACAGCTGGGCGCAGTGGCTCATCCCTGTAATCTCAGCACTTTGGGAGGCCGAGGCAGGTGGATCACTCAAGGCCAGGAGTTCGAGACCAGCCTGGCCAACATGGTGAAAGCCTGTCTCCACTAAAGAAAAAATTTTAAAAATTAGCTGGGTGTGGTGGCATGCACCTGTAATCCCAGCTATGCGGGAGGCTAAGGCACAAGAATCACTGGAACCCAGGGAGCAGAGATTGCAGTGAGCCTAGATAGCACCGCTGCACTCTCGCCTGGGCAACGGAGTGAGACTCTGTCTCAAAAACAAGAAACAGCAACAAAAACAGACAAACTTTTTTCTTCTCCTTCTTTCCTATGACAAAAGTACAATGACCTACTAAAACGACAACAGAAACAAGGAAGAGAGGCAATGACCTTGTAGGACAAACTCTGAATAAGCATAATTCAGCAGTAATTCAGCAGCTTATCAAAGCTACCCATACACAGTAGAAATTGAGAGCCATTCAATTCCTCTATTCAAGACACGCGTTCATTCATTCAAATACATATTGAGTATCTATCACACGACAGGCACAAACTTATGTCTGAGACATCAGTGAGACATCCAAGCACGAGCACCAGGTCTTTTCAGGGGGAAAAGGGTGGTCTAGAGATGAAGATTTGAAAGATATCCCCACCCAGGGGTGGATGAATCTATGGGTGTGATTAAGAAGATCAGAAAATCAAGGACAGAACTCTGAGTAAAACCAATGTCAAAAGGGTGAGCAGATGAAGACCCTACAAGATGACTAAGAGGAATGGAAAGAAAGTTGGGAACAGCCATGAAACAGCATCAGAGAAGCAGAGAAAAGAGGGCATTGAAAAAAAAAAAGGGTCAGTGTTGAATGCTTCAAGTAAAATTAGGACAGAACAGCATCCACTGGATTTGACAGCACTGAGATCACCAGTGAGCAGTTTTAGCAGCACGAGCAGGGGACAGAGCCCAGGCTAAAGTGTCTGGGGAGTGTGCATGCAGTCAAAATGCTAACAAAAAACGGAGACACGCTTTCAAGAAGCTTTAAAGTATGCAATATGTACCACATAAGTATTACATATATTTATGTGGATAGCATGCAATACAGAAATATCAAAGTATACATGTATAATACATAACATATAATGTGTAATACGTAAACGTTACACACAAATATTAACACATATATAGTAAAAGGCTGAAGATACAGGAGAAATAAAGATTTGAGGGTTGGAAGAAATGAGATCCAAAGCACAGATGGACAAAATTAGCCACGGGTAGGAATTTGCACTTTTACCACCGGGACAAAAAGGAGGAATGGCTACAAATAGGGTAATAGCAGAAGATGAGAAAAGAAATCAAAGAAGCTTAAAACAAATGGCCTTCATTTTCTCTGTGAAGGGGATGCAAGAGTAGAGAATGGCTTCCAGTTCAACTCAGTGGACAAAGTGTAAAGAGGTATAAATGAAATATTCATAAAAGCCAACAAAGGCTGGTAGACAGCAGCAGACGCAAAGTGTTGATGACTTTTGGAGGTCGTTATTTTGGTAACTCTTAGAAGACAGATTGTCAGCTGAATGTGTAAACCATACAAGGATGCCAAATTAAACTTTCATGCACCACTTCTGAATAAATTAAAGTACTAAAGCAAAACAAACAAGGAACAAAGACAGACGACGACGTGGGGTTGAGGAATAGGCAGAACTAACCCAAGAGTAAAATGGAGAGAAATTCGAGGGCAACAACAATGCAGCACCCCTCGAAGCCCATCAGGGCATCCCGCAAAGAGTGTGAAGAAGAAACTAGAAGATAGGAGAGCAAAGAAAGGTACAGGTTTTTTCTACTCAAAAGAGAGAAGGGGAAACAAATGCTAGGAAAAGAAAGCAGCATACAGTCAGCTACAATATGAAATATTAAAAAACCCAGTATGATTTTGAGTAAATTACAGTTAAAGAACAAAATTCTCAAAACACATTTGTTGAGTGGCACAAATATAAAGACCCACCCGACAGTCCAGCATCTCCTCTGTGATGACACAGTAAATGACACACATACGGGCATTGTTACAAATGCTGTTTGACTAATTTTCCATTTTTAGAACCAACCAACAGAGAGCTCACGCAGCTACTAGAGGGCTCAGAAAGCGGAGTGGGAGTGTCAGGGGAAGAAAGGGAGAGAACAGAGAGTTAAGATATAGCCTCATACTGGCCAGAAATGGTAGTTCACACCTGTAATCCCAGCACTTCAGGAGGCCAAGGCAGGCAGATCACCTGAAGTCAGGAGTTCGAGACCAGTGTGGCCAACATGGTGAACCCCGTCTCTACTAAAAATACAAAAATTAGCCAGGCATGGTGGCAGGTGCCTGTAATCCCAGCTACTCGGGAGGCTGAGGCAGGAGAATCACTTGAACCCAGGAGGCGGAGGTTGCAGCGAGCCAAGATCATGCCACTGTACTCTAGCCTTGGCAACAAAGTGAGACTTGTCTCAAAAAAAAAAAAAAAAAAAAGATATAACCTAATACATTCGGAAACGAAAGTTTAAGAACGTTAATTTTTTTACAAGAACAAAAAATAAAAATAAAAATTTGGGAGGAGGTGATCTAAATTCCTCATCTCTGCTTAAAGTTGAATAAATCAAGATAAACAGAAAAATAAGCATATTATTTCAAGTATTAAAGACAAATACTCCAACACAGAGGATTTTAAAATGGTTATCTTGGGAGTGAAGAAAGATTACTCTAGGCACTACAGGAATGACCTATGCACTTTACTTTGTATTTTAACTTTAAAATGCAGGTTTAATCTGATGGTCAGAAAATAACCCCTATGATGAGCTGAAACAGGCAAACATAAGACCTGTGTCTTAGCCTCCCATATCTGCTTTAGATAAAGTATAATGCAATTTCTACATTTTTTAGAAAGTGTCGCACACGAAAATAAGTGAAGGGAGTAGTAGATACTGGGAAACAGCAAGGGCTGGAGAGGTAAAACTCACTAAGGGAAACATGAATGGAAGCTAATGCTAGAAATGCAGACTTGATAGTGGCATAAATCCACATGGTTCTGCAACTGTTCCCAGTAATTCAGATGGCAGACCTTCTATGTGGCCAGAGAGACCATGAAGTCAACAGTGACAGAGCAAGAGATGTGTGAGATCACCGATGAAAGAAAGGAAGTAAAAGCAAGAGATGGCAGATAAAAACAAACACACCAAAAAATGGGGTAATACTCTTGATGAGGTTAAAGAGTAGGTATGATAAAGAGTAAAACACTGATTAAGCAGAAAAACGGGTTTAATTTTTTTTTTTTTTTTTTGAGACGGAGTCTTGCTGTCTGTCGCCCAGGCTGGAGGGCAGTGGTGCAATCTTGGCTCACTGCAACCTCCGCCTCTTGGGTTCCAGTAATTCTCCTGCCTCAGCCTCCCAAGTAGTGGGATTTCAGGCACCTACCACCACGCCAGAATAATTTTTGTATTATTAGTAGAGACAGGGTTTCACCATGTTGGCCAAGCTGGTCTCGAACTCCTAACCTCAAGTGATCCACCCCCGTCAGCCTCCCAAAATGCTGGAATTACAGGTGTGAGCCACCACGTCTGGCTGGGTTTAATATTTCAGAAGCAAAACTGTTCTGGAATACAAGGCTCACACCAAGGAGAAGGCACTGAAGTTGAGGTGGCCAAGGAACAATAAGGTAGGCAAGACTAAGAATAGAGAGTAATGCCATGAGTCAAATGTTAAAGTCCCACCAGCACAAGACAAGGGAATGACCAGGAAGACGTCAGACAACAGTAAAGACCAGGAAGAGGGTGGTAGAAGACACACAGCAGGCCTTAGACAAAGTATTCTAGACAAGGACAGAGGCGTCGTGCTGTTGAAACAGGAATGGAGAACAGGAAGAATGCCCCAGTGGGAACCTCAGAGCTCAAGGTACAGGCTCTTCTGCAGGAGCATCCTGAAGGGTCATCTGGACTAGCCTCTGGCCAGTCAATGGATGCTTTTGCCTGCCAGCTTCACGACAGCCTTTACCATGGGAAAGTCTCCTTTCTTTCTTCCCTCACTTCAAATTAAGAAATAATTCAATACCTTGTCAGTGGAAACACCTAGTGATAAATAATTGAAACTTACCCCTACTTTCCGTAAGAGATCCCCCACGATGTTTAGTGCTGATATCCTAGCAGAGGGAGTTAGTGGACTGGTACCAAAACCGTTTGGTATAGCTAGAGAAAAATAAAAGCTGAGTGATTACACTTGCAGTTCCCTTGATATTTGGGTTTTGTTGTTGATGTTACAACGTAGTGTAACACTCAATGCAAGATCAACAAACAACTTCCAACTATGGACAAAGTACAGATACCATAAATAGGCTTAACCACTCTCCAATGGGTGGATGTTTACATTATATCAAATTTTTATTTTTATATCAAATATATATATAATTAAATTATATCAAGTAATGCTACAAGGACATATACTCTTACACATCTAGACAAGTATTTCTGGGAAAAGAGATTCCTAAAAATAGAACTGCCGGCTCAGGCATACATCCATTTTTTCACCTTGACAGACTCTGCCAAAATGCTCTCTGAAAAGCCTGTACTAACATCAGCAATCTATGTGGGGGTGCCCTTGATAATACTAGGTATTATCTTTTTTTTTTTTTTTGGACAGTTTGATAGTCACGTTGTTTTACTTTCTATTTCCATAGTAACTAATCATTTGAATCTCTTCTGAAAATCAGCTGTTTAGTCTTTGTACGTTTCTCCACTGGTTTATCTTTCCTCCTGTAATCTATCTGTAACAGTCCTATACATTCTGGATGTTCACCCTTTCTCTTACATACGTTGTATCTCTCAGTGTGACATTCATCTTGTAAACGCTGTGTTTTGGTAGGAGAACCTTTGACTTCTCCATCTTAATGTCATAATCTTTCCCATACTTTCTCTTAGTATTTTTCTATGTTTTTTACATTCAGATCATTTAATTCACCTAAAAATTATAGTGTCTATAAGACACATATCTAATTTTTTTCCTCTAAAGGGACAGCCAATTGTCCTAGTATCATTTAGGGAAAACTCATCTCATCTGAAATGGCACTATAACTATAAACTAAATTCCCTAAATATATGAATATATTTCAGTTCCATTGAATTATTAGCCTATTCTATCAGAAGTATGCTATTTAAAATTATTATTATAATGTTAAAATACATTTTGATATCTCAAAAAGCAAAGGTCCTTCTTGTTATTAGCCCATTTCAAACTCTTCTCAGCTGTTCTTGCACATTTACTATTCCAGAATAATTTTAATACCAACATATCAATTTTTAAAATCCTGTTCGGCTTTTTATTAGAAGTTGAAATTATAGATTGACTTGGGGAGAATGGATACTGTAAGAAAATTCAGTCTTCCCATTCAGAATCATAGTATTTACCATGATATTTACCCACATCTTCTTCCACACTCAGTAAGGTTTTCAGTCGTGCACATTTCTTAATTTTTAAGAGGTAATATGACATCATGATTAAGGGCTCTCGAGCTGAACTACTGTATACAAATCCAGCCAGCCATTGGGTAAGTTACCCATATGTAAAAGGGGATAAATAACAACTACCTCATCATAAAGTTGTTGTGAAGTTTAAATTAGTTAATGTACTTTAAAAATGCACGTAGTAAGTACTCAATAAAGGTTAGCTATTATTTTTTATGTTTGTTTTCCACAGAGTGCTAATCAGCAACGAGAATACTTCAGTGGGGTTTTTGTTGTTTCTTATCCTTCTTCTCCTCTAGAATGCAATCTCATTGCAGGTAGGGGCTTTGTCTTACCACTGTGCTCCCAGTATCTAGAAAAATGCATGACATATAATAGGTGCTCGATATGCTATAAAACACTGCTGTACTGTTCTTGGCAGGGATTTCTAGATCTCATTTTTCCCTATTCGAGTTTTATATTTTAGGTGTTATTAAACCTGTGCTTTTATGGTAA
>NW_012118154.1:4592497-4608245 GCF_000951035.1 Colobus angolensis palliatus | reverse complement strand
GCCACCACGGCCGGCTAATGTTTTGTATTTTTAGTAGAGACGGGGTTTCACCGTGTTAGCCAGGATGGTCTCGATCTCCTGACCTAGTGATCCGTCCGCCTCAGCCTCCCAAAGTGCTGGGATTATAGGCGTGAGCCACTGCACCCTACCAATTCTGTGCTTTCTTGTAATGAAATTGCAGTGATCTAGTACACAGCAGCTTTTACGTTAGCCCGTGAAAATTCATGCTATTGGTTCCAGATTAAAAACGTATCTATTAAGCAAATATTACTGCCATACAGTTGGCACATCTCATGCTGTGTCAGAGCAGGCTCCATGTCCTGTTGACTCCCCAAGTCCTGAATGAAAACTCTTAACGGGCTATTAAAAAAAAATGTGCACCACCTATGGGTGTCACCTCAACTGAGGCTTTTCACTATTCTGATGAGTCTTCAACTAAAGGATTTTCATATCTGCATAATTCTAATCAGTAACATAAAACCAAAACTGTTAGTCCTCAGATGTAATAGGGAAATCTTCAAAAACACAAGTGGCTAGTCTGAAAAACTGACCACGAGGGCTCCTGGTGACTGCTAATAATCTATTGCCTGCCCTTTGTCCTCAGCAGTAAACCTGGCACATACTAGTGCAATTAGTAACACCTTATGACCATATAGCACTTTCACATACTTTATCTGATATCATCTCGTAACAAGGCAAAGACAAGTGGAATTATCTACTGAAGGGCTACTGAGCACTTGAAATGTGCTTAATGTGACCAAGAAACTTAATTTTATATTTTATTTCATTTTAATATACATTTAAATAGCCACATGGGCTGGTGATAATATACTGAGTAGCAGAGACATACAGAGCTCACTGTACTAGCTGCCCACACAGCATTCTGAAAGATAAAACCCCGTATTTTAAAAAGGGTGGGATGACAGCTTCAATATAGGGTGGGGAAAAAAAAGCATGGGGGGATGAGAGTAGCTGAAATATGAACTGCAAGCTGCAAAATCTAAACAAATTTCAATTGAGAGCTTTAGGATTCTATTGTAAGGTTCTATCTAGTGGCTACTAGATGGTTTTTCTGCTTATCTGGATTGAGAAAAACACACTGGCTGATGGCACTGTGAGTATTCTGTATGTGCCAATCATCAATTACTCCAAATGATGCTTTTGAAAATGGCAGCTCCTGAAGCATGTAACAGAATGGGCATGTCTACTCAAGCTGGTCTTACATGAGTCTGAAAGGCAACTTAATGATTCTCTGTATATTCTATGTAGAAACGCCTCAGGTCTCCCAGGATATGGAAAGTGGCAAAAGGAAGAAATAAAACTGTATTTAAATATCATCCCCAAATCTGTATGTGACAAAAAGATGTGCACAAACACACACAAGCACACAACAGAAAAAAAACTCAAAACGTTAATGGTGGGTGCCTGTAAGTGGTAAGATAACATGATTTTTATTTTCTTTTTTTTCTGTGTTTTCTAAACGTACTGCTGTAATCACAAAATCTATTGCTATCATCCAAAAATAAACTTTCCTTTAAAACTTTTAACTTTTAAAAATCTCATCTTAAATGTAGCCATCGTTTCACTGTTTCCTACGTATGAGTGGCCTAGGAAAACAATTCCTTCTTCTGTTTCACATAGCACTAGACTTCACCAACTTTTAAACTAAAATTACTCTTTAAACCCTAGCAATCGCCTTCAGCAACAAACCCCCTGAAGCTGATCATCTTAACACACCGCCTCAAAAAGAAAAGACATTACAAACCTTTCGGTGATGGAAAAGTGTTCTCCGTTCCTTTGCCAACGGGGGTAGCTGGCAAAGAGAGTGATGCTTGGACGGCGGAGTCCATCTTTTCACAGTCTAGAGTTGGAGAGCTAGGAGCCGACTTTCTAGTTACTTCCTGTTGTCTTTCCCGAACTGCTAGTTCTTGCCTTAAATCTGTAAAATATTCCAAACAAGGGCAGGAATATTCACTAGACGGAGCAAATATATCAAGAAAAGTGACATCTAAAATGTCATAAAGATCTTCCTAAATTACTATTTCTCAAAAATGAATTTATTTAATTATTAACAACTTTTATTTCTAGGGGAATAAAAATGGCAAAACTACTGACTAAATGATCTTTTAGAATTTAAAAATGTTATAATCTGAGAGAAATTACTTATGCTCGTATGCAAAAAGTAACAGTGCAGAGTCCACGGTACAATTCACACAAAAGTAAATATTCTTCACCAACTCATTTGCTTTTATTTTCAAATGATGTAGTTTTGGGGTTATTGCAAAATCAACTAAGTGCATTTTTGTAATTTTAAATGGGTTGGCATTAACTATTATCACTATGAAATATTTAGTTTTAGAAAAGAAGTATTCAGAGTGGTTTAAATTTTTGTCATTCTTCTTGCTTTGTTGACCAGGCTAGAGTGCAGTGACACAATCTCAGCTCACTGCAACCTCCACCTCCTGGGTTGAAGAGATTCTCCTGCCTCAGCCTCCCAAGTAACTGGGATTACAGGGGCACACCACCACACCTGGCTAATTTGTTTTCTATTTTTAGTAGAGACAGGGTTTCACTATGTTGGTCAGGCTGGTCTCGAACTCCTAACCTCAAATGATCTGCCAGCCTCAGTCTCCCAAAGTTCTGGGATTACAGGCATAAGCCATCACACCCAGCCAGTATCAGGTTTTTAACCCAAAATTAATGTTATCTTTTCCGATTATGCAATTTAACCTACAGAATATTTGCTTACATTAAAAAAGGAACAAAGTCATCCTCCTTTTGGGCATGTATTCAAAAGAATTCAAAACAGGATCTCAAAGAGGTATTTGCACACCCATGTTCACAGCGGCATCATTTGCAATAATAGCAAGAGATGGGAGCAACTCGATGTCCACCCACAGATGAACAAATAAAATGAATACATACAATGGAATATTATTCAGCCTTTAAAAAGAAGGAAATTTTGTCACATACTACACATGCATAAACCTTGAGGACATTATGCTAAGTAAAATAAACCAGTCACAAATACTGTATAATTTCCTTTATATGAGGTTTCATAGAAAGTAGAACTGTGGCTGCCAGGGGCTGAAGGGAAGGGAAAATGGGTAGTCACTATTCAAAAGGTATAGTTTCAGTTTTGCAAGATGAAAAAGTTCTAAAAACTTGTTTACACAATTTTACTATACTTAACACTACTGGAGTGTACACTTTAAAATGGTTAAGAAGCCAGGCACAGTGGCTCACACTTGTAATCCCAACATTTTGGGAGACAGAACCAGAAGGATCACTTAAGGCCAAGGGTTCAAGACCAGCCTGACCAACATACTGAGCCTGTCTCCACAAAAAAAAATTTTTTTTAATTAGCCAGATGGGGCCAGGCACGGTGGCTCACGTCTGTAATCCCAGCACTTTGGGAGGCCAAGGTGGCCGGATCACGAGGTCAGGAGTTCGAGACCAGCCTGACCAACACGGTGAAACCCCATCTCTACTAAAAATACAAAAATCAGCTGGGTGTGATGGCGGGCACCTGTAATCCTAGCTACTCGAGAGGCTGAGGCAGGAAAATCGTTTGAATCTGGGAGGCGGAGTTTGCAGTGAGCCAAGATTGCACCATTGCACTCCAGCCTGGGCAAAAGTGTGAGACTATGCCTCAAAAAAAAGTTGATTCTAAGCTTCTTCTGGCATAGGGACAGTAAGGTAAGGGAGGACAAACACAGTTGTCCCTCAGTATACATGGGGATTGGTTCCAGGACCCCCACCTACACCAAAATTGGTGCATACTGAAGTCCCACAGTCGGCCCGTATATATGAAAAGTCCGCCCTCCATATACAGAGTTTTGAATACCATGAATACTGTATTTTCAATCCGTGTTTGGTTGAAAAAAATCAGAGTATAAGTGGACGCATACAATTCAAACCCATATTGTTCAAGGGTCAATTGTATTCTTTAAGTTATAGATTTTACCTCTTGCTTCATCCTTTAACCTCTGCACAGAGACCAACAAAGATTCCTTTTCATCAAGTTCACTTTCTAAAAATGCATTTCGTTCAATGGCCTGATTTAGCCTTTGTTCAAAGTCTTCCAGTGAAACTATTGTTGCCCTAAAAAGAAAAATTAGAGTACATGAATTAAACAAATAACATGTGCAAACAGATAGTACAAAAGGAAACTGTCAGTTTATCTCATGACATTTCCCGACCTAGCCAGCCTGGTCCCATTCAAAGAAGATGATCCTGCCCCTTCCTGACCACTGCTGGCACTTAGTGTCTCTATCATTTGGGCAATATATTCTCTTAAATTCCCGTCTATTCCTTAATGTTCCCTACGGAAAGGCTGTTTGTTACACTATTTATATCTCCACTGGGTTTTGAACACAATACAATTTAAGTTTACACATTTTCAGAAAGAAAACTTTTCAAAACTTATATGTAAGAGTTTGTTTAAAACATTAAGTCCCAAGTCAGGGAACCTAAGGTCTATTCACAGTGACTTCCTAGAACTAAATCAAAAGGAAAACCCCAACTTTCCACACCTAAGTCACAAAAGGACCAGAGGCTATTCCCTTTGCTTGCTGCAACCACTCAGACATTTGCATAGGGTGTCCCTTTGTAACTTCAACTTCACTTCAGCCTCTGACTGGCTGCCCTCCACAACCAATCAGGCTGCTGCCTCCTTTATGCCCTGGAGCAGCTTGCCCACTGTTTTTAACTAGGGTATTATCATAGTGAATGTACGTATCTGTCACCCCCAAAGGTAGTGACCAGACTAGCTCCGCATCTGTAAGTTTAGCATCATGTCAGTCACTTAAGACTTACTGGATAAATATTAAGGAAGGAAATACCAGGAAACAATTATAAAGCAATAGGAATTAAGTTTGGAATGGTTAAGAAACAACTAATTACAGATGCATAAAAGTTTGGCAACAGAGATAGCAAGCCACTGTAGGTTGCTCAGAAAATGTGAACTGAAATCAACATTTGAAGAAAATCCATCAGCCAGTATTAAAACAAAAGAGAATAAAAAGGAATAGAAATATAAAGACCTATCAGCTAGAAGGTAACTACAGAATCCAGGTATAAGATGTGAGGACCTACAGGAAGTATGGAAGTGTTAAGAGCACAGAGGGAAGATGGGGGAATGCATGAGATAGTTTTAAAAAAAAAAAAAAAAAAAAAAAAAAACCTAGGCTGGGGGAGGTGGCTCACACCTATAATCCTAGCACTTTGGGAGACCGAGGCGGGCGGATCACTTGATGCCAGGAATTCAAGACCAGCCTGGAAAACATGGCAAAACCCCGTCTCTACTAAAAATACAAAAATTTGCTGGGTGTGGTGGCACATGCCTATAATTCCAGCTACTTGGAAGGCTGAGGCACAAGAATCTCTAGAACCTGGGAGGCAGAGGTTGCAGTGAGCCGAGATCATGCCACCGCACTCCAGACTGGGCGACAATGCGAGACCCTGTCTCAACAAAAACAAAACAAAACCAATAGGATCGACCATAGTGTATGAAAGAAGGAAAAAAGAAAAATTGAAAGAGAAAAGCTTTGAAGGGCATTATCTGGGAGATGAGGATTTGGGGTTCCTTTCCATCCGATGAGTTACAGGTGACATGAAACACCAGTCGCAAATGTTCTGGGACTAAGATCTAGGGGAAGAGCCTAATAAAGATTTTAATCACTAATTACCAACGTGGTTTTTTCTAACAAAATGCAGTCATTCGTTTACCTTTTGGCTCGCTCCAGGTCGTCGTTGGCCTGCTCCAGCTCTCTCACATACTTATGCAACTGCTCCTTAATGGCCCGAGTCTGACTTAAATCATCTTCTAACACTGAGACCTGCTTATAACTCTGTGCATATTGATGCTCTAGCTTCTCCTGAAGGCATCAGTATAGGAAAGTACATGTCATTAATATACAGTCCTCTTTAATAAAGAGGTAACTCAAGTTAAAAGGGTGGGGGGGAACCCGAGGAATTTACCCACACTCTTGTAACAATTATTTTAAAAACAACTAAATGACACATTCATTCTAAGTACCTAAACTCGTGTTAAATTCTGTCAACCATTCTCCTCTCAGAAAGAAACCCAGTAACAATCTCTCTGAAAAGAAGTAATATCAAAAACCCTTGCCTCAAAATCCCCAAACTTGTTGAGGAAACCTCTGGGTTTTCAGGCTAAATGCAGCCCTAGGTAAGCACAGAGTTCAAATTCCCTACCTTTTACCTGCCCACCCAACCTTCCCCAAACCCACCCACTGCCCAGACACTAAACACCCTCAAGCACGTGGCTATAGCAGATGGTGAACGGCAGAGAAAGGAGTTAATCCTTTGGCTCCTGAAAATTCCTTTTAGAAGGGAAATTTTTAACCCAAACTAAACTCCAAAACTGAAAGGGCTATGAACAATAATGAAATAAATGCATATTCCCTATCAATATAATTATAAACATACAGCAGAATGACGCAATCTATCTGTCAAAACAAATAATCAGGTAGCTTTTGAAAATTATAGGAACTATAATAATATAGCTAGGAACATTATAGCTAGAAAAGTGACAGCTACAAAGTTTCAAAGTGAACTCCTAAACTCTAAACCGTCTTTTCCCCTGGTTCCATGAAAGAAAACATTTTATTCAAAATTTCACTTTAAGCCTTTTTTTCAAACTATTTTTTGTCACCTGCTTCTCTTAAGCACCTGAAAAATATATTTCTCATTTTAATAAAACCCAACACATTAGACACCAGCGTCTACTGCTGCAGTTACCTTTAATGCCTCCACTTCGTATTTCAGTCTTTGGTTATCAGCCTGTAAGTCTCTATTTCTTTGTTCAGCCTGTACTAATTGTGCCTCCAACTCTGCTTCTAATTCTCTGCTTCCTTCCTGGAATTCAACTAGCTCATCCCGAGCTTCCTGGAAGCTAATCAGAAACAAAGCGGGAAAGATGAATTACACTAGGAACCACAAGGATCGTCTTGGAGGTGATTCTATAGCAATTCGATAATTTTTGCTTGAATGCTAATGCTGTCATAAAATATACTAAAGCCAATCTGTTTTGCATCTCTTACTGTATATATTCAGGGTTCAATGAAAATGACAAGCCCAAAAAGGAGCCACAAGTTAGTGATTATAATATTTAAGGAAAGTAAGGCTACATGGCTCAATACCATTAGCTTCTTCCACCACAGAACTCAGATGCGAGAAAAATGCATTTTTGCTTTCATTAAAGTAACAAATTTGGCATTTCCTTCTACAATATTCAACAGACATCATATTCACATCACCAGAGAATTGCTGCATGTCTCTCTAAATACATTTATTCTCATGACTATTTCAAAATTAGGTAGTTATTTCATTCACTTCTGTATCTTTTTTTATTTAATGCATTAATAGAGAAGTACATATTACTATGCCAAAAATTAGTTTAATATTTAGATAACTTTTTCCAATATAATTGATTTTCTTTGTAATTCTATTATTCTATGCATTTAAAAATATTATGCTGAGTCCATAGGCTACCCCAGCCTATTAGGACATCTATGACACAAAAAAAGATTAAGAACCCTGCCATAGATACACACCTTTCATATCCACTGGCACAATAGAATAACTGACTTCGGTAACAATAATGAAAGGGCAGTAAAAGGTTTGATAAGACTTAGTAAACTCTGTTAACCAAAATAGGAAAATGTATCGATGTTTTATTTAGAAAGATCCCATTTTTAAAAAAGAAATTTGAGACAAGTTTTGGTGCTTAAAAGGTTGTTACCTAAAAGTTCTTCCAACCAAATAACTGAAATTTTATAAAACGTTCCATACTCCTGAAGCTCCTCCCGCTCCCTCAAAGCTTTGCTGGCTCCAGACACTGATCATGCTAGCCTAAGGAGAACGTAAAGTCTGTTCTATGGAGCCCTAGACAGTTTATCAGAATCTCCCAATGACCAAAATGATGAGGCAGAATCAGTGCCCCAAAGCAGACCAAAGAGGGCCTGGTCTACTAAAAAGCATAAAGGAGGCAAACGACCGGAAGAAATCATAAATGACAGTTTTCCTACTATTTTAATAATTTGAACAATATAAAGACTTATGGCATGTTTACACTATTTAAATATAACCAATGTGGTGACTGTTTCTAGAATCTCAATCCTAGAATCCTAAATCTGCAATTCTAAATTTAGCTTTATGTTAAAAAGAAAAATGCACAAACAAGACATGGTGTATTCCAAACGCCCTCCCCTACTTTTACTGTGCTTTCCAACATTACCTTTGCTTATACTTCAAGGAAAGTTCCTTCCAATAAGCAGTTTCCTCCTTTAAACTTGAAAAATCTGGTATATCTTCACCATCCATGATCAAGAAAGCCTGTGAAATATTAAAGACAAACTGTTAACAAATTAGAGAACAGAGAAATCTAAGCAAAAGCATAAAATCTGGGACAACACTGAACTGCGGCATTGTGGAGGGAGTAAAACATGAGCGATCCAGTGGCTAACTCTCTTCCAACTCAGGCACGTCAATCACTTCACAGCTCCACTCTCAGGGACTGCTAGTATTGTGAATGAGATCATGACAAAAGTCGTTTGATACAAAGTGAAGGGAGGCACTAGCAGTTGCAACATAGGTGCTGGGTGACTTGGGCCCACAGAATCACCCTGCACAGAGGTGTAGCGTCGGTTTAAGGCCACGTGGTCTTCTGGGAATCGGGAGACAGAAGCAAGCTTAATGTCAGAGATGCTGCTACCGCATGCACGCCCTTCCCAGGGGTACAACTGCTTCAAAATATCTGCTTGGAACATTTGATACCAGGTGACCCTACTAGAAAATCAGGCACCACATTCCCAATAATTTACTATTATCAAATTTCTAAAAACTTCCAAAGCTTCCTTCCAAAAGTCCACTCATCTCCAACTTCAATGATCTCTCTTTCATCCTGGTTCTTCTCCCAAGGCATTCAGAGAGGGGAAAAAAAGCAATTTAATTAACTTACATTTGGACTGGCTACTTAAAACTCCCAACTGATTGCCAGGCCCACTCTAGAGGCATGCCTACCGTCTCCTAGCACCCCCTCCCCACACATCCCACTCTATATTCCGGCAGTACTGTTCGAAACTGCCTTAACACACCATGCTCTTTCAGGTCTGGAAAGCTACTCCAGGTTTTCTCTACCTGGAGTGGCTTCCCTAAATAGGAAAACTTCTATTTATCCTTAAAACCTAATTGTCATCTTTTCCAGAGAGGTCTTCTTGCCCTCAATTGGACAGCATTAAAATCTCCTGCATTCTTTGCTACCTCTGTACCCCACACATGCTTTCACTGATACAATTACCACAGAGCAATGCATTTGCTTATACCTTTGTGTCGCCTGTTAAGCTGGTTTAGTTATTTCCGTTTCAGCCCAATGCCTGCACAATACTGGATACTCAATATTTACTGAATAAAACCATAATTGATTCAACCTATTCCATACTGGGCAGCAAGAACTCAAGACCAGCTTTAAAAGTAAATTAATAGGCAGGATGGGGTGGCTCACGCCTATAATCCCAGCACTTTGGGAGGCCGAGGCGGGCCGATCACGAGGTCAGGAATTCGAGACCATCCTGGCTAACATGGTGAAACCCCGTCTCTACTAAAAATACAAAACATTAGCCGGGCGTGGTGGCGGGTGCCTGTAGTCCCAGCTACTCAAGAGGCTGAGGCAAGAGAATGGCATGAACCCGGGAGGCAGAGCTTGCAGTGAGCCAAGATTGCGCCACTGCATTCCAGCCTGGGTGACAGAGCAAGACTCTATCTCAAAAAAAAAAAAAAGTAAATTAATAAAAACCTGGAGATGCAGAGAACTTCGAGTTTATCTAGCACAAGCCACTCAGGAAGGTTTAGCAAAATAAAAAGGGAAATTATTTTTAAAAGAATGAACGGTTAAATCTCTCTGCGTCATCAAACACAGAACACAGTGGAAGTTCAATAAATAATTTGAATTGAGGCTGGGCACGGTGGCTCATGCCTATAATCCCAACACATTGGGAGGCTGAGGCAGGAGGACTGCTTGAGCCCAGAAGCAGTGAGGCTGCAGTAAGCCATGATTTTGAGGCTGCAGTGAGCCACGACTGTGTCACTGCACTCCAGCCTGGGTAACACAGCAAGACCCTGTCTCTTAAATAAATAAATAAATAAGTAAATAAATATCTGAACTGATTTATAATCATCCTTTCAATATTCCCTCTTGACTTTCAAAGTACCACTTTATTAACATCTGAATTCCTATTTCAGGAATGGAGTAAGCAAAAAGATGTGTGGGTAGTTTACTTCCACCTCACAATGTACCACCATATATTAAATCAATATGGGAAAATTCATCATTATCAGTTAGACAAAAGTATTAATCTGATACATGGGCAGCCACATTCAGTCACTGACATAGGCTCAGTACAGCCTCCACATCGAAGAACAGGGAGCTGATGGGATTTCTGGGAAGAACCTTAGAGATAACCACTGCACACTAGCTACCTCAAATCATCATCATCCGGCCCTGAAATACAAATGGATAACCAAGAGCCATCTGATAAATAAGAAAATCCAGTAGCATGAATAAGAAAATTTTAGGACCTACTGAGAGGAAACAGACAATTCAGGAAATGAGATTGTTTCTTATACAAGAACTCAGGAGGTACTAGACAAAGACTTTAAAAAAAAAAAAAAGTTAGCAGGGCTACCTCCTACACATTTCCTGAGACAAGTACAAAAGAAGGGAGAAAACCATGACCTGGACAGCATGGGATGCAGGAAAGACAGGCTCCAACCTAGGGCTGCAATGAGAAGTCGTAGGATGAAGCCCAGTCCATCTGGCCCATAGAATGCTTCAGACAGATGGACAACACCAAGAAAAACAAGGAATCCCACAGAACAGATAGCATAGAGCACGAGTAAAAAGCTAGATATATTTAAGGTTGTAGTGAAGACGTGTTACTCTACTGTCACTAAGAAAAGGAGCAATTTAAAAGCTCAGGAAAATAAAAAAAGCAACACAAGAAGTCCTGATCCTTATATAAAGCATTTTGTAAGTTAATGATTTCAGCTCTAAAATTTGTAATGTATTGGTTTTATCTTATGTGAGGCAACTGGGGTAAGTTCCATGACTGTGTAGCCATTGATGAACTTCCTGTTTTTGGTCTTAGCTTTGCCCTAGGTCCCATATGCTGCTCTCTTGGAAGCTTCCAGGATTTGGTGAACAAAACTGTATTCTCATTTTTTATGCTCCCTCTGGTTTTGTAGCCTTTGATGATAATACCTGTCAGCCTTGATCTTCCCAAAATGATTACTTCTTGCCTTTTTAGCTTATAATGATTTGGCAGCCATCTCAGTCCCTGAAATATTTTGTCATGCTTTGTATTGCCCCTAGATTACCTATCTGCCTTTCTGGGGCTGAATGCCTAGTGCTGCTTCTGTACTGAACATTTGATTGACCGGCTGCATCAGTTTTGAGTTTTCAGTACTCCTTCTGTTACTGTGCAGCATTTGATGATATTGCCAATAGTGTGGCCTGTGAACCGGTATCATTAGGAAAGTTCCTAATGACTGTTAGATACCTTCCTTGGCATCGATCATTTATTTGAAGGTGTTTAAATGTGGAGCCAATTCTTCCACAAAAAGAGTTAGGATTGTTTTGAATCTATAAATGTTATTCAGGAGTCCACTTCAAATCATTTCCGTGTGGGGGTATTTTTTGTTGGTTTTGACCCATTTACATAGTATAAGAGGACCTACTAGCAGCTAATGCTTTGAAGGGCGCTTAAGTAGTGGTCCCTGAGGAATAGCATTGTTTACCCCTCTGGATGTACTGTGAGTATCCATTTGTCTCTGACTTTTGGTTCTTGAACAGGGACATATTCCTAATACAACACCAACTTTTCCATGAGTGTCCCCTAATAACTCAAGTTTTAAATGCCCTTTTTGCATGAAACTTTTTGAGAATCAATTTCTGGCCCTTGCATCCTCTTTGTCCAACTACTTACATTCAGTGTCAAATAATTCTAGCAAAATTATTTTACTTCACACTCATTCTTTATTTTCTTTTTTGAGACGGAGTCTCACTCTGTTGTCCAGACTGGAGTGCAGTGGCACAATCCCAGTTCACTGCAACCTCCGACTCCCGGATTCAAGCAATTCTCCTGTTTCGGCCTCCTAAGTAGCTGGGATTACAGGCACACACTACCACACCTGGCTAATTTTTGTATTTTTAGTAGAGATGGGGTTTTACCATGTTGGCCAGGCTAGTCTTAAACTCCTGACCTCATGATCTGCCCTTCTCGACCTCCCAAAGTGCTGCGATTACAGGCGTGAGCCACCACACCCAGCCACATTCTTTATTTTCTTGCTGAATCTTACGTGAATTGAATGTTGACCATAACTTTTCTAATCAACAGGCTATTTTCACAACCCGCTTATTGGCCCCTCTAACAGTATTATAACCTATGTTGGATATCATTTACTAAAAGGACCATCAGCTCTTCCAGATCAAACCAACGTAAAACATTTAACCAAGAATAAGTCATAGGAGCAGCATAGCATAGTGGTTAAGAGCCCAGACCCTGAAGCCAAACTGCCCAAGTTTGAAGTCACACCTGGAAGTTCTGATTTGCTACCGATGCATCTACTCACTACTTGGGTGACTTTGGGCAGGTTACTTAATTACTCAGTGCCCCATTTCCTCACCTGTAAAATGGGGATAATCATTAAAATGAGGTTATGAAGTGAGCTAATATTTGTGAAGTACTTAGGACAGAACCTGGCACATAGTAAAAACATAAATGTTCAATAAGTTATTAAAAATTGGCAGTTCAGGCCAGGCGCGGTGGCTCATGCCTGTAATCCCAGCACTGTGGGAGGCCGAGGCGGGTGGACCACGAGGTCAGGAGATCAAGACCATCCTAGCTAACATGGTGAAACCCTGTTTCTACTAAAAATAAAAAAATTAGCCAGGCGTGGTGGCAGGCACCTGTGGTCCCAGCTACTAGGGAAGCTGAGGCAGGAGAAACGCTTGAACCTGGGAGGAGGAGGTTGCAGTGAGCTGAGACTGTGCCACTGCACTCCAGCCTGGGCAACAGGGCGAGACTCCATCTCAAATAAAAGAAAAAAAAAAGAACAAAGCAAACCTTCTTACTTTGTGGTCACACCTCATCTTTATCGCTTCCTAACAGGTATTATCCAGCTCTATCGCCCTACTTTCACCCATCAGATTTACTCTTTCTAAAAATCAGATTCCGGCCAGGCATGGTGGCTCACGCATATGATCCCAGCACTTGGGAGGCTGAGGTGGGAATGTCACTTGAGCCTAGAAGTTCAAGCCAGCCTGGATAACATGCTGAAACCCTGTCTCTAACAAAAATACAAAAATGAGCTGGGTGTGGTGGCATGCACCTGTGGTCCCAGCTACTCGTGAGACTGAGATGGGAGGATCGCTTGAGTTAGGGAAGTTCAGGCTGCAGTAAGCCGTAATCATTCCACTGCACTCCAGCCTGGGTGACAAAATGAGACCCTGTCTCCAAAAAAATGAAAACAAAAATCAGATTATTTACAAATAATAAAATTTGCTACCACTGCAGATACTCAAATGACAGTTTCAGGGACTGTGTTACAGTCTGTTCAGTTTGCTTCAGGTTACACTGGGAGGATGTGTTCACTGTTATTTGAAACTATATAATTAGAGATTTTCACGCTATAGAAAGTTAGCCAATATAGAAAACACATTGCTAAAACAATGCTCTAATGGTACATCCACAATTTTCTGAAGCTAGAATGAAGA
Source organism: Colobus angolensis palliatus (assembly GCF_000951035.1). NCBI lineage: Eukaryota > Metazoa > Chordata > Mammalia > Primates > Cercopithecidae > Colobus > Colobus angolensis. Next base: position 4,594,447 of record NW_012118154.1, on the reverse strand, counting down.
CAGATAATTACGTATTATTGGCAGGGCGCGGTGGCTCACACCTGTAATCCCAGCACTTTGGGAGGCTGAGGCAGGCAGATCACGAGGTGAGGAGTTCGAGATCAGCCTGACCAACATGGTGAAACCCTGTCTCTATTAAAAATACAAAAACTGGCAGGGCATGATGGCATGCACCTGTAATCCCAGCTACTCAGGAGACTGAGCAAGAGAATCGCTTGAACCCAGGAGGTGGAGGTTGCAGTGAGCCGAGATCGTGCCACTGCACTCCAGCCTGGATGGCAGAGGGAGACTCCATCAAAAAAAAAAAAAAATTATTATTCTCTGCCCACCCCCACCCCATCTTTATTTAATACCAGATCTCAATATGGACAGAGTCTCAAAAGCATGACAATTTTTACGTAAAGCATTATCCTACCGTGTATGACCTTCAGAAACCTAGCAACAATCAACTCATTTGAATTTAAAACAGCCTGTCCAAAATGCCTTTTATTTACAAGGAAATTACTCTGTGTACAATGGTAAGAAAATTTATTTTCAATATTGTTTCTGGTTAACAGTTCTACGATGGACTAACGAAGCTGGAAGAGTTCTTTCAGAGCTCTTCCATGTTGGTATGTTGGTAATACATGCCTTTTTACCGAAATTCTACTGCTCTCAAAGATGACATTTACAGAATTAACTCTTCGAAGTTGATCATAAACATGGTCTCTCTGATTCTATCAGACGTCTTTTTCTACTTTATGGAGTGCTCAGAAACTTACGTCAGAAGTAATTTTAAGCTTTAGTAACCAAATTTATCTCAGCATGGTTTACAATGAAAATAAGTTGTTTTGCAGATGTCATGAAAGCAAGATCTAAGTTTTACTAAGGTTCCTACTTATTTTAAGCTCCTTATCCAACTTCAATCTATTTAATTTAGAAAAAAAATCAAAAGAACTACAGTTTCAGAAGATTTAACAACTTCCATCTGGATCAAGTCAACCTCTAACCAGGGCTCGCCAAAGGTTTTGTTTCTCATGCACTCTAATTTTAAATAACAATAATTTTAATAATAATTCAGAAGAGATATTTCAGTTGGTTTCCCTTTACTTCTCTTCAGACCATGACTTAACGCTGCATTGTGCCCATCAACTTCATGATTTAGCAAAGACATTACCCTGTCTTTTAAGCACATTAAGAGCAACGCAGTTCAGCAGACAAAATGTTAACCAGCAACTCCTGAACAAGCTTCACAGTAAGATTTTTCTCATGACTGAGCAGCAGTTTTTATCCTAGGTGAGTCTGCTCAAAAATAATTGAGTAAGTAATCTACCAGCTTCTGGCATATCTTTGGCAAGTCACATTTTCTACCTTGTTTTCTAGCTGAGAAGGGTATAAAAATCCCACGAAAAGAAACCCGAACTCCAAGCCTAGAAATGTAAATTATGATCCAAGCTAAGCCACTCACCAGCTGATTGAACCTACGTATAAATCAATTACCCGCATCCCAGCTCCATTTCTCCATCGAAATGGCGATAACATAATCAGCTGCAACCACAAGGTGATGCGGTTCGAAAGAGATAGGAGAGTTCTGAAGCGTGTAAAGGTGCTACGTAAATAGAACGTAATAATTAGTAGGGATAGAACTTTCACCTGCTTTGCAAAACTTAAAGGGTCATCTCGTGGCTTACAGCTAGAAAAGAGTGGAGCACAGGTAACCCGAGCCCGTTGGTGACACTTTCCCGAACTCCAAGGGGAGGATGATTAGCAGTTCTGGGCGGGAGTCAGGGGAATGCCAATCCGAGCCCAACGTGGGCTGCTCGCGCTCTCGCCCCCCATGGGAGAGAGGCACTGCGAGATCAAAATGCAACCCCGCTCCAAGACACCCTCGCAAATGAAGGAATTTCGGGGATGGGGTAGGAGGAGGCGGGCTGGGCGCGCCGCTGCCACCTCCGACTGGGCCACTCCTTG
>NW_012118154.1:4590838-4591277 GCF_000951035.1 Colobus angolensis palliatus | reverse complement strand
CATAGTTCACCTCCGAGTCCATTCCCGCTGCCCGAACACCCAATGGAACACCAGGGGCATTCTAAACATCACTCCCACAAAGCTGTGTTGTTTTTACAGCACTTCCACTGCTTACATTTTGTATTTGTTCTCATCTTCCTCCAGTAGAATTCTAAGTTCTATGAGAGCTAGAACCTCTTATGCCTTGCTCATCCCAACAGATAACTTGGTTCTAGGCAAAGTGGACGCTCAAATATTTGATGAATGAATGAATGGATTCGTTGGCACCAAGGGGATTTTATATTTGCCCATTTATATATTGTATATATCTGAGCATATATTCATTTTTGTGTACATGCGTGTACGTGTGTGTATGGCTGTGACTTTCTCCCCTCCAGGGCCCTCAAGAAATGGAGTCCTACCTTTATATATAATACATAATAATATATAATTACATATA
>NW_012118154.1:4573631-4585237 GCF_000951035.1 Colobus angolensis palliatus | reverse complement strand
GCAGTGGTGCGATCTCAGCTCACTGCAACCTCCGCCTCCAAGGTTCAAGCAATTCTCCTGCCTCAGCCTCCCAAGTAGCTGAGATTACAGGCGCCCGCCACCACGCCCGGCTAATTTTTGTATTTTTAGTAGATTTTTAGTACAGACGGGGTTTCACTATGTTGGCCAGGCTGCTCTCAAACTCCTGATCCGCCCGCCTCGACCTCCCAAAGTTTTGGGATTATAGGCGTGAGCCACCGCACCCTGCCCCATCTTGCATTATTAATGTTTATATATATTTTAGTATATAAATACACACGTATGTGTATGTGCGTGTGTGTATTCCCTAGCAGACCTGGAAGCATGCTGGAGGGGATACTAGTTCAAAAAAGAGGGAAAGAGGGATAGGCAATTTACATAGGGAGTGGAAACTTAAAGGAAGAGATGCATTTTAAAAACAATTTTAAGAACTTTTGCTGTATAATATACAAAGTAATCCTTTCTTTTGTTTTTTAGAGACAGGGTCTACTATGTTGCCCAGGCTGGTCAAGAACTCCTGACTTCCACCAGGTGCTGCAGCACTTTGGGAAGCCGAGGTGGGCAAATCACCTGAGGTCAGGAGTTCGAGACCAGCCTGGCCGACAGGGTGAAACCCCATCTCTACTAAAAGTACAAAAATTAGCCAGGCATGGTGGCAGGCACCTGTAATCCTAGCTACTGGGGAGGCTGAGGCAGGAGAATTGCTTGAACCCAGGAGGCGGAGGTTGCAGTGAGCACTACTGCACTCCAGCCTGGGTGACAGAGTGAGACTCTGTCTAAAAACAAACAAAATAAAAAAGAACTGACTTCAGGCAATCTTCTCACCTCAGTCCCCCAAAGTCCTAGGATTACAGGCGCCAGCCTCCATGCTAGACGCAATGTAATCCTTTCCAATTTCAGTGCTTTTAGGATTGGATTTGTGGGTGTGGACACAAAAATAATGTGTAAGACATGCCGCAAGGTGAAAGCAAAGTGAGTCTAGGAGGCCCAGTTTATACTTTTGAAGGAGATGGACATAAACATGAACAATGCAAGATGGATTGTAAGAGGTACCCAAATCAATAAAGATCAGAGAAGGGATTAATGGGGTTTGTGGGAAGGGTAACATATTACATATGCCTATTATGAATAATATTATAAATAATATGCATATTCTATGCATGGATTTCCATTTTTTTTTTTTTTTTTGCACAAGGCCAAGCATGGTGGCCCATACCTGTAATCCTAGCACTTTGGGAGGCTGAGATAGGGAAATCACTTGAGCCCAGGAGTTCGAGACCAGCCTGGGCAGCACAGTGAGACACCTGTCTCTAAAAAAAATAAAATAAATGTTTGCACCAAAATAAATTTGTTCTAACTTGCTATAACATGTCTGAACAGGATCTAGCTTGAAGCACCAGGAAAAGAAATCAGTTTGAAGAGAGTCCCTATATGAACATGTATTCTACAAAATTGAAGCAATAAAAAATATTAAATGTATGGTGAAGTCCGGGTGGAAAAATGGTGGAATCATTGATGCTTCATAAAAGTTTATAAGGACAATGCCCCAAAAGAAATCAGCAGTTTACAAATGGATAATCCATTTTAAGAAGAAACATGACGATGTTGAAGATGAAGCCCACAGCATCAGACCCTCCACATCAATTTGTGAGGAAAAAAGTAATCTTGTTCATGCCCTAATTGTAAAGGTTCAATGATTAACAGCAGAAACAATAGCCAGCACCACAGATATCTCAACTGATTTGGCCTACACAATCCTGACTGAAGAATTAAAGTTGAGCTAACTTTCCACTCAATGGGTGCCAAAACCATTGTGCCCAGGTCAGCTACTGTCAAGAACAGAGCTTTCAAAATTTCACAAATTTTAAACAAGTGAGATCAAGATCCTGACGCCTTTTTTTTTTTTTTTTTTTTTGAAGAATTGTAACCAGAAATGAAACTTGGCTTTACCAGTACAATCCTGAAGACAAAGCACAATTAAAGCAATGGCTACCAAGAGATGGAAGTGGTCCAGTCAACGCAAAGTGAACCAGTCAAGAGCAAAAATCATGGCAACCATTTTTTGGGTTGTTCAAGGCTTTTTGTTTATTGACTTTCTGGAGGGCTAAAGAATAATAACATGTGCTTATTATGAGAGTGTTTTGAGAAGGTTAGCCAAAGCTTTAGTGGAAAAATGCCCAGGAAACCTTCACCAGAGAGACCTTTCCACCATGATAAAGTTCCTGCTCATTTCTCTCATCGAACAAGGGCAATTTTGCAAGAGTTTCAGTGGAAAATCACTAGACATCACCTTACAGTCCCAATTTGGCTCCTTCTGAAGACTTTTTGTTTCCTAATCTTAAAAAATCTTTAAAGGGCGCCCATTTTTCTTCAGTTAATAATGTAAAAAAAGACTGCATTAACATGTTTAAAATCCCCAGACCCTCAGTTCTTTGGGGATGTACTAAATAAATGGCTGATATCATTGGTTACAAAAGTGTCCTGACCTTGGCTGGGCACAGTGGCTCACACCTGTAATCTCAGCACTTTGGGAGACCGGGGCGGGCAGATCACTTGAGGCCAGGAGTTCAACACTAGCCTGGCCAACATGGTGAAACCCTGCCTCTACTAAAAATATACAAAAATCAGCTGAATGTGATGGTATGTGCTTGTAATCCCAGCTACTCAGGTGGTTGAGGCTTGAGAACGACTTGAACCTGGGAGGTAGAGGTTGCAGTGAGCCAAGATCATGCCACTGGGTGACAGAGCGAGACTGTTTAAAAAAAAAAAAAGTGTCTTGACCTTCCTTGATGGAGCTTAAGAAATAAAATTTGTATTTTTTAATTTTATCTTTTAATTCAATTTTTCTATGAACTTTTCGAAGTTCTCTTGTATGCACTGGCAATTGTGCTAAACACTTGGTCTGCTTAATTTCATTCTCACAATAATCCCATGAGATAGGTACTGTTATTCCCATTTTTTAAATGAGGAAACAGACTCAGCAAGGTGAAGTTTCCCAAAGTCTCTCAATTAGAAAGATGAGGCCTCAAGCCTTAAACCCACCCTGTTCCGATTGTCTGACTCTCCAGAAAACACACTATTAACAACTAGTGTACTGCTAATCAAGAAGGGGGAGTATTCGCAATTACTACCATGTATTGGGCTAGAGCACTGTGCTAAGTGCTTTACATGCTTTCCCTCCCTCCATCCTCACAATGAGCCTGTGAGGCTGAAATTATTGCTTCCATTTTACATATTGTAAACTGAGACCCAGGGAGCTAGGGCTTAAACTCAAGCAGGTCTTACTTCAAGGCCAGTGACCTGGGACAACGAGCTGATACAGCTCGTTCAGGCTCCAGGGCTCTGCTTCCCTGGCTGAAGCTGTCCTCTGGCTGATGAGATCACAGACAGGGAGAGGATGAATGAAGGCTTTCCTATGGACCTGGTGCCAGGACAAAATAGTCCTATCCCAAGAGGAAAAAAATTAAGAAGGGCTGCAGCTCTGTTCCTGCCTCCTGGCTGAGGTGCTGGGAAACACACTGAGTCATCTAATGGCAGGCCAGGCCCCTCGGAAAATGTTGGCATCATCTTCCAAGCTGTCACCCCTCCCACGCAGCCCGGACCAGAACTGGTGTTTGTCAGGACTGGACTATTGGCCTTATCTTAATGAACAGGCTTTGCCTGGCAGGATTCTAAGAGGTGCTGAAGGGCCCAGACTGATCTAATTCCTTCCTCCTCGTGGTTGAGCTTTCTCCCTAGGAGATGGGCCCAGGGACTGGGCATGGCAATTAACTATCAGCAACCTTTGCCCCATCCCCTGCTTCCAATATACCAAATCCAGAAAAAATAAAGTGGAAAGGAAGATGGAAATCAGCCCCAAAAGGGAACAGAAATTATAAAACCAGCCTTGTGGCAGTAAAAAAGGTGAGTGAGGGTTGCCCCGCTCTCTGCTTTTATAAATCATTAGGAAGGGGTTTGCCAAGGCATGGGTCCCAGTACAAGGTCTTTCTTGGATTGAGCCAAAGAGGTTAATGTCACAGTCCCTGAGAGCATGCATTAGGATCCCAAATCTCTCCTGTCACAAACTCCAAGATTCAGGAAACAGAGGCCAGATTCCACCACTGGGAGGGGTGGAGGCTGACCAGCTACCCTAAGGGAGATCTGGGTACAAGCCCAAACCCTAGCTAGTAAAGATGCTGGACTTTGGCCACATCACACACTCACAGGTGATGTAATGCACACAGGCCCACTGTGGAAATTCTGACGAGATGGTGCATAGTTAACTCTACTGAATCAGGTAAGCAAGACATCTCAAAATCAGCTTCAGCCTAATCTCTCTCTATTCCTTTGGCCAGCATTTTTTGCTGATCTCTAAGGGTATAGATCTAGCTGGGTAAGGGACACCCACTGGCTGGCCAGTTGCTAATGGTCCGGCAGCTATGTCCACCAGATGTCCCACCACCACCTCCAGCTCTACATGCCGAAACCCCAAACAGATTTGCCTTTGCACCAACAGAAATTTCCAAAACGATTTTCATGTTTCTGTCAATGGTGCCATCATTCCAGTCAGTGAGGCACAAGGCACTCATCAAATCCCCCTAATCATTTCCCGCCCCCAGTTTGCATCTCACTCTTGTGGTCACCAAAGCCCAAAGACTTTCCCTTCCTAAACTCAAGTAAATCTATGCATTTTTCAGTACTTTCTTCCCACATCGCCCATAATCCAACGTTTCTTACTTGTCTCTCCCTCCCCCCCAAACTTCTCTCCCTCGAATTTCTTCTTGTTTCAGCCCAGCAGTCCACACATAACCATAAGAATAATCTTTCTAAAATCCCACTGTATACAGAGCATCCCTGGCTCCACAACTTGTTTTGGCATCTTGCTACCTTTGTGATAAGGAACAAAGTAGTCTGGTACTCAAGGCCCTCCCAAAGCAACTCCAACCCACTTCTGTGGTCTATATCCTATGGATCACCTATCTAGGTCTGGCCAGACCCTCCAGCATGGTCCCCCAGAGAGATGATTCCCTTCCTCTACGGGCCTATCTTGTTGACTCCCACTGCCCTGTACACTATAGCTGCTCCCTAGGCTTGGCCAACCCACCTCCTCCTCTGTCTTTTGAAGTCTCACTCATATGCTATCTCCTCCAGGAAGACTTCCCTGATACCCAAAGCTCCAAAGTGAGCACTCCCTCCTCTGAGCTCACATGGAGCTCTACACAGTTCACAAGAGACTTATTAAACATGGCCTTTTGGTCACAGAGATGTCCAATCTCCTCCAAGAAACCAAAACTCACTGAGTGTAGGGACAGTGTTGATTGTCTAAATATATCCCCAACAACAGGCACTTAGCAAACACTCATTTAATATGCTTCAACAAAAGTGAAAGAATGAACCAATGGTCTGGTGGCTATAACTTCAAGGGCAAGACTGACAGAACATTCTGGAAAATACCCCAAATTCTGAAAAAAATCACCATAGACAGGAATTTTCACTGGTGTAAAAGACTGAACTTAGATGATATAGGTTACAAAGGAACTAAGATTTGGGTCATAGGCAACTATGCCTTTTCTCTAGCCTAAGTCTTAAACCCAAGCCACAGTATCTACAATCCCCAATGCAATATCCTTTGCTTTTGTAATTAAATAATATTAATAATAATGTGTTTTTAAAATCTTAAAAATATACACTTGGGGCCAGGCATGGGGGCTCACGCCTGTAATCCCAGCACTTTGGGAGGCCAAGGTGAGTGGATCACGAGGTCAGGAGTTCGAGACCAGCCTGGCCAACTGGTGAAACCCGATGTCTACTAAAAATACAAAAAGTAGCCAGGTGTGGTGGCACATGCCTGTAATCCCAGCTACTAGGGAGGCTGAGGCAGGAGAATTGCTTGAACCCGGGAGGCGGAGGTTGCAGTGAGTCAAGGTCGCATCACTGCACTCCAGCCTGGGCGACAGAGTGAGATTCTGTCTCGGAAAAAAAAAGTATATACACACACACACACACACACACACACACACACACATATACACACTATATATACATACATATATACACACATATATATGTACACACACACATATACACATATATACATACATATATACACATATATATGTACACACACACACACACACACATATATACACATATACACTTCAGCCTTGAGGCGATAAGTGGTTTTATATAGAGAGAAAAGTCTTTCATTCATTAGCAAGGAGTTTAGTGCCTGCTGAGGACCAGGCACTGTTCTAGTCATGGGGATCCCAGTACAATTTTTAAAAGCACCCCCCACTCCTACCCAATATAATTAGCTTATATTCTAAAGGGAAAATAGACAACAAGCAAATAGACTAATCTATTTCTGCCAGGTCATGAGAAATGCTATAAAGAAAAACAACCAGGGCAAAGGAAAAAGTGTGACAGGACTGCTCCCTGAGTGAAAATAGGGCTTAATAGTCATGGAATTCTCTTCCTCCGTAAAGTTGTCAAGGCCCTTAAAACCAAAGACTGTAATATAAGATGTAACCAAGATGTGAAATTTTAAAAGAACATAAAAGTATGTGCAGATGCCTTAAATAGAGAAATGCATCTTAATTTTTCATCATAACATTTGGCACTGAGTGGCCACTCAATAAATATTGGTCATATAAATGGGTTGCTGGGCGGTCCACAGAATGCCAGATCCTTCGACCAGGAGATGAATTTCCCCTTCCAAGACTTTGGGTGGTTTTTTTGTTTGTTTGTTTTTTGTTTTTGTTTTGAAACTGAGTCTCGCTCTGTCGCCCAGGCTAGTGTGCAGTGGTGCGAGCTTGGCTCACTGGCTCACTTGCCTCCCACGTTCAAGCAATTCGCCTGCCTCAGCCTCCCACCCCCAAGTAACTGGAACTATAGGCCTGTACCACTACACCCGGCTAATTTTTTTGTATTTTTAGTAGAGACGGGGTTTCACCATGTTGACCAGGCAGGTCTTGAACTCCTGGCCTCAAATGATCTGCCTGCCTTGGCCTCCGATAGTCCTGGGATTACAGGCATGAGCCACCATGCCCAGCCACCCTTCCAAGACTTTGAATGGTAACCAACTCATGTCTGATTCAAAAATGCTCACTTATGGTTTGGTCCCTGACACAGCCAGCCACAAACAGCCCAGCCTGGGCTATTCCTATACCACCTTGAAGGGAAAGAAGGTTCTATTTGTTGTATTTATTGCATCCTCATTAGCTTCTGGAGCAAACAGAGCTCACTGACCACTCAAAGCAGTTCAGACTCCCAAACCTCAGCTCCCATCAGAGTTTGTCCCCACACTTTCTAACTCCAGTTGGCTGTAAGTCAACAGAAAGGCTGGAATTGGGTAGAGATGAATTTGTTATGCAGTGTCTTAGGTTCCAAGCCCCCTTCCCCTTCCTTCCCTTTCCACTGTGCCTGAGAATGCAGCCTGCTTCTGGCCCTTGGCCCCCTTGCCAGGAGGGTGCTTTGCCTTGGGCAGGCCGCCAGGTATAGCCTGCTGAAAGGTGGCTTTTAGAGAAGAGAAAAATGAGAACAGTTTAGGTTGCGGCTGAAACAGGCCTTCCTATGAAGGTCCTGCCCTGGTGATGGTACCTGGAAAGAAAGAGACCTCATCCTTATCCAGGGGGGTAAACTGAAGTTTCAAGAGCCTTTCATCCTCTGTTGAGGTCTGTCTAGCCTTTTCTTCCCTATTGATGGAACTTGACACCCTGCCATGCTCCCATGAATCTCTGGCTAGTCCTAATTTCTTCCCAGAAGGCTCCCTGAACTGTGGACTTCCTCCTGATCTAGAACCTCATGGTTTTCCTGACTTCCTTAAGCTTCAGTCTTCACTCTCATCCTTGGCTGTCATCCCAGCCACTTGACAGCCACTATCCACACCCCACAGTGGCAGCTGCCTCCCAAGAAATGGATGGCATGACATTGTTAATTGCTCACTGGGTTAACACCTGGCAACCCCAAGGGCTGTTGACATCACACCTCCATAAACAGTGTGACTGTCCCTGGGAAAAAAATGAGATGTGCTCACATACCTTTATATAGACAAGGTGGCGCCAGGTTTACCTACTCCCAAACTAGACTAATGAAATGACGGGGCTGAGGAGAAATGGAGTGTTTCTTACCAGTCTAAGCTTATTAAGTAATCTCTGCCTGATACCCATTACCAGGTAAGCCAATGAGTCAAAGTTGCCAGGACTAAAAGATCATGCTTCCAACCATTCAACAAATATTTAATGAGGGCCTGGCCCTGTTTTAGATGCCTGGCATAGCACAATTAACAAAAGAAGCTAAATTATTTCCTTCCTGGAGGTTTTCTAAAACTGAAAAAAAAAGAAGGAAAATAGAAGGGAAACAGAAATAGACAAAGAGGCTGGGCTCAAGGGCTTACTCCCTTAATCTCAACACTTTAGGAGGCTAAGGTGGGAGGATCACTTGAGGCCAGGAATTCAAAACCAGCCTGTGTAACATGGCGGGACTCATCTCCATGTAAATTTAAAAATTAGCTGGGCAAAGTGGCTCACATTTGTAATCCTAGCTATTCTGTAGCCTGAGGTGGGAGGATGGCTGGAGGCCAGAGATTTGAGGCTGCAGTGAGCCATGATTGCACGATGGGTTAGTTGCCTGGGTAACAGAACAAGACCTTAACTCAAAAAAAAAGAAAAAAAATAGACAACCCTGAGTATGTCAGCAGTAACAAGTGCTAAGGAGAAAAACTAGCCAAGGTATTTTTAATATTTTAGATTTAAGGTAGCACCTAGGACAGCAGCCATGCCTTATTTATCTCTGACCCCAATGCCTGGCATGTTATGGGCAGTTAACATTTATTGAATAAAAGCTTTCAATGATTTTTTTTTTTTTTTTTTTGAAACGAGGTCTCACTCTGTCACCCAGGCTGGAGTGCAGTGGTTCACTCAGTTCACTGCAGCCTTGACCTCCTGGGCTCAGGTGATTCCCCCACCTCAGCCTCTCAAGTACTTAGGACCACAGGCATGTGCCACCACACCCAGCTAATTTTTGTACTCTTTGTAGAGATGGGGTTTCACCATGTTGCCCAGGCTGGTCTCAAACTCCTAGGCTCAAGCGATCCTCTACCTCGGCCTCCCAAAGTGCTAGGATTACAGGCATGAGCCACTGCACCTGGCCTCAAAGCACTTTTTTAGTTTAGAATTCTAATAAAGAACTTCCCTTTAGAAACAAGCAATAAGAAGCAATTGACACATGTTTAAAAGCAGGCAGCTAAGAAACATGTGAATCATATCCTACCTTGATCCTAATCAAACACATTCAAAGTAGGACAGCAAAGAAGAGAGTCCATATTTCATCCAACAGGTATAAGAGATTCTAAAACATTAGACGACAAATGCATACAAGAGCACTGAGAAACTAGCACCCTCGTGTAAAGGGCTGAGGAGGATGTCGCAATTCTTGGTAGGGAGTTTAGCAGCCTGTATCAAACACTTAAAAATGTGGAACCTTGGCTAGGCACAGGGGTTCACGCCTGTAATCCCAGCACTGTGGCAGCAAGGCAAGAGGACTGCTTGAGCCCAGGAGTTCAAGACCAGCCTGAGCAAGACAGTGAGAGCCCGTCTCTACAAAAAATGTAAAAGGAATAAAAACTTTATATTAAAAAAAAAAGGGCTGGGCGTGGTGGCTTACGCCTGTAATCCCAGCACTTTGGGAGGCCGAGGTGGGCAGATCACAAGGTCAGGAGATCAAGACCATCCTGGCTAACACGGTGAAACACCATCTCTACTAAAAATACAAAAAAAAATTAGCCAGGCGTGCTGGCAGGCACCTGTAGTCCCAGCTACTTGGGAGGCTGAGGCAGGAGAACGGCGTGAACCTGGGAGGTGGAGCTTCCTGTGAGCCGAGATCGCACCACTGCACTCCTGCCTGGGTGACAAATCAACAAAGCGAGATTCCGCCTCAAAAAAAAAAAGAAAAAGGAAAAAAAAAAAAAAACAAAGGTGCAACCTTTGTGATCCAGCATTCTGCTTCTAGGAATTTCTTGAACCTGGGAGGCAGAGGTTGCAGTGAGCTGAGATCACACCACTGCACTCCAGCCTGGGCGGCAACAAAGCGAGATTCCGCCTCAAAAAAAAAAAAAAAAAAAAAAAAAAAAAAAAAAAACAAAGGTGCAACCTTTGTGATCCAGCATTCTGCTTCTAGGAATTTACCCGAAGGGAACTATTCAGGATGTGTGCAAATTGTCCAACAGGATGTTCATCAAAGCACTGTTTAGCAAAAAATTAGGAACAACATAGACTAAAGGACTAATGAAGTGGAATGATGTGATAGCTACAAAATTTAACAGTATCCAAGCTGGGCGCAGTGGCTCACGCCTGTAATCCCAGCACTTTGGGAGGCCGAGGCGGGTGGATCACGAGGTCAGGGGATCGAGACCATCCTGGCTAACACGGTGAAACCCTGTCTCTACTAAAATTACAAAAAATTAGCTGAGTGTGGTGGCGGGCACCTGTAGTCCCAGCTACTCGGAAGGCTGAGGCAGGAGAATGGCGTGAACCCGGGAGGCAGAGCTTGCAGTGAGCTGAGATCGCACCACTGTACTCTAGCCTGGGCAACAAAGCAAGACTCCATCTCAAAACAAAACAAAAAAAAAAACAGTATCCAAATGGTACCAACAATGCTATAGAAGAATATTAATAAGGAAAATGTCCACAATATGCAGTTAAATGAATCAAGCAGTTAACAATAGGTATGTGATCCCATCTTTGTAAAGTAGAAAAACATGCATACATTGTCATTAGACAAAGAGTCTGGGGACAAAGACACCAAAATGAGGTGAGATCACAATCTAATCTCTCTCTGTCTCTCTCATCTGTTCTTCCTTCGTTTTTTTTCTTTTCTGTATTTTTATCAAAAATGTCTTAAATGTATAATTTTCTAAAGTTTAAAAACTAAGGATGCGTCCATACTTAACAAAGCAAGATAATTTCCTCAAAATTCTTTGTAAATGATGTAAACTATTTCCTAAGCCTATGGATTTAGGATCTGTTAAAAAATTTTTAAAAGGCAGCCTTTCAGCCAAGTAACTCCAGTGGATACAAGAGTGACCTGGGCACTCGCGTCAGTAAAGCCTCAATGGAAGGGTTCCCAATTCTGCAACACAGATCTTAGGAATTAATTCCCTTCTGCTATGACTCCCGAATTAGTCCAACCTGATGTTATGCTGTTATGTACAATTTCCTCCTTTTTTTTTTTTTTTTGAGACAGAGTCTTGCTCTGTCACCCAGGCTGGAGTGCAGCGGTCTGATCTCGGCTCACTGCAACCTTCGCCTCCTGTGTTCAAGCAATTCACCTGCCTCAGCCTCCCGAGTAGCTGGGATTACAGGAATGCACAACCATGCCTGGCTATTTTTTGCATTTTTAGTAGAGACAGGGTTTTGCCATATTGGTCAGGCTGGTCTTGAACTCCTGGCCTCAGGCAATCTGCCTGCCTCAGCCTTCCAAAGTGCTGGGATGATAGACATGAGTCACCACACCCGGACTACACTTCCCTCTTGTGAACATACATGCTGGTTCTCCAGTGTAAGTAAGTTTCCACCCTACAATCTTCTCAATTTCTTTTTTTTTTTTTTTTT
>NW_012118154.1:4564779-4572021 GCF_000951035.1 Colobus angolensis palliatus | reverse complement strand
GGATGGTCTCGATCTCCTGACCTCGTGATCCGCCCGTCTCGGCCTCCCAAAGTGCTGGGATTACAGGCTTGAGCCACCGCGCCCGGCCAACAATTTTCTAAAGATTGTGTGTTAACAGGATGGTTATTAACACCCTGATAAAAAGATATTAGAGGAAGTTGTTTGAAAGCAAGAGGCCCAGACACATAGAGAAGAGGATCAAAGGACAACAAGGTCCACCCTCCATCCCCAGTCATTGCAGGTACCACCTTTTCTCAGGGCTCCCACACTGGTGTGAGAACCCAGCCATGCCTCGTGTTACTCACCTTGGCCAAATCAGCCCCATCCCAGCTGATTTTGTTAAAAAGACTTCCCTTCTCTGGGCCTCAGTTTCTTCATCTGTAAAATGAGCAGGTTGAACCAGATGACACCGTTGACAGTGAGTGAGTCAGGACCCACGCTGACATCTAGCCAAGCACCATCCTGGCGGAGCAGAGAGCCCTTCTTCTCCTTGGCCAGTCTGCAGAACGTGACAGCAGAGTCGGCCCTCTCCTGGGAGGGTGAGGGTAATGACTAAGGATAGTCTTATTCTTGCCAACGTTTCTCTCTATGCCCTAAGGAATTGCTGATCTTGCAGAATGCACCACTTCATGGGCATCTAAGGTCTGGTGTATCCGTTTCCTGTGGCTGCTATAATTATCACAAGCCTGGTGGCTTAAAACAACAGATTTATCTTCTTGCACTTCTGAAAGTCCGGAGTGTCTAAACCGATACTTAAAGAGCTAAAATCAAGGTGTCGGGCAGCGTTGGTTCCTCCTGAAAGTTCAGGGAGAGTCAGTTTCTTGCCTCCTCCAGCTTCTAGAGGTCACCAGCGCTCCTTGGCTTGCGGCTGCATTTGCTCCCATAGCTGCTTCCATCATCATATTGCCTTCTCTGATTTTGATAAGCCTCCCTCTTATAAGGACCCTTCTGATTACATTGAGCTGGCCCAGATAATCCCCCCATCTCAAAAGCCTTAATTATATCTGCAAAGTCCCTTTTGCCATATAAGGTAACATACAGGTTCTGGGGATTAGGATGTGAACGTTTTTTGGGGGGCTATTATTCTGCCTACCCCTTTCTGATCTTCCAGTTTTACCACCTGCACGTTATTTGCTATTTCTGCATATCATCTTTGAATATTTATTTGAATTTACTCACGTATTTAAAGATTAGCTTAAATCTTTCATTAACCTCATTCTAAACGATCATTTCTATGAAATCATAGAATTTGATGCTGATTGTATTTTCCCTAACTTTCCCTAAAATAAATACCTAACTATTGAAATTTCAAATGTGTATCTCTTACCACCTAACATCAATCTGCCTGTCACCAGTAGTACACAGACCATCACTTAGGGAATAAAAATATAGTCCAGCCTACTGAATTTACAGAAAAGGGTAATTTGTCCAAGAATACACACGAGTAAAGAGCAAAACTTCAGCTACACCCACAACTTCTGCTTCCTGTCTCCATGTTCATCAATGACAACTTGAAAGTACGTCAGCTTTTCCTTAATAGCATCCCTAACATTAATGATTCATATAATATAAGGCTTGGTTCCTCTTCTCTTACACTCATAGATATTTTATATTTGAAAAATGGGGCTTCCCTTTGCTTCCCCTGGTATTCATACATCTGACTTATAAACAGCAGCCTGTTTACTTGACCCACATCTGGACAGTGTCCAGGCCCCAGGGAAGAACAAACTGAGAATGGAGATCAGTGGCCAGTGGTGACTTTGTAGTTTGCCCTTTGGCATCTGTCCCAGATGCAAACTGAACTTTGAAACCACTTTTGAGAAGCCAAGAGTCCTTTCTGTACACAGAGTGTGGGATGATGTAATTGTCCTCTTCTTATATAACAATCAGCATGCAATTTTAAAAAATAGCTGTCATTTGTTGAATGTTTAGTATGGGACAGGCCCTGTGTGAGGTGTTTTAGTTTTATTTTTGGGGGCTGCCTCCTGAACCAGAGCAGGTTCAGAGAACTTAACTCGCGTAAGTGCTTTACAAACACTCATTCATAACGATGCTATGAAGCAGCTATTCGTGTTCCCACTTTACAGACAAGGAAACCCAGTCCTAGAGAGGTTAAGCAACGTCTCCAAGGTCACACCGCTAGTATGACAAGGTCAGCATTCATAGACCCTCAGACATAGAAGAGAACTCTGGAATAATCTGCCATATGAGAAAACCAGGGAAGTTGAGCAATCTGCTCAAAGACATATGAGTCTGAGTTAGTGGCAGATTCAGGGACAGAATTCAGGTCTTCAGCTCTTAGACCAGTCTCCGTCTTTGGATTTTTCTCTCTGTTAAGCTATTATTTCTCGGGTGATCTGCTTCTTTTTTCTCCTTATTCCATCTCGCACTCCTTCATCGGTGCTTCATTGGCCCTCATCAGTTTCACGGTGATGCAAAGCTGTGGAGATATCTAATGAGGGTCTCAGAATGACCCTTCCCGACCACTCCCTCTGACCCAGCAACAAACATGGAAAGTTCTAGAAAATCTCCATGAGTCTGTATTCATTACATTGGAATTAGTAATAATGTAACCTGAAAAGAATTAAAGTTTACCTTTATCCTTTTTCCCCCCCAAAAAAAGAGAATGCTAAGCAGATACCTGCTGGAAACAGGATTAGATGGGGTCATGATCAACAGAGGAACTTGTTAATCAAAATTTTAACCCAATAGGAACCCACATGTGTGTCAGTTAGGAGATTTGCTAAATAAATGCTTGTATATACTTTCAAAGAAATACTGTAAGGTCACTGGAAATGATGTCATAGAACAATGCACATGAGGACAAATTATGATTTCGTAAGTTGAAAGCATGACACAAAATAAAATTACTCCACTTTTCGTTTTATAAGTATATGCTCAGAAAAAAAGACTGGGAGGATATAAGTGGTGGTTATCTCTGAGTAATTCATATTTTCTTTTTTGTGTTTATCAGTATTTTCCAAATTTTCTACAGCAAATACATATTAATTTCATAATCTAAGGGAAGAAAATCATCAAAAACTTAGATGAAGTCATTAAGAACCACTATCTTCTGAAGTCTGTGCCCTGAGACTGTGTATAGAAGAAAATAAGGGATCAGGCCAGGTGTGGTGGCTCACACCTGCAATCCCAGCGCTTTGAGAGGCCCAGGCAGGAGGATTGTTTGAGGCCAGGAGTTCAAGACCATCCAAGACAACATGGCAAGACACTGCCTCTATACAAAATTTAAAAAATAGCCAGGTATGGTGGTGTGTGCTTATAGTCTCAGCTACTGGGGAGGCTCTGGTGGGAGGATCACTGAACCTCGGAGGTTGATGCTGCAGTGAACTGTGATCATATCACCACACTCCAGCCTGGGTGATAGAGTGAGACTCTGACAAAAAATAAAAAAGAAGAGAGAGAGAAGAAAGAAAGAGAGAAAGAAAGAAAGAGAGAAAGAAAGGGAGAAAGGAAGGAAGGAAGGAAGGAAGGAAGGAAGGAAGGAAGGGAGGAAGGGAGGGAGGGAGGGAGGGAGGGAGGAAGGAAGGGAGGAAGAAAGGAAAAAGAAAAGAGGAGGGAGGGAGGGAGGAAGGAAGGAAAGAAGGAATCAATCAGCCATAAACTTTTTTATAGAGCTGGCCATACATTAGTAATTTAACAGTCATCCTGCCCTAGTAGAAAAATGAGCAATGGACACAAATAGATGGTTCATAGAAGAAATATAAATGGCCAATAAACACCTAAGAAGACCCTCAGCTACATCATTAATAACTTTTAAACATAAATTAAAATGACATTGAGATATCTCCTAGCTTTTTATTTATCAGATTAGCAAAATTTAAGACAAATGATAATACCCAATGTTAGAAAAGTGTAAGGAAGCCCGCTGTCTCCCGCGATGCTGGTCGCAGAGTGAAAAATGCGGTAACCATCTCGGTCACCACGATGGATTCAACATGTGTATCTTCACTTCCTCTTGAAATCCCACCGACAAAAAAGACCGAACACAAATTTTAAAAGGTATAAACCCACAGGGACAGAGGATAGGAATGGAGACAACAGCGGACAAGGGATGTCAACAGGATTTTGGAAGCTGGAAAGTGAATGAGTAAGTGAGAGCTGATGCGGTCGATCAGAAAAGGCTGAAAACTAAATGCCAACCAGAAGCCAGCAGTGCCGTGCCTCTAACTCCAGAAAGTCTCAGGAACTGGAGGTGCGGGTTACTTTGAAAAGCAAGGTAGGGTGGGGTTAGAAACAGGAAGATCTGTCGAAACATATGATGTGTTTACAAAGCATTTCAACACAGGGCTTCACAGCCCAGGCAATCGACAAGCCAAGGCATCTACTTCTCTCCCACCCTAGCAGGAGAAGGTGTGCTTACTGGAGGAAAAAACCAGAAGAGCTCCAGATCTGGGGAGATTGGACACATCCCAGGGCAGGGTTAAGTCACTACACCATAAAGGGAAGAAGGATTTGGGAGAGGGGAAGTCTTTGAAGCTACATACAGAATGCTGAGACCCCCTCGTGTCCCCCGATGGCCCCCCAGAATGTTAGCAGCCTGGCTTGTACCCTTCAGGCAGGAGACTGGAGCATTCTTCTGGGGGGGTTCCAAATCATAGGGACTGGTCCCCCATTTGATCACCATACACAGAGACCCAACAACCAAGGCCAGATACAGACACACACACAGACACATTCACAGACACAGACACAAACACCCCCCAATCAGCTTCTAGTTCCTGGATCATAAAAATGAACATTCAACAAGAAATCACCAAACATTTGAGGAAGCCTCCAATGTGAAAGATAGAACAAAATAGCATAAAAGAAATTCAAAGGCTTCAATATAATCCATAGGTACAGGAAAAGTAAAAGAAAAAAGATGCTAGGCGCAGTGGCTCATGCCTGTAATCCCAGCACTTTGGGAGGCCAAGGTGGGCAGATCTCTTGAGGTCAAAATACAAAAATTAGCCAGGCGTGGTGGTGCATGCCTGTAATCCCAGCTATTCCGGAGGCTGAGGCACAAGAATCACTTGAACCCGGGAGGCAGAGGTTGCAAAGAGCCGAGATTGTACCACTGTACTCCAGCCTGGGAGACAGAGCAAGAGTCTGTTTCAAAAAAAAAAAAAGAAAGAAATAAAAAAGAAAAAAAAAAGAGAGAGAGATTTGGCAGCAATAGACACAATGCAGGG
The DNA here is from genome assembly GCF_000951035.1 of Colobus angolensis palliatus. Taxonomy (NCBI): domain Eukaryota; kingdom Metazoa; phylum Chordata; class Mammalia; order Primates; family Cercopithecidae; genus Colobus; species Colobus angolensis. The sequence continues at coordinate 4,566,829 of NW_012118154.1, read as the reverse complement.
AGCAGAAGTAAGCTGGAAAAAATGTTTAATATCTTCAGAGAAATAAACAAAGGCATTACATCATGAAACAAGAACATGGGGCTTCAAAAAAGGAAATGAGAACAAGAGCCCTTTTTTAAAAACAGTGAGGGTCGAAATTAAAATATTCATTTGAAGAGTGTGACCATGAAATTGAGAAAATCTTCCAAAACAGGAGAACAAAAGACAGATCACCCAAATCGGAGATTAAAGGAAGAAAATGAGAGGATAAACCCCAAAGTCTAATATTCAAATAGCAGGCGTTTCAGAAAGCAAGCACAGGGAAAATGAGGAGGAAGGAATTATTTTAAGATAATAATTCAAGAGATTTTTCCAGAATTGAATAACATGAGCACCCAGGTTGAAAGGGTCTCCTGAGTACGCAGGACAATCAATGAAGAAACACCCACAGATGAAATTTCAGAATCCTAAGGATGACAAGACACCCCTAAAAACTTCCACATAACACCGGGACAAGTACAAAGGATCCTGAATCATAAGAGCAGAAGACTTCAGCAATAAACTAGAAGCTTGAAAACAATGAACCATTGCCTTTAACATTCAGAGAAAAAAATCATTTCCAACCAGTTTTCTAAATCAAGCCAGACCCTTTGACAAGTATAAGGATAGAATGAAGGCCTGTTTCCAGATAGCCAAAACCTAACAAAATTACCTCCTATCATTGGAAGATGCATGTCACCAAAACAGGGAAGAAAATGAGGAGGAAAATGTGAGATCCATACAAACAGACAAGTACTGTATGATTCTCCAAATATGAGGTAATTAGAAGAGTGAAATTCATAGAAACGGAAAATAGACTGATGGTTGCCAGGGCCTGGGAGGGAGGGAGGGAGGGGAAAATGGGGATTTAGTGCTTAATGGGTAGAGTTTCAGTTTGGGAAGATGAAGAAGTTCTGGAGATGGGTGGTGGTGATAGTAAGCGCAACAACATGAACGTACTCAATGCCACTAAACTGTACGCTTAAAAATGATTAAAATGGGCCAGGGGCAGTGGCTCATGCCTATAATCCCAGCACTTTGGGAGGCCGAGACAGGTGGATCACGAAGTCAGGCGTTTGAGACCAGCCTGGCCAACATGATGAAACCCCGTGTCTACTAAAAGTACAAAAAATTATCCAGGGGTGGTAGTACGCACCTGTAATCCCAGCTACTCAGGAGGCTGAGGCAGGAGAATTGCTTAAACCTGGGAGGCGGAGGTTGCAGTGAGCTGAGATCACGCCACTGCACTCCAGCCTGGGCAATATGCAAGACTCCATCCCAAAAAAAAAAAAAAAAGATTAAAATGGTAAACTTCGTGCTACATATATACTACATATATTTACCACAAAATGTAAAATGGGCAAGGTACATTAAAAATGTAAAATGAGTGACTCACGCCTGTAATCCCAGTACTTTGGGAGGCTGAGGCAGGAGGATGGCTTGAGCCTAGGAGTTTCAGAACAGCCCAGGCAACATGATGAAGCCCTGTCTCTACAAAAAATACAAAAATCAATCAAGTATGGCAGCACGTGCCTGTAGTCCCAGCTCCTCAGGAGGCTGAGGTAAGAGGATCACCTGAGCCTGGGAAGGTCGAGGCTGCAATGAACTGTGATTGAGCCACTGCACTCCAGCCTGGGCAACAGAGTAAGACCCTATCTCTAAACAAATAAATAAAGTTAAAACTATAAAGTGGCAAAAAAAGTATGTATATAAATTAAAAACTGGCAAAACTTCATCTCTACAAAAAATACAAAAAAATTAGCCAAGTATGGTGGCACACATCTGTGGCCCCAGCTACTTGCGAGGCTGAGGTGGGAGGATAGCTTGAGCCTGGGAATTCAAGACTGTAGTAAGCAGTGATCACACCACTGCACTCCAGCCTGGGCAACAGAGCAAGACTCCATCTCAAACAAGAACAAAAAGCAAAGAAAAGAAAGGGAAAGAAAGAAAGAGAAAGAAAGAAAGAAAGAAAGAAAGAAAGAAAGAAAGAAAGAAAGAAAGAAAGAAAGAAAGAAAGAAAGAAAGAAAGAAA
>NW_012118154.1:4561179-4564599 GCF_000951035.1 Colobus angolensis palliatus | reverse complement strand
GGAGGGAGGGAGGGAGGAAAGAAGGAAGGAAGGAAGGAAGGAAGGAAGGAAGGAAGGAAGGAAGGAAGGAAGGAAGGAAGGAATCCAAAAGAGAGAGGATTCATACAAGAAACAGAAAAAGGAATTCCTAAGATGACAACATTCAGCAGTCCTGGGCAGAAACCAATCCAGGCAGGAGCAGCAGGATGAGGCACCAGGCAGATGTCTCTGAGGAATAAGAGAAAGAAAACGAGAAAAGAGACTGAGAGATAATCTAATGTGTTTGATCAGATTGCCAGGAATTTTATAGCTCTGTTGGAGAGGAATCAGTGATATGTATCTAAAAACTCAGCAAATGAAGGCACAGTGGTTCAAGCCTGTAATCCCAGCTACTCGGGAGGCTGAGGTGGGAAGATCTCTTGAGGCCAGGTGTTTCTGACCAGTCTGGGCAACATAGTAAGACCCTGCCTCAAATAAATAAATAAATAAGATGGTATGACATTTCTTAAGGGAATCTGGACAAATGAATGAAAACTAAATATATGTACAACCTTTCACCTAGGAATCCAACACCTAAGGATTTATTCTAAGGAACTAATAGGACTAGTGTGAAAAGACGTACATTCAGGGATATTTACTGTGGCACTGTTTATTATTATAGAAATAAATTGGAAATACCCTAAACACCCACCAATAGGAGACTGGTTTAATGAATCATGGTGCAGCCACACAATGGAATACTACACAGCTGTTAAAAAAGGTGAGATAGATAATTATGAATTAACAGAGATGACACTCAAGAGATATTATTAAGTGAAAAAAAGGTTACAAGACAGTAGTAGGATTTGACAAAAAAAAATTCATTTAAGAGTCTAGATGTCTATTGCCAAATTATTAATCTTTGGAGATAGAGTTATGCAAATACTTTCAATTTCTCTGTCCTGATTAAATTTTTATCAGATATTATATTCTCAGGAAAAATCATCCAGTTCCATTTACAAAATGAAATAAAAGGAACGCCAAACCCTGAAGAATACAACCATACAGTTCACAAAACACCTTCACAATCATCATTCTGCTTAAGTTTACAAATGTCCAATAACAGAGCTGTCTTACATTTTGTAGATGAGAAAACACGTTCAGAGGGAAGCACATGGCCCATGAGGAGTGAAGTCAAGGTCCCAGGACGGGATCGCAAGCCCCTAACTTGGTCAGCTCAGCATGACTTCAGTGTATCGCACTGACTGTCTCTGTCAGCTCCAGATAAACCTGTCAGAACCCTACGAGCTCCCTCTGCAAACCAGAGAAACGCTACATGGGCAGTTCAGGAGATAGGAAACCAAATCAAGGTGATCAGACTCTTGGGGAAAGATGTGCACAAATGATGTGGTTTCAGGAAGCCACCAAAGCCATCTCTTTATGTCACTCATCACCCAACCCTCACACCACAGAGACATAACCAACTTTCCAAACGGACCTCAGCCTTTGACAATCCACCTGCCTCATGGGCACAGAGGGTCCTCAGACATCAGGAGCCCCCCCCATTCTGGCATCTCTCAGGTAAATCCTCATGTGGCCCAGACCTTCTCCAATCAGCCCTTTCCACCCAATGTACCTGGTCCTGTGTCTCAGGCCTCAGCTGATCAGATCCACGGCAGCATACGGGGCCCACGCTGAACTTGCTGACACAAAGTAGAAGTCAATAGGAAGAGTGAGAATCACCGTCCGACCAAAGATACGCAAGGACCGGAAATGGGTTAGAGTCAGGAAGGCTGGGGCCTGCTGCCCTGAAGTGAGGCAACCCTGCCCGCCTCGTCACTCAGCTGGTGTTGAGCAAGACTGCAGTGCTTTGGGAAGGGAAGAAGAAATTCAAGTTCTAACTCCTCAGCCAGGCCTTCAGCCTCCCCCTCTCCCCTGCATGTGTAGTTTGGAAGCCACTGGTCTTCCGGACAGATGAGCTGTTCTCTCCTCCACTTTCCTGCCTTCATTCCTGTGTTTGGAGGGTAAAGGCATGGCCAAGAGCTGTCACTGCTTAAGAGGGGAGACAGTGGATGCCAATGTTGTTTGTCTCTCCATGTGGGCCAAGCACATAACGTGGTACATAAGAGAATGAACTTGTCACATAGCCTCCACCTGCCACTTGTAGCTGTGAGAACTTGAAACCAGGCACAGTGGCTGACACCTGTAATCCCAGCACTTTGGGAGGCCAAGGCGGGCGGATCACCTAAGGTCAGGAGTTCAAGAACAGCCTGGCCAACATGGTAAAACCCTGTCTCTACTAAAAAGACAAAAATTAGCCAGGCATGGTGGCGCACGCCTGTAATCCCACATACTCGGGAGGCTGAGGCAGGAGAATCACTTGAACCCGGGAGGCAGAGGTTGCAGTGAGCCGAGATGGTGCCACTGCACTCCAGCTTGGGCAACAGAGCGAGACACCGTCTCAACGAAAAAAGAGCTTGAGCAAGTTGCTTTGCTCTCCTAGTCTCATTTTCCCCAACTATAAATGGAAACAGTGCTGGTACTGACCTCATAGTATTGTGTAGAGCTTAAATGAGATAACGTAAGTTATCCCAAGTCCAGTTAGCCCCTTTAAGTATTAGTGGTTGTCCCCTTCCAGCCCTATCAGATCTGACTCACTCCTTATGGCTTTATTAGGTCAGACACCCTGGTCTGAAGAGTTCCCTGAACACTTGCCTCCACAGTGGCAGTAGGCCTCATGCCTCAATTAGTCTTACCATCTAGAAGAAGCACCATTGTTAAGAAGGACTGGGAGGCCCTTCATGGATCCCTCTTTTCCTTTTCCCAGGGTGATGTCTTTTCTCCCCAGAGTCAGCTGTGAAGGTAGAGGCTGTGTGGGTTTCTCTCTGTATCCCCAGGAGCACTTATCAGAGCCCTGGAGGTTAAGTCCATAAATATCTGTGGACCTTAGAGGTACATAGAAACATCACCCCCATTTAAAGCATGTGGGTAAACTTAGGTACCTGGGCTGAGGAATCCATACCAGTGGGACTGAGGCTTTTTTCAGGATGTGGCAAAGCCATGCATGCAGGCAGGATCAGGGTGACTGACCCTTGGCTCCTCTTAGCTCCTCTCGCAAGTCTCTGAAGCTCCTAAAGATGTGAAATAGGGGAGTGTGCGGAAAGCCGTGGCTTGATCTGCCTGGAAATCCAGCCCACCTCCATCTCCAGAAGGAAGCCTGCTTCCTGCTTAGCCTGCAGCACACTTAAATCCCCCTCAAAGCCCCTCTTGGGTTTGCCACCTGCTAATCAAGGCACCTGACCTCTCCCTGGCTCTCTGTCATCACCTCCTGACACCCTTCTTCTCAGATGATGGCTATCCTGATAACTGAGATGGCACCCTCTTTGCCCAAGCTGGAGTACAGTGGTGTGATCTCGGCCCACTGCAACCTCCACCTCCCAGGTTCAAGCAATTCTCTGCCTC
>NW_012118154.1:4557486-4560923 GCF_000951035.1 Colobus angolensis palliatus | reverse complement strand
AAAAAAAAAAAAAAAAAACTGTAAAATTCAGTCACTAACTCCTCAACTATTACCTCTGACCCAGCCACTCATTCTCCTGCATCTAAGTGATTCCAATTGAATGTATGTAGACCTTTACACCATGTTCCATATGCTCTTATGCGCTTTTCTGTGTTTTCCAACTCCATACTTTAGACTAAATATTTTCCACTCACCTGTCATTCATTTATGAATCCTTTCTTCTGTTGTATCTAATCTGCTGTTAAACCTATCTATAGAGGGTTTTTTATATCTTAGTGAGTAGGTTTTTTAGTTCCAGAATTACCATTTAATTCTTTTTAAACCTAATTTCTATCTACTTTTTTTTTTCTTTTCTTTTTTGAGACAGGGTCTCTCTGTGTCATCCAGGCTGGAGTGCAATGGCACAATCTCGGCGCACTGCAACCTCTGCCTCCCAGGTTCAAGCGATTCTCATGCCTCAGCCTCCTGAGTAGCTGGGATTACAGGCACCCACCACCATACCTGGCTAATTTCTGTATTTTTAGTAGAGACGGGGTTTCACCATTTTGGCCAGGCTGGTCTTGAACTCCTGACCTCATGATCCAACCGCCTCAGCCTCCCGAAGTGCTGGGATTACAGGCATGAGCCACCGCACCTGGCCCAAGATGGCACCTTCTTAAGGATTGACCTCTGCCACTTGCTTCCTCCAATTTACCACCCTGCCAGGGTAACCTGCCCGACTCCATACTGCTCTTAGGGTGCCCCAAGCTTTGTTGAGGTTTACTATGTGCTAGGCACTGTGCAAAGTGTTTTATGCACAATATCCTGCTTTAACTCTCAAGTAACTTTCTAAGGTAGAGGCTATTACTATTCCCATTTTACAGATGAGGAAACTGAGACCCAAAGAAGTCATGCAACTTGCCCAAGGTCATGCCGTGAGTGGACTCACACTCTAACTTGTATTTTAGACATTTTTGTGAAATTGTGTTCACTCTGGTAAACTCTTTGAGAGAAGAGCCTGGATTTGCTTCTCTCTCACCTCCCGTATTGCATAGAGATGGAACCTTACACAGCATGTTCTAACAAGTTTTAGAACTACTGGGCATGTGTCATCACTAGGGAGCTTGTTAGATGCAGAACCTCAGGCCCCACCCCAGTTCTATTGAATCATAATTTGCATTTTCACAAGAGAAGTGGGTGATGCGTTTGCTCATCAAAGTTTGAGACCATACTGTTCTAAACTGAATTGAGTGGATGGTGCTCTACAGACACCCACAAGCCAAACAAGCATAGGAAAACAAAGCAAAAATACCTACAGGGCTCTTGATCTTGGGAACTGCGCTTCTGCAGGAAGCACAGAGCAAAAAGTTAGGGCTGGAAGGTTCCCCATGGCCTCATTCAGTTTCCACTTCCCTGTACTCCAGCAAGATCTTGGCCCCGGGAGTCTGGATAGCAACGAGACGTCTTTAGAGCGCCACCTGCTGGCCGTGATTAGGTATGTATCGCTCATTTCTGCTCCGAGCATTCCCTCTCAAAGCTGCAGCTCAAGGTCTGAGCCTTCTGTAACGGATCCCTTGATTCTTTATTTCTGCCCCGTCAGCATTCACCATTCACTATTCCTGTCGCTGGTTCAGATAACTCCTTACTCTCTAAATGACAATGATGCAGCACCCCTATGTTTGCTTAGCCCCTTGACCTCAATTCAGTTCAGCTCATTAGGCATTTGTTGAGCTCCTACTGAGTGCAAAGCCTTAAGACTTGAACAGAACAGCCTTCTCATGAGCATCAAAGCAAGTGGTCAGTAAATAAACCAGGCCGTTAGTGTTCTTTTTTTTTTTTTTTTTTTTTTTGAGGCAGAGTCTCGCTCTGTCGCCCAGGCTGGAGTGCAGTGGCTGGATCTCAGCTCACTGCAACCTCCACCTCCCGCGTTCAAGCGATTCTCCTGCCTCAGCCTCCTGAGTAGCTGGAATTACAGGCGCCTGCCACCGCGCCCAGCTAATTTCTGTATTTTTAGTAGAGATGGGGGTTTCACCATGTTGGTCAGGCTGGTCTCGAACTCCTGACCTCGTGATCTGCCCGCCTCGGCCTCCCAAAGTGCTGGGATTACAGCCATGAGCCACCATGCCCGGCCCACATGGACATATTTCTATTTACCTGTGTTTATATCTATTTTAAATCAATAAGAAAAGGAAAGCATCCAAATAGATAACTGGGGAAAAGATACAGATAAGTTCATAGCAGAAGAATGCAAATAGTCAAAAACATTTTTAGGAAATTTACTTATTTTATCCCTTTTTACCCTCTTTTTAAATAATCAGATTTTTAGAATTACTCCATTTCCTCATTAGCTTTTTCTTTTTTCTTTCTTTTTTTTTTTTTTAATGGAATCTGGCACGACCTCGGCTCACTTTAACCTCTGCCTCCTGTTCAAGCTATTCTCCTGCCTCAGCTTCCCAAGTAGCTGGGATTACAGGCGCCCGCTACCATGCCCAGCTAATTTTTGTATTTTTACTAGAAACAGGGTTTCACCATGTTGGCCAGGCTGAAGGCTGGTCTCGAACTTCTGACCTCAGGGGATCCACTTGCCTTGGCCTCCCAAAGTGCTGGGATTACAGGCATGAGCCACCGCACCTGGCTTGCCCACCTTTATTTTGGAAGAACATTTTTCTGTGTAGAAAATTCTAGATTGTCAGCTATTTTCTTTCAGCCCTTTGAAGATTATAACATGCATCCTTGACTTCCATTGCCTCCTGATTTCCATCATTTATCTTGGAAGAATTATGCCTGCTTCTCCAAAGATAACATGTCTTTTTTTTCCTCAGCTGATTTTTTTTTTTTTTTAAGACAGAGTTTCACTCTGTCACCCAGGCTGGGGTGCGGTGGTGCAATCTTGGCTCACTGCAACCTCCACCTCCCGGGTTCAAGCGATTCTCCTGCCTCAGCCTCCCGAGTCGCTGGGATTACAGGTGCCCACCATCATACCCGGCTAAGTTTTGTATTTTTAGTACAGACAGGCCTTCACTATGTTGGCCAGGCTGTTCTCGAACTGCTGACCTCAAGTGATCTGTCCATCTCAGCCTCCCAAAGTGTTGGGATTACAGGCATGAGGCATCGCACCTGGATCGATTTTTTTTTTTTTAAGAGACTGAGTGTCACCACGTTACTCAAGTTGGCCTTGTACTCGTCGGCTCAAGCAATCCTCCTGCCTCAGCTTCCCTAGTATTTTGGGACTATAGGTTCTCACCACTGCACCTGGCTCCTCCCCAGCTGATTTTTAAGAGTTCTCTGTCTTTGGTCTCAGAAGTTTTACTACGATGCTCCTAGGTGTGGATTTTTTTTTTTTTTCTGAAGAGTTATAGAGTTTCACGAATCTGTGGTTTAATGTCTTTCATTAATACTGTAAAATTCGGCCGGGCGCGGTGGCTCAAGCCTGTAATCCCAGCACTTTGGGAGGCCGA
>NW_012118154.1:4553692-4555439 GCF_000951035.1 Colobus angolensis palliatus | reverse complement strand
ATGAGGGAAGAGAGTAGAAGCAGAAAGTGAACGGGCTATTGCAGAATTCCAAACAAGCTGATGGTAATGCCTTAAGCTAGGATACTGACCCTGATGACAGAGAGGTGGACGACTTTCAGATTTTTTTCTTTTGGTAAAGATAATGTTATAATAATATCCAGGCAAAGTGGGTGGGGGTGACAACAAAAGACAATTTCAAATATCGCTGAAGGGAGTCCAAATTGGCACAACCTTCTAAAAGGCAAATTTACAATATTTATCACAAGGCTTTAAAACAATATTATCCTTTGAGCTGTCGATTCTATTGCTAGTAATTTATTTTAAGGAAATACCACCAATATATTCAGTAAAAACACTTATTGCAGACTTTTTTTTTTGAGATGGAGTTTCACTCTTGTTGCCCAGTCTGAAGTGCAATAGCGCCGTCTCAGCGCACTGCAACCCCCACCTCCCGGGTTCAAGCGATTCTCCTGCCTCAGTCTCCCTAGTAGCTGGGATTACAGGTGGATGCCACGACGTCCAGATAATTTTTGTATTTTTAGTAGAGACAGGGTTTCACCATGATAGCCAAGGCTGGTTTCAAACTCCTGACCTCAGGTGATCCGCCCGGCCTTGGCCTCCCAAAGTGCTGAGATTACAGGCATGAGCCACCGCGTCTGGCCAACAATTTTTATAATAGGGAAAAATTAGAAACAACCTAAATATGAATCAGCATGAGATTAGTTAAGCAAATTACTACATCTATTAAAAAAGAGGATCTAAAAGAATGTTTATTGGGATTAAAAGACAACAATTGAAAAAAAAAAAAAGGTCCAAAAAGCATTCATAAAATGTGACCCCATTTATCTTAAAAATAATTATATATAATATGTATAAGTACAACTATACATTTTAACATAATTATATATTATATGGCCATATATATATATATATATACACACACACACACACGCTGGAATAAACACCAAAATATTAATGGTAGTTTTCTGTAGAAGTGGTGTACAGCTTGTACTTTGTGTGTGTGCGTGCGTGTGTGTTTGTGTGTGTTAAAATTTTCCACATTTTTTTTCAACAGTAGTGCTATTTTTATCATCCGAAAATAAGATTGTTCTTACTCTGAACTCTGTCCCTGACCCTAGCCTTACCTGTCTCAAGAATTGAGGCCTCTCAGCTGTCAGGAAGGATTAAAGGCCTGGGATGAAGACTGCCAACTCAGAAAATCCTCCAAGGCGGCCAGCTCACATCAAGCACTGTTTCTCCAAATGCTGCCACCACCCCGGGAGTGGAGAGAGGTTTCCCTTCCACCTACCGTGTCCCTGAGAACAAACCTCCCCGCTGTCTTGGTGACTTCCCTCCCCTGCCTGTCCTGAAGCGTCTCTGCCCCGAGAGTGGGTCACTTGACGACAGCGAGAGGGAATCCGTGTGGTGGGTGCCAGGAGCGCAGCGCCGCGCTGCCCGGGCTGGCACAAGCTTGGGCCATGACTCAGCCCCTTCCTGCTCACCCGGCGTCCCGCCCTGCTGTCTCCGCTTCCTCCCTGGCCCGCACCCTCGGGTCACTATCCTTCCTTGCTAGTTTCATCCTGTTGAAAGAGTCCCAGCTACTTTTCTCTGGATTCTTTTGTTTGATCCACTTCAGTGGTTTCCCATCCAAAGGGCTCTCGGGTCAAGCATCTCACCCGGGCCTTGGGCTCAGCCACGGAAAGTCCTAGAGTCACCTATTTCTAGCTCTGGGACCCCAAGTTTCTGT
>NW_012118154.1:4533973-4552482 GCF_000951035.1 Colobus angolensis palliatus | reverse complement strand
ACAGAGTGAGACTCTGTCTCAAAAAAAAAAAAGAACAGAAAATAAAATGACGGTGTTGCTCAAACACTCCCTTCACCCCACTTTTGGCCCAACACACGGGTTAGGCTTGAGAAGGCAGATTTTTTTTTTTTTTACTTAAACATGTATTGAGCTCTAATAATACTGGATCTTTGTGCAGAGTCTACAGAGCTGTGTGAAATAGTATCCCCCTCCTTCAAGGTCTTAAAAGATGTACAGGAAGGCCAGGGGCAGTGGCTCACACCTGTAATCTCAGCACTTTGGGAGGCCGAGGCAGGCAGATCACTTGAGGTCAGGAGCCAACATGATGGAACCCTGTCTCTACTAAAAACACAAAAATTAGCCAGACGTGGTGGCACACACCTATAATCCCAGCTACTCTGGAGGCTGAGGCAGGAGAATCGCTTGAACCTGGGGGGAACAGCGGTTGCACTGAGCTGAGATGGCGCCACTGTACTCCAGCTGGGCAACAGCAAAAACTCCTGTTTCAAAAAAAAAAAACGAAACAAAAAAGATGTAGAGGAGATGCCAGGAGAGATGTAATGAGGTAGAAAGGCATTCCAGCCAGGAAACAACCCCAAAAACAGCATGAAAAAAAAGATCACAGAGGCCCACAAGCCCAGGGCCTTCAAGACCTGAGCTGGAAGCCAGAGCTGTGACCACACTGTGTCACAAAAGATAGCCCAGGGGAGGGGCTGGCTGGAGCAAGTCTCCAGAAAGCATTGAGGGCTTCATGGGCTCCCTGAGTATGGGCTTTGCCTCAGGGCAATGGGGAGCCAAGGAAGTCTTCAAAGGGAAGGGACGGGATGGGGTGAGACCTGTGGTCACTGCCTATTGTTGGGCTGGGGGGGCTTGGGAACCAAGGCAGGTGAATTGGGAATGAAATCAGTTCCTATTCTGCCTGCTAAGCCATGCGCCCTGACACAGCCTGAGAAGGAGAGCCTTTTTCCAATTTACTTCCTAGAGGGAAGGGCCTCTTTGTGTTCCATTCAGAGGCCCAAGGTGTCCCCGGTGCTACCAGCAGCCCTGGGCTATGTAATAATGGGGCAGAGCCCACGAGGGTGAAACAATGGGGAACTTTGGGGCAAATCAAACCCTTGAGCTGGCTGGAGCAAGCCAGGCCAGAGCTGACAGCTGCAAATGGGTGGGGAGACCCTCAGAGCTGCACCAACCCAGGGTTCTCCCCTAGTCTCACCGTGGAAACTGCAGCCTCACCGGGGATGCCCCAGTGGCATCCTGTGGGGTCACTGAAGCAGCAGATCTCGTCCCCTGGCCTCTGTGTAGGCTTCCCTAGGGACATGGCTGTACTTCACTGCATACTTTTGGGGTCCTTTGCCCTCTCTGGTTAGGCCCTCCCATCTGCCCACAGTCACCAGGTCAAGCAGGATGCTGAGAAGCCAAGGCAGGAGGGTCAAGGGTCATGTGCACACACACACACACTCATGGCTGGGAGGTGCTCCCACCTCCTGCCCTTGTGCATCGCCTCACTGTCTTCATGCTGAGCACACGTGGGGCAGCCAGCTTGCCTTGTCCTGCCTCCCTTGCATGAGCCCATCCTCCTCTGGAACCAGAACTGGAGCTGGCCCCACTTGGCCAACTATGAGCACTCAGGGCAACCGTGCTGTCTCCAAACAGTGCACAACCTTCAGTGTCCGTGATCCGGGCCCTGGTCGGTAATCTAGGCCTACCCACAAGATCATTACCAGGTGTCTTTTCATGGACAGCAGTGACGTAAAAAGACCAAGAGTCTCTGCCCTGCCAAAAGTTGGCCTTAACCTGTAAACTCACGTTCTCCCTCTCTCCTATCCCCTCTCCCACCTCTCTCCACTGCATCTGGGCTGGGCCTGCATTTCCTGGCCCCATGTTTGCTCCCCAGCCTCCAATCCCTCTGCCTTAGATATTTGGGGTGACTCACATTTACTCATTAAAATGTCAGCCCTGGCACAACATTCCAAATAGCCTGAGTGACCCCATCCCATCAAGGTTGCCCTTGCCTGCTGCACCCACCCTGTCCCCACAGGGAGTGGCAGGAAGGTGGCGCAGACAGCTGCGGAATGCCCCTGCGCCATGCCCCTGTGCCTGGACACCCAGTGTCCCTCCAGGGAGCAAGACAGCCAGGAGCTTCAGGGTTCCTAATTCCCTGGAGATATTGTGTAAGGAAAGCTGGGGACAGTGAAGACGGTGGGGACAGCGAGCAGGTTACTCTGGAGGCTCCTGGGGCCCTTTGGGCCTCCATCTGAGCTGAGCCAGCACAGCTTCCAGTCCTCCTCCCCTAGCCTGGAGGAAGAAGTACATCTCCAAGCTACCCAGGACCCCAGTGATTTCTGAGACCAGAGGTTCCCACATAGGCTGCCCCTTAACATCACCTGGGGAAGCTGTTAAAAACTCAGATTCAACAACTCAAACGGTGCATGTGCATAAGGCAGAAAGCTCCAAGCTGTACTGTCCAGTAAAACAAGCAAGATGCACCAGCATGTGTGTGGTGCACACCTTTAGATTAAAAACAGGGGGAAGGGCCGGGCATGGTGGCTAACAGCTACCTGTAATCCTGTAATCCCAGCACTTTGGGAGGCCAAGGTGGTTGGATCACTTGAGGTCAGGAGTTCGAGACCAGCCTGACCAACCTGGTAAAACCCTGTCTCTGCTTAAACTACAAAAATGAGCCAGGCGTGGTGGTGGACGCCTGTAATCCCAACTACTCGGGAAGCTGAGGCAGGAGAACTGCTTGAATCAGGGAGGCGGAAGTTGCAGTGAGCTGGGACCATGCCACTGCACTTCAACCTAGGCAACAGAATGAGACTTCATCACAAAAAAAAAAAAAACCACAGGGGGAAGGGTGGGCACAGTGACTCATGTCTATAATCCTAGTACTTTGGGAGGCCGAGACGGGAGGATCGCTTGAGTCCAGGAGTTCAAGACCAGCCTGGGCAACACAACAAGACCTTGTCTCTACTGAAAATTTAAAAATTATCCATGTGTGGTAGCATGCCTGTGGTCCCAGCTACTCAGGAGGCTGAGGTAGGAAGTCACTTGAGATTGGGAAGTCAAGATTGCAGTGAGCTGCGATAGCAACACTGCACCCCAGCCTGGGCAACAGACTGAGACCCTATCTCTCAAAAGAAAAAAAAAAAAAACAGGGAATACAAATCCCTATTTGTATTTGTTTGTGTATATATAAATATAAATAACATGCACAAAACTAACTGCTAATAATAGCAGTTACCTTTTTTACTGTGGTAAAATACATACAACAAAATTTACCATCTTAACCTTTATTTTTTATTATTTATTTTATTTTATTTTATTTTTTTGAGACAAGGTGTCACTCTGTCATCCAGACTGGAATGCAAAGGTGTGATCTCAGCTCACTGCACCCTCTGCCTCCCAGGTTCAAGCAATTCTCCTGCCTCAGCCCCCCGAGTAGCTGGGATTACAGGTGCGCACCGCCACATCCGGCTAATTTTTGTATTTTTAGTAGACACAGGGTTTCACCATGTTGGCCAGGCTGGTCTAGAACTCCTGACCTCAAATGATCCACCCGCCTTGGCCTCCCAAAGTGCTGGGATTACAGGCATGAGCCACCGCACCTGGCCCATCTTAACCATTTTAAGTGTACAGTTCCGCAGTATTAAGTACACTCATAGTGTGAGCAACCATCACCACCATCCATCCAGAGTGCTCATCTTCCCAAACGGAAACTCTGTCCTTGTTAAACACTCACTCCCCGTTGTGCCCTCACCCCCGACCGTCGGCCCCTGGCAACCACCATTTCACTTTCTGTCTCTATGATTTTGACTGCTCTAGGAACCTCATTTAAGTGGAATCATAAAGTATTCGCCCTTTTGTAACTGGCTTATTTCACTTAATGACCTCAAGGTTCATTCATGTTGTAGCAGGTGGTAAAGTTTCCTTCCTTTTAAGGCTGAATAAATATTCCATCATGTGGATGGACCACACTGTGTTTATCCACTTACTTGTTGATGGACATTTGGATTACTTCCACCTTTTAGCGGTTGTGACTGACACTGCTATGAACATGGGTATACAAAGATCTACTTGAGTCCGTGCTTAAATTCTTTGGGGTATATACCCAGAAGCGGAATTGATGGATCATACAGTAATTCTATATTTAAGTTTTTGAACCACTGTACTGTTTTCCAAAGAAGTGCACTCTTTTACATTCCCACCAGCAGGGTACAAGGGTTCCAATTTCTTCGTATCCTCACCAACTCCTGTTATTTTCTGGTGTGGATTTTTTGTTTTATTTTTGTTTTTTGGGGTTTTTTTGTTTGTTTGTTTTGTTTTTGGTCTTGTTTTTGTTTATTCTTTTGAAGGGATGGTTACCTTCTGAAGGGATGCACAGGAAATGGGCAGATGAGGGACAGGGAGGAAGATTAATATTCATTGCAGGTCATTTAACACTTTTGCACTTTTTTTTCTTTTTTTTTTTTTGAGACAAATCTTGCTCTATTGCCCAGGCTGGAGTGTAGTGGCGTCATCTTGGCTCACTGCAGCCTCTGCCTCCCGAGTTCAAGCAATTCTCCTGCCTCAGCCTCCCAAGTAGCTGGGATTACAGGCACCCGGCTAATTTTTTAAATTTTTAGTAGAGACAGGGTTTCACCATGCTGGCCAGGGTGGTCTCGAACTCCTGACCTCAGATGATCCGCTCACCTCGGCCTCCCAAAGTGCTGGGATTACAGGCGTGAGCCACCGCGCCCGGCCACTTTCTAACTTTTGAATCATCTGAATATATTACTTACTCAAAAAGGTACTTTGTTTTTCCAACAGATGTTATGAAAATTTTCAAACATACAACAAAGACGAAAGAATTTTACAAGAATCCATACATCCGTCACCAAGATTCCACCATTAGCATGCACTATTCTTACGTTATCATATATCTAGCCATCCATCTATCCAACTATTAAAAATAAGTAGAGTGTACTTTCCTGGGCTCCTCCCAAGACCTGCAAGTCACAAGTGGGGCCTGGAAATCTGTTTCTGTAATCTGTTCTCCAGATGATTCTGGCATTTGGGAACTTCTGTCCTGGTCCAGCTACTCATCCCATGCAGAAACCACACCTGCAGTTAGTCAGTGGTCAGCGGGGGTGGGATTCTTCCCTTGTCTAAAAGCCCCTTAGCCTCACAAAAATGTCTCTCGAAGGAAGATCTTATCTCACTGGGGCCAAAATGGTCTCCAGACTCAACTCCATCCTGGCCAACCTCTTCCCCAGGACACACTTTGGTGCCTCATCAACACCACTTCCAATGTGGCCCCAGAACTAGACAAAACTCTACAGCATGACCTGCCCAGGGAAGGAACTCCTGGTCTTGTCCCTCCCTAAGCTGGAACTATTCTTCCATGGTTCAGCGTGCATTTGTCCTTTCTGCTGAGAAGGGGAGAACACTCTAAAGTGACGTAGCAGTGTTTGCAACAGACACTTTACTCACTAAATCAGGACAAGATTAGCCAGGCCCCTTGAGTCAGAAAGTGTTTGCATCTCCTTACCCATCTTTAGCCTTCTCTTCTTGCCATAATGGTAATAAGGATGATTTCCATGATAATTGATAGAGGGAGATAAATGAAGAAATATGTATATATATTAGACAGATGAAGAGATTAGATAGATAGATAGATAGATAGATAGATAGATAGATAGATAGATAGATAGATAGATAGATCTATGGAGAGATTGGAGACGGAGATTGGATGAATGGATGGAAGGATGGATGGATGAATGGATGGATGGAAGGATTAACTGATAGACTGATAGAGAGATAGATCAATGGAGAGATAGATAGATACATAGATACACAGAGATGGATCAGTGGAGAGATTAGGTAGATAGATAGATCAATGAAGAGATAGATCAATTGAAAGATAGACAGATGATTGATTGATGGAGAGATTACATAGATGGATGGATCAATGGAGAGATAGATAGACATTAGATAGATAGATGGATAGATGAAC
This sequence comes from Colobus angolensis palliatus, assembly GCF_000951035.1. Classification (NCBI taxonomy): domain Eukaryota; kingdom Metazoa; phylum Chordata; class Mammalia; order Primates; family Cercopithecidae; genus Colobus; species Colobus angolensis. The sequence goes on along the minus strand of NW_012118154.1, from coordinate 4,546,490 downwards.
AGATAGATGGATGGCTGGATCAATGGATAGGTTGATTGATGGATGGATGGAGAGGATAGAAAGAGATTAGATAGGCTGGGCGCGGTGGCTCAAGCCTGTAATCCCAGCACTTTGGGAGGCCAAGACGGGCGGATCACGAGGTCAGGAGATCGAGACCATCCTGGCTAACATAGTGAAACCCCGTCTCTACTAAAAAATACAAAAAACTAGCCAGACAAGGTGGTGGGCGCCTGTAGTCCCAGCTACTCGGGAGGCTGAGGCAGGAGAATGGCGTAAACCCGGGAGGCAGAGCTTGCAGTGAGCTGAGATCCGGCCACTGCACTCCAGCCCGGGCGACAGAGCGAGACTCCATCTCAAAAAAAAAGAAAGAGATTAGATAGATCGATAGATACATAGATCAATTGAGATAGATGGATCAATGGAGAGACCACATAGACAGATGAATTGATTGATTGATTGATAGATAGACAGACAGACATATAAATAGATAAACATTGACAGAGCCCCTCCTGCGTAGCAGGTGTTGTTGCAGGCACATTACTTGCATTCATTCATTTTATTGTCACAAGAACCCTATAGAGTAGGTACTATCATCCCCATTTTCTACAAATGAAGCAACTGAGGCACAGAAGGACTAAGTAACCTACCCAAAGGTACATGGCAATTTCTCTTTAGTCACCAACACACATAAACACACATAGAGCACTCATGAATACTCATGTGCTGGTCTTTAGTTTCCCAGAGCTCCCTACCATCAAGTCCTATAGTGTAGTTCCTCCTGGCTAGTATACCTGTGCTCTTAACCTTTCCTGAAAACTAATTCCTTCTTCCTGCCAAAATCCAACAGTTTACTTTCCCAGAAACTTGCTAGATGGCTAGAGCCAATCTGAAAGATAAATTCAAGTTAAAGTGTCTCTGGCTGATGCATTTACCTTCTCAGGTAAATGTGCGTGTCCGTGCCAACATATATAAGTATATGCAATTTTTTAAGCGGAAATTTTTTTCTTTCTTTCTTTTTTTCTTTTCTTTTCTTTTCTTTTTTTTTTTGAGACAGAGTTTCACTCTATCACCCAGGCTGTAGTGCAGTGGTGGCATCTCAGCTCACTGCAACCTCCGCCTCCCAAGTTCAAGCGATTCTCCTGCCTCAGCCTCCCGAGTAGCTGGGACTACAGGCGCCTGCCACCACGCCGGGCTAATTTTTTGTATTTTTAGTAGAGACGGGGTTTCACCATGTTAGCCAGGATGGTCTTGATCTCCTGACCTCATTATCCGCCCTCCTCAGCCTCCCAAAGTGCTGGGATTAAAGGCATGAGCCATTGCGCCAGGCCGGAATTCTTTTTTTAGAACACAAAACCAAAACAGACAGTGATACTAAATATTTACATATTAAAGGTAATCTTCATAGTCAAACTTCATGACAGGGCCAGTGGAAAAGATATTGGAACTTTGTATCACCCCATAAATCACATCCCAAAAATCTAAGGATGGCTGAGACTGGCTCTGTCTCCTCTCTGGGGATCACAAAGGGGGTGATACTGAGGTATTTGGGGTGCCTTTCCAGGAATCCCCAGAAAGCCCTAGGCAGAGTCATGAGCCACATTGTTGAAGGGACTTAGAACTTTGCAATGTGCCTCTTGGAGGTGCCAGTGGAAGGAGAGAAATTTGGAGAGCCCTCTGGGATTAGACTTGCTGGATGAAAATACAGAATGCCCACTTAAATTCGAGTCTCAGATAGAAAAGGAATACTCTTTCGTATAAATATGTGCCAGAGGGCCGGGTGTGGTGGCTCATGCCTGTAATTCCAGCACTTTGGGAGCCCAAGGTGGGTAGATCACTTAAGGTCAGGAGTTCAAAACCAAACTTGCCAACATGGCAAAACCCCGTCTCCACTTAAAAATACAAAAAATTAGCGGGGTGTGGTGGTGCACACCTGTAATCCCAGCTACTTGAGAGGCTGAGGCAGGAGAATCACTTGAAACCAGGAGGTGGAGGTTGCAGTGAGCCGAGATTGTGGCCACTGCACTCCAACCTGGGTAACAGATCGAGACTCTGTCTCAAAAAAAAAAAAAAAAAAAAAACCTAGATATTGTACTGTATTGTACTGGACATATTTATACTAAAAAGCATTTGTTGTTTGTCTGAAATTCTAATTTACCTGGGCATACTGCATTTTCATTTGCTAATCTAGGACCATCTAACACTCTCAGGGAGCGAACAAGAGAGACCGTAACGACGGCTTGCACTCACCGATCTCTGTCCACGGTGAAGTGGCCGAGTGCACTGCCCTGACTGTCCTCCCCACCAGCTTCAAGGTGTCCATTGAGCCAGGGCCATGATTGATTGGACAGAAGAGGGGTCATCCTGTGTCATCCTATCACACACATGCTGGACTGTGCCATGGACCCAGTAACTTACTTTTTTCAGAAGACAACTGGTTTCTTGGTAACCTCCTGAGAGGACTGGGAGGGAATCCTCCAAAATGATTTCCAGTTCCCCAAACTTCATTCCCCATTATTCTTGATGACTTTTTTCTTTTTCTTTGAGACAGAGTCTCACTCTGTCGCCCAGGCTGGAGTGCAGTGGTGCAATCTTGGCTCACTGCAACCTCCACCACCTGGAATCAAGTAATGCTTGTGCCTCAGCCTCCCAAGTAGCTGAGACTACAGGCTTGCATCACCATGCCCAGCTAATTTTTGTACTTTTATTAGCGACAGGGTTTCACCATGTTGGCAAGGCTGGTCTTTAATTTCTGGCCTCAAGCAATCTGCCCACTTCAGCCTCCCAAAGTGCTGGGATTACAGGCATGAGCCACCGCACCGAGCGGATGATTTTTTTTTTTTCTAATCACGAAAGAAACAAACTTTCAGGGTGAAAACGCAAACATCACAGAAATATAAAACTTAGAAAGTCTCTCCAGAGATAACTGCTATGAACAGTTTGATGTGTCTTCTTCTGGATTTTCCTCTGTGAGTATGACCATGTATTATTATCTTCATAAATAGAATTGTATTACACAGGCTGTTCTGAAACTTGCTTCCGTTTATCGTGATGTCGGGGACTTCCTTCTATATCTGTGTGCATTCCTGCTTCACTGGTCTTACTCCGCCTCGTTCTTTATGTCAGTGGCTCTGGGTCTTTGGAGCTCTAAGCCCCTTTGGGTGTTCTATGAGTGACGAATGCACACAGGCAGATCCCACAGATATGTGACTCTGAGTGTCATGGACTTCCCGAGGCTGATCCACTACTGACCCCCTCACCCTGTGCATGGTGTGGGGATGGGGGTGTGGAGGGAAGATGGGGATCACTGAAATGGGTCCAGGAGGGTGGGAAGGATGGTGTGTGTGACTTTCCTATTGATAGGGAGACCCATGCCTGGCAAGCCTCAGTCAAAGGGGTCCTGGGTCACTACCTCCCCTGTGAGACCCTCTGACTCTCCTGAGCACCCACCCCTGGGCTCCTCCTCAGGCTAGGGGTTCCTCTCCTGGCATCCTCAGCAAGATCACCTGACTCCAGCAGCTGCCAACCCCCTGGGCAACGCCAAAGCCTCCTGGCCTCAAACGGGTTGGGCGACATTCACTTCCTCGCGCTGTCCTCCCGACCTGCTCTGTCATTAGGAATCCCTCGGTGGTGGCGGCGGTCACACGGACAGCAACAAGAGGAGATCGTGCTGCTGCCCAGCACCTCAGGGTGGCTCAGATCTGCTGGAGGCCCCAGGAGGGAAGGTGGATGCTGCTCTCTCTGGTCCCAGCCAAAGTGAGTCTAGGGGCCTGGCTGGGGGTGGGGAAGGAGCTTGGCAATGTTGGAAGGTTGCCAACATTGGAAAGATGCAGGAGAATGAGGGAGAGAAAAATTGAAAGAGAGAGAAGAGATAGCTGTGGGTGAGGAAGTAGTCACAGCTAAAGCTATAGGACCTTGCACTGGGGCGCCAGGAGGGAATCCCAGGTGCCTGGAAGTGTCATTCTGTCCCACAGGCTCTGTGCTGAGGTGGGGATGGGGGGTGTTTTCTCTGGGGTGGGGACACCTGCCCCTGTCACCCTGTCCTGGAAATGGGCTACTGCTATGGGGGAGTCTCAGTACTGGGGCTTCACGAGGTCAGCTCCCTTGGGCCAGCCATTGCCTTCCCCCTGCCTCCCAGGTGGCCAAAGGGGCATCCTTGTTTAGGGTCACTCTGAGGAAGGAAGTTTGGGTAGTCACTTCTCTATCAGTGCTATTTCTTCTATTCCTTTGACCAAAGTCTGAAGACAAAGTCTTCAGCTCTGAGCCTCAGTTCCCTTATCTATGAAATGGAGACACTCCCTACCTCCCAGCGTTGTTGTCAGGATCAGATGAGGAAGGGATGCAAAATGCCAAGCGCATAATTAGGATTCAATAAATGGTCGCTGTTGTAATTATTTATTATTAGCTCAATACTGGTCCCACTTCACCTAGGAAGACCTTCCAGCCCTCCTCTCCCCTCATTTTCCTAAGGCACCAATAGGGATGCTTTTGGCACTTACTGCATCGTTCTCGAACTTGTTTGTGCTCAAACTAGAGTATGTTCCTTGCATTTCTTCTGTTGTCCTCTCCCTCACCCCAGCACCCAAACAGAATCAGGCCTTAAGAGGAACTCAAGGATGGAGAATGGAATGGGGTTCAGAAAGGGAGAGAGGCAAAGAGGGAGGGGTCAGGGAAAGACTGAGAAAGGGAAGCAAGAAGGTGGGGAAGGAGGTAGCATTGTCCAGGTGTGAATGGCGTGGCTCTCTGGAAGCACGGGAAGGGGGAAGGATTGCCCAGAGAGGCCTTCGTTGGAAGGGGGAAGGATTACCCAGAGAGGCCATCGTTGGAAGGGAGAAGAATGGCTCAGAGAGGCCATCGTTGGAAGGGGGAAGGATTGCCCAGAGAGGCCATGGTTGGAAGAGGGAAGGATTGCCCAGAGAGGCCATGTTTGGAAGGGGGAAGGATTGCCCAGAGAGGCCATCGTTGGAAGGGGGAAGGATTGCCCAGAGAGGCCATGTTTGGAAGGGGGAAGGATTGCCCAGAGAGGCCATGTTTGGAAGAGGGAAGGATTGCCCAGAGAGGCCATCGTTGGAAGGGAGAAGGGTTGCCCAGAGAGGCCATCATTGGGGCTGGGATGTCTTCTGCACTCCCTGGGTCCTTTTTACTTTTCCGCTAACTCGGATGAAAAGTACAGGCTCTCCTCCTCCTTTCCTGCTCGTCTCAAGGAGGATGGTGCTTCCTAACTTGGCTAATACCTACTCACCCAATCTATCAGCTGATTCTCACAATGTTCTACCATCTACGGAATCTTCTCTGTCTCTGTTAACTCCCCCTCCGTCACCTTCACCGGTGACCTCAGGCAAGTCACTTCCCTCTCTCTAGACATGGATCTGCTCACCTCTGAAACTAGGAACTTCAACTAAGTGATCTCTAAAGTCCTTTATTCCCTCTAGGATTCCTGATTTGCTTGTCTTCTCTTGTCAGCCTTGATCTCTACTTCTCAGTTATCCAAATAACTTAAACCATTGATCATCAATCCTCCTTTCAAAAAAATATATTTTTTGAGAAAATTTATAAATGTCCACTGGGCTCTAAAGTTTTATAAGAACTTCCTTGACCACTACTTACCCCTAATATGTAAGCTCAGTACCTAGCATATAGCAGGCGGTCAATAAATATGTGTTGAATAATTAGACGGATGGATGGATGGATAGAAGGATGGAACTCTTGCCATCATACACTTTGGGGAGTTATGAAATGCAATGAAACATATTAATAGTTGATTAACTTAAGAAAATCATGGCCATCCTGATTATAATGGCTGTTTGGTATAAACATTTGCAAATGTGTTACTACTAAGAAACATTGGAATAACCATTTGAACTCTTATCGATCGCCCATCACTTATCTTATCCATTGTCATCTTGTTCAGTTATTCTAATTTGAGATGAGCTGCCCTCTGTCAAGGAGGTGCGATTTTTTTAATCATCCACATACTAAGGAACATTTGGGGATGACAGGGAAGGAAAGGAAGGTAAACGCTGTGGCTGCCTCAAGAGCTGTAACAGGGGTCTCCAAGTCCCCTTTGGGAGAAGAGGTGACAGGACGTGGCCTGTCTTAATAATGACAACTGCCATTTACTGAGCACTTACTCTGAGCCAGACTCTTGACTCACATTAGCTCACTTAATTCCCCCAACAACTCTCCAAGGAAGATGGTACCATTATTATCAAGTTCATCTTATGGACAGGAAACTGAGACTCAGAGAGGTTAAGCAACTTGGCTAAGCTTATACAGACAGTAATGGGTAGATCAAAGATTTGAACCCCCAGCCCCATCCTGGAGGCCACACTGACCACTTCAAAGACCAAACCTGGAAACTCCCAAAGAGGTTTGGGGGCTGCCTCCAGGATGCCAGATTCCTCATCCCACCTCCAAATATTTTTGCTGTTTCTTAGACTATGGGACATTTTCAACTCGGCAAAATGGATTTGGAGCCAAGCCAAGAGAGGGAGAGATTCTGAAAGATTTGTGATCTTCACAGTTGTCCTTCATATACATTGACTCTGTTCTCATTATGTCATCTCTCAGGTCTGGGGGCTGCCATGCAGCTCTATTTTATCAGTGTACCCAGGGGTCTTTTGTCTCTGTCATAGATGGAAGAAAGTAGCCATAACAAGGAATCATGGTTCCTTTTAAAGAAGCCGTTCTAGATAAGTTTAGGCGACTCAGTTGTGACACTGAGAACTTTTCAATGAGGACACTTGGACCTCACCACACACCCCAGTGGATGTTTCCCTTCAAAGCCATCGACTTGGGAAGCCATGTACTTAATCAAACAAATCTGCTCTCAGATTCTGTTTAAAACCCATCTTGTGGCCGGGCGCGGTGGCTCACGTCTGTCATCCCAGCACTTTGGGAGGCTGAGGCAGGCGGATCACTGGAGGTCAGGAGTTCAAGACCGGCCTGACCAACATGGTGAAACCCTGTCTCTACTAAAAATACAAAAATTAGCCAGGGGTGGTGGCACGCGCCTGTAATGCCAGTTATTCGGGAAGCTGAGATAGGAGAATCTCTTGAACCCAGGAAGTAGAGGTTGCAGTGAGCTGAGGTCGCGCCACTACACTTCAGCCTGGGTAACAGCGCAAAACTCCCTTCCAAAAAAAAAAGAAATCATCTTGTTACTTTATAGTGACTCCATAGCTTTGATTTCAAACAATATCATGCCACTTGATCACTCATTTACTTTCCTATCAGACTTGGCTCCCAGTGACTTCTGGCTACTCCCAAAATATCAGACATATTCTCAAAGGATAAAATTCTGTCTCCATCAAGGTTGATCAGATGCTTCTCTCACTGCCTCAGGCAGCCCCATAAGAAGAATCTGGAGAATGACTGAGCTGTGGCAGGTGAGGGAATGAACCCAAAACTTCCTGACGTGACTGTGGAAGGCCAGCAGGCATTTGAATGTGTAAGTTCTGAGCTTTGTTTTTTTAAACAGTCATTGCTTTATAGCCACACTTAGCACAGAGGAATGCAATCCAATGGCTGGAGGAAATCCAGTGGACCCGCCAACCCCAGGTGAGGGCAGAGGTTGAGACTAGCACAGGCTTTTCTGGAAAATGGCCACTCTGGGTGCAGGCCCAGATTGGAGACTAGATTAGGTTTGTGCATGCATCTTCTCAGCCACCTGCTTCCCCTGGTAACAGGGACTTCCTTTCTTCACTTCCGTCACTGAAGCAGGAAGAGGTGAGGCAGTGACCTCACCATGTGTGTACATGGTGATTGAGGTGAGACATCAGGAACTCCACACACCTCCTCCTGGGGTCCAGTGTGACTGGGTTCTCTGGTTCTCTGTCTCCCGATTCTCGCTACCAGAAGCATCTACTCCTCTCCTCCTAAGGGTCTTGGGCTCTAGGTTTGAGTCAGGTGGGCCATAGAGGAGGAGCAGCAGAAGAGCCAAGAGTAGGAGGAAGAGAGAGGCGGAAGACAGGGAGAGGGGATAAGAGGCAGTGGAGGCAGAGGTGTAGGTGGGAGTCAGGACGGGAGAGGGAAAGAGGGAAATGCCTCAATATTCACGACCCTTTCCTCCCACAGCTGAGTGTGCCATCTCCCAGTGGCCATGTCAGAAGGGGAGAGCAAGGACAGCTCGGGCAGCGAGTGCCCCGTGTGCTACGAGAAGTTCCGGGACCTGGAGGGTGCCAGCCGGACACTGAGCTGTGGCCATGTGTTCTGCCATGACTGCCTGGTCAAGTACCTGCTGTCCACCCGCGTGGATGGGCAGGTCCAGAGGACCCTGGTCTGCCCCATCTGCCGCTACGTCACGTTCCTCAGCAAGAAGAGCTCCCGCTGGCCCTCCATGCTGGACAAGAGCTCCCAGACCCTGACTGTGCCTGTGGCCCTGCCCTCCGTGCCCCCACTGGACAGCCTGGGTCACACAAACCCCTTGGCTGCCTCCTCCTCCACCTGGAGGCCACCCCCGGGCCAAGCCAGGCCACCGGGCAGCCCGGGCCAGAGTGCCCAGCTCCCCCTGGACCTGCTGCCCAGCCTGCCCCAAGAGTCGCAGATCTTCGTCATCAGCCGCCACGGGATGCCCCTGGGGGAGCAGGACAGCGTGCTGCCCCGCCGCAGCCTGGCAGAGCTCTCGGAGGCCTCCCCGGCGCCCCGCTCTGCCCGCGCCTTCTGTTGCCGATCGCGGGCCCTGCTGCTCATCACGCTCATCGCCGTGGTGGCCGTGGTGGCCGCCATACTGCCCTGGGTGCTGCTGGTGAGGAAGCAGGCATGAGGCACACAGCAAGGAGACCGCCGGGCTGGCCGTGGCCTGGGGTGGGACGGGAGGCCCCACGGCAGCCCTGGTGCCACCAAGCTCCGAAGGGCCCGCGGGCAGGCAGAGGGGAGGTCCTGGGCACAGAGAGGGCCTTGGGCTTCCCCGACCCCCGCAGGGAGGCTGGAGCTGACTCCATGGGTGCAGCGCATTTCCCCACGTGAATCCTCAGCAGATGCGTTCCCCTTCCATCTAGGCTGGGAAGATGGGTGGTTACTGCCCTCCTGCCGGCAGATGTCCTACTGGGCTGGTCGATGGCAGGATCCTCCAGGCCGGAATTCCCACCCAGGATTTGCAGCTTGCCCTCGGGAACAGACAGAAGGGGCGCCCAGAATCTCAGCACTCACCCCTGACCTCCACTACAGTACCCCATCCCCAAGCCCTCCCTGTCCCCAACCTGCCAGCTTAGAAGGGCTTCCCTGAAGGAGAAGCTGATTCAGAGGCTGCCTCAGAATTCTGGGAGAATGAACAGAAACTGTTCTTCCCAGAGAGCTGAGGCCAGATCCAGAGACAGGGGTTTGTTGATAGACGCCACCCCAGCAGAGTGCCCCACGGACGGAGCCAGGGGTCTCCCTGAGCCCTCCAGGCCCAAGGAGGGATCCAAACTTTGAGTTCTAGGGTTCTCAAGGGTGGCAGGGAGTGGAGGGGAAGCCTGACAGGCGAGCCTTGAGTCAGCTGAGAACTATGTGGGCAAACGAACCCCTGGGGGCTCCCACCTCCCTCCCAGCTGGTCCTCCTCCTCGTGACCCAGCCACTCACTCAGAGGCCACACCAGCTGGGCCAGTTTCCTAGGTGGATTGCCAGGATGGGCTGGGTGAGGAAGGGTGGGGAGGAAAACAGCTATGCTTGTCAGGGATGCCGCCATCTCAACTGAGGAATGCTGAGGCCCAGGTGCCATCAGCTGCTCCCCAGGTCTCTTTGCCTGGGGCCCCCACGTGGGACTGTGAAGAGCCTCAGGTTGGGTCTAGCCTAAGTCATTCGGGGATAGCTATTGGCTGTTTACTGAGGTCCGTAAGTCAACCAACGCCTTTCAACGGAAAACAACAAAATCCTCCAGCAATTATCTCAAATAAGTGGCGGCCTGCACCCAGCTGTGCCCACGGTTGAACTCCCCCAACCTCCCCCAACCTATACCCCTCTCAGCAATTTGCTGTCTGTGGGGGAAGAAATAGCAGTCTACATTTTATCTAGTTCCTAAATGCCTGTAGTGGCGGTCATCTGGGGACCGCTGGGGAATTGGGCCCTACTACAGGGGATATTTGGGACATAGCGAAGCCTGCTTTGAAAGCATTTGTGGGCTTCTCTGTGCTCATTTCAAGATTACAGAAGTGGCCCGGTGCAGAGGCTCACGCCTGTAATCCCAGCACTTTGGGAGGCCAAGGCGGTGGATCACGAGGTCAGGAGTTCGAGATCAGCCTGGCCAATGTGGTGAAACCCCGTCTCTACTAAAAATACAAAAATTAGCCAGGCGTGGTGGCGCATGCCTATAGTCCCAGCTACTTGAGACAGGCAGAATATCCGCTTGAATCCGGGAGGCAGAGGTTGCAGTGAGCCAAGATTGCGCCACTGCACTCCAGCCTGGGTGACAGAGTGAGACTCCGTCTCAAAAAAAAAAAAAAAAACAGAAGAGCACAGGTGCTATTGGGGGGAAGGGATACAGAGATGGATTCCATGGGGAAAATATTTATTATAGGAATAAAAATAGTGTTAAATGTGCAAAGACTCCAATGAGTCTCTTTTAACCTCAGCCAGGCTGTTTTAAACAGTGTCATGAATTTTTGGGAACCTGGTTCTAGTCTTTTCAGATTCTGTCATATTTGCCAAAAGTTTCTTTCAAAATACCCTCAGTGTTTTCACATTGTTCAGTGGTGACCTGTAGCTGCAACTTCTTTTATTTTCAGAGAATGCCAAAAGCTATTTTTAAAATAAAGGTATATATTTTCTCAAAGATTCCAGAGACTTTGCAATGTATGTGGGAAGCTCCGAGCCTGGACTTGAAGGACAATTCACTTTAGATGAAAAAGTTTGACGCGGTGTCTCACTCCTGTAATCCCAGCACTTTGGGAGGCCGAGGCAGGTGGATCACGAGGTCAGGAGTTCGAGACCAGCCTGGCCAGCATGGCGAAACCCCATCTCTACTAAAAATACAAAAAATTAGCCAGGCATGGTGGCGCGTGCCTGTAGCCCCGGCTACTCGGGAGGCTGAGGCAGGAGAATTGCTTGAACCTGGGAGGTGGATGTTGCAATGAGCCGAGGTCATGCCACTGCACTCCAGCTGGGCGACAGAGCAAGACTCCGTCTCAAAAAAAAAAAAAAAAGAAAAAAGAAAAAAAAGAAAAAGTTTCAAATACAAACACAAATGGCTCCTACACATCTATTCAACCACACTTGCAAAAGAAAATTAAAATTCTGCTGGCATGCCATTAAATTAAAATTAAAATTCTGCTGGCATGCCATTTTTCACTTATGAGCTTGTCAAAACCTGGAAGTCTCATAACCCACTCTGCTACTGAAGCTGAGGGAGGCAGGGGAATGGTTAGTGGGAATGCATATTATTCAAATCCCTATCAAGAGCAATGTGACATTATCTACCAAAATTTCTGCCTTGCTCCAGTAATTCCTGTTCTAGAAACATCCTACAGATATACTTGCATATATGGGCAGCAGCATACATATGATGCTATATAATTGCAGTGCTGCTGTTTATAAAAACAAAGGATTGGAAAAACCCTGAATGCTAATCAATAGGGTACTGGTTATTTATCTTAAGATCCAGGGAATATCATGCAGCTGTATTAAAAAAAAAAAGAAAAGAAAAAAGAAAAGAACAAGAAAGGACTCAATGAACTTATACGGAATGTCTCCAGGATACAGTGGAAAATGAGGAAACGCAAGGTGTGGAACACTGGTTACTGGATACTACAATTTGTATAGAAAGAGCAGGAAATAGGCCAGGCACAGTGTCTCACGCCTGTAATCCCAGCACTTTGGGAGGCCAAAGCGGGTGGATCACCTGAGGTTAGGAGTTCGAGACCAGCCTGGCCAACATGGTAAAACCCGGTCTCTACTAAAAATACAAAAATTAGCCGGGCATGGTGGTGCATGCCTGTAATCCCAGCTACTAGGGAGGCTGAGGCAGGAGAATTGCTTGAACCCAGGAGGCGGAGGTCGTAGTGAGCTGAGATGGCACCACTGCACTCCAGCCTGGGAGACAGAGTCTCCCAGGATTGCAGTGAGTGGAGTGCTCTTGTCTCAAAAAAAAGAAAAATAAAAAGAAAGAAAGGGGGGGAATAAGAATTTACATTCCTATTTGCTTACTTATGCATCAAAAAAGAGGGAATGCAGGGCACAGTGGTTCACACCTATAATCCTAGCACTTTGGTAGGCCAAGGTGGGAGGATCGCTTGAGTCCAGGAGTTCAAGACCAGCCTGGGCAACATAGTGAGACCCTATCTCCATTAAAAAAAAAAATTACCTGGGTGTGGTGGCACACCTCTGTAGCCCCAGCTACTGAGGGAGTTGAGGTGGGAGGGTCCCTTGAGCCCAGGAGGCTACAGTGAGCTACAATTGCACCAATGTACTCCAGCCTGAGCAACAGAGTAAGACCTTGATGAGAGAAAGAAAAGAGAAAGACAAGAAGGGTAGGCAGGAGGGAGGAAAGAAGGAAGGTAGGAAGGAAGGAAGGAAGGAAGGAAGGAAGGAAGGAAGGAAGGAAGG
>NW_012118154.1:4532774-4533527 GCF_000951035.1 Colobus angolensis palliatus | reverse complement strand
CTCCCGAGTGGCTGGGACTACAGGCACCTGCCGCCACGCCCAGCTAATTTTTTGTATTTTTAGTAGAGACGGGGTTTCACCGTGTTAGCCAAGATGGTCTCGATCTCCTGACCTCGTGATCCACCCGCCTTGACCTCCCAAACTACTGGGACTACAGGCATGAGCCACCGCGCCCGGCCTCACTTTACCTTTTATACCTTTTGATGTCTGAACCAAGTAAATGTATCATTCAAAAACTGAATTGAAAAACTATTAGAAGCTAAAGATATCTTCAATGCATACACCTGTTGCCAGGTAAGATCGCCCCAAGAACATTCAAGAGCTGCCAAACCACCTGTCCTGTGGTTCGAGAGTGTCAGCTACTGGCTTAGTGGGGCTGGTTTGTCTGGTTAGGGGTGTGACATCTTACGCTAACAGGCGCCCAAGGAGTAAGGTTTAAAAGGGTAATGTTCTCAGCGTTCCTGAGTTCCTGAGCATCTCTCTGGGACCGGTCATTGAATGTGCTTGTTTTGATTCCCCTTTCTCTTCTTTTCCTTTGTTTTCAAATAAAATCTTTTGTTTTAAGCAACCATCACGGGGTCAGGGCACTACAGGACAATACCGTTACATGGATGGATGGATGGATGGATGGACAGAGGGATGGATGCCTAGGGTTAAACTTAGTTGCTCTTCTCTTCCTTTCCTTGTCCAGAGGCACCCCAACCCCTGCAACACACACACACAGACACAGACACACACAGACACACACACACA
>NW_012118154.1:4526224-4527345 GCF_000951035.1 Colobus angolensis palliatus | reverse complement strand
CAGATCACGAGGTCAGGAGTTCGAGACTAGCCTGGCTAATATGGTGAAATCCCATCTCTACTAAAAATACAAAAATTAGCCAGGCGTGGTGGCGTGCACCTGTAATCCCAGCTACTCGGGAGGCAGAGGCAGGAGTATCGCTTGAACCCAGGAGGTGGACGTTACAATAAGCCGAGATCATGCCACTGCACTTCAACTTGGGCGACAGAGCGAGACTCTGTCTCAAAAAAAAAGTCGTTTTTCAGGGACACACAATAAACTACTTTGCCTCATCCTTACAACTCCTCACTTTTCTTCAACCTCCTCCTACCAGGACAAATTAACCCCGCAGCTCATTCTCAGCACAAACCACTTGCAGTTCCCAATACGCAGTGGTGTGCAGGCCTGGGCCTTTGCTTACAAGCCTCCCTCTGCCTGAAACACACTCCCCCCACCCCCAACCCCCACTCCACCCCATCTACCTGGAAAACTCCTACCTAGCTCTTTAGAAACAGTAGAGTTCCAGGGTTACTTCTGAAGACGTGCTCACTTCCTTGCTCAGGGGAACTGCCGGCTCCAACACCGCCTCCCCATCCCCCACAAAGCGTCCCATCGGTGACACTTCCTTATGCTTATCTGGTCACATCTGTCTCCTCCTCAACAAAGTGCTCCTTCAGGGGAGGCTAGATCTTACAGATCTTAGTATCTCCAGTGCCTGAATTTAGTAAACAGTAAGAGCTGGAGAAATATCTGTAGAATGAGTGAATGAATGAATAAACCTGACAGCTTGGTGTCTAGAAAAAAGTTGAGTCCAAGCAACTCTAGGTGTGGAATCTAGCTATAACCCCTGCTTTGCTGTGTCTGGAGCTTCAAAATGATCCTAAAGGGACCCTTCTCAAATCCAGGAAGAGGAATGTGCACAGCGAGGGAGAGAGGGGGCAGTCAGACTAGGCTGCACGGTGAAGGCAAGGCACCCAACAGACGCGTGTTAAGAGAAAGGGACGGCCAGGCGCAGTGGCTCATGCCTGTAATCCCAGCACTTTGGGAGGCCAAGGTGGGCAGAACACTTGAGGTCAGGAGTTCGAGACCACCCTGGCCAACATGGTGAAACCCTATCTCTACTAAAAATACAAAAATTAGCC
>NW_012118154.1:4520921-4522509 GCF_000951035.1 Colobus angolensis palliatus | reverse complement strand
CTCAGCCTCCCAAGTAGCTGGGATTACAGGTGCACACTGCCATGCCCGGCTAATTTTTGTTTTTTCAGTAGAGATGGGGTTTTGCCATGCTGGCCAGGCTGGTCTTAAAACTTCTGGCCTTAACTTCTGACTTAAACTTCTGACCTCAAGTCTGCCTGCCTTGGCCTCCCAAAGTGCTGGGATTACAGGTGTGAGCCACCATGCCCGGCCTGCAGGTTTCATTTTGAGACTCGTATTGAACAGAGGGAGAAAGGAAGGAAGGCTTGGGAGGGTAGGGTGTCAGCAGAGGATGCGAGGGCTGAGGAAACAGAGAGGGCCTTGGTGGGAAGAGAAGACGACGACGGGGATACCCGAACAGGAGGAGAGTTGGGAAACTAGTAAGGACAGTAGAAAGAAAGAGAAGGAGTGACAATGTGAAGGCCAGAAAGGCAGGCAAGATAGAAAGGCCAGTACCTTCCGCAGCTCCCTAGGACTTCCAGACCCAAATCACACTCAGCTCAGCCCTAGAGGCCCTGGGCTCCCCTCTGAACGCCTCCCTTCAGCGGCAAGGACCTGGTTCCTGGAAAACTCGAGTCACACTGCTTCACACCTCAAGCCTTCCTTCAAGCAATTCCCACTGCCTTGTGGAGCTAATGTTAACATTCTTCCAATTCCAGTCAATGCTGACCTCACCCCGGAAGTCTTCCCTGATCCCAGAGCTCCCTTCTGCTCCCGAATCACAGAGGCAGCAAAGGCAGCAAAGGCAGCTGGCTCAGCGAGCACTTTTCCTGTGGGCTCATGGCTGTTGATTCCCTTGTCTATCTCTCCTTGTAGACAGTAAATTTCCTGCAGGCACAAACTTTGACCTATTTGGCATCGCCAGTGTCTCTGTTCCTCTCTGAGGAAACAGAGAGGGCCTTGATGGGAAGAGAGGAAGACGACGGGGATACCCCAGCAGGAAGAGAGTTGGGAAACTAGTAAGGACAGTAGGAAGAAAGAGAAGGAGTGACAATGTGAAGGCCAGAAGGGCAGGCAAGATAGGAAGGCAGGTACCTTCGGCAGCTCCCTAGGACTTCCAGACCCAAATCAGTTTCAGGGCTGGCTCATGAAAGATGCCTCGTAAATATTTGTTGAAAAGAGTCGCAACAGAGTAATTCTTGCTGAATTTTTCAGTTATGAATAGCACCTAGGGCTACTTCCTTCAGAATATATTTAAGAACACAATTATTTTTAAATCAAGAAAACATATGTTCGTGCTGACCATCCTCTGGGCAGTCCTGGATATGAGGTCTCCCACCAACTGGGGCCATATATACAGTTCCCAGAAGAGGCCGGGGAGCCAGCCTGCACGGGTTCCCTGTGACTTGCGGATCCTGAATAACCTTGCACCGAGTTCCTCTCATTTCTCTGTAGCTGAGTTGCCCAATCTGTAAAATGGGGACAGTAATACCAGCAACAACAGGGCCATTTTGTGGATTAAAAGAATTCATGATGTAAAGTGTAGAGAAGAGCGTCCCCACACCCAGCAGGCTCACTACATCTTCGGTATTCTTGTGAAACGCGTGTCCTCTGTCACTGTGACACCCGTGTCATTCATTCAGCAGAAGCC
>NW_012118154.1:4511667-4513060 GCF_000951035.1 Colobus angolensis palliatus | reverse complement strand
GGCACCTGGGAGTGAAGGTACCAGGGGGTCTCCTGGGGCCGCTCGTTCCTTCATCACCCCAGGGGCAGTTGGACCCTGCGCAGCCTTCGCCACTCGCCCGGGGACTACCCTTCCCAGAGGATTCAGCGGCAGCACCCGGGGTCTCGGAAGGCAGACAGACACTAGGACCAGGAAGAGGGAGTTTTGCAATCCCTCGCAGTTCCCCTCCTAGCCAGTAGGTGACACTAGCCATAAATTTATTTCCCAGTTTACTGCTCGCCCTCAAACTCCGCGCCCCTCTCGCTCCAAGAGACAAAGGTCTCGCGAGCTCTTTCGTAAACTTACAGAACCGGAAGCAGCGTGTAGTTCTTTTCCCTTTTGCGGCCATCACCGAAGCGGGAGCGGGTAAGGATTCGGCGGGCAAGCGGGTGTAATCCACAGCCATCCGTTCTTGGGCATGGTGGCTTCTGATCGCGGGGGTCCCGAGAGTCTCCCGTCGGCCGAGTAGCAGCCAGGAAGGGGAGGCCGGGATGGTTTTTTTTTTACCTGTTGGTCGCTTAAATCAAGGGCCGCCGGACCGGAAAGGGATGGAGGGACCGGGGATCTGGGGACTCGAAAACGAGTTGAGGAAAGGGAGCCTGTGG
This sequence comes from Colobus angolensis palliatus, assembly GCF_000951035.1. Classification (NCBI taxonomy): domain Eukaryota; kingdom Metazoa; phylum Chordata; class Mammalia; order Primates; family Cercopithecidae; genus Colobus; species Colobus angolensis. Next base: position 4,512,437 of record NW_012118154.1, on the reverse strand, counting down.
AAATAGACTCGAGTCTGGGCAGTTTCGTTTCCTAGAGAATGTTCTCGAAGTAACTTCTCGGTAAAGTCTTCACGGAACTTCCAGACCACACTTCCCTACTGGGAGACTTTTAGGACCCGAGACGTGTGCAGGCTTTTCCAGGTTCGGGATGGAGGGCCTTACTCGTTTTGGAGGAGCTAAATATGTATTCACTCTTAAGCCCGTAGAATATGAACGTTGATTGTACCTTTTAAAACGTGAGGTTATAGTTAAGAGAGAATTGTGTTGTCGGTCTGCTCTGCCCTAATTGAGCAGAGATGTAAGTCCAGTCTTGATTCCCTCAGGCACTACTTGAGGAGTTGGGAAGAATGTAACTAAAAGGTCTTATAACTGGGACACGTATTTTTGATGCACGAGTCTTTAGTCTGTAAACATATACGGAAAACACCCGAATAAAACATAAAAAGTTTCGAGCTTGATAGGCCCTTCTGATCAAGCAGTTTTTATTGAAGTTGGAGAACATGACAGTTCCTGTGATCATTCTAGACTATCAAGATAAAATCATTGCGGTTATTTGTTTGGAAACTGGATGATATTTTGGTCATTTAAGAGTCTTTTTAACTTTTTATGTAGCCAAAATGAAGTTTAATCCCTTTGTGACTTCCGACCGAAGCAAGAATCGCAAAAGGCATTTCAATGCACCTTCCCACATTCGCAGGAAGATTATGTCTTCCCCTCTTTCCAAAGAGCTGAGACAGAAATACAACGTGCGATCTATGCCCATCCGAAAG
>NW_012118154.1:4506990-4511057 GCF_000951035.1 Colobus angolensis palliatus | reverse complement strand
GAAAATCAATTTTCCCAAACGTCAGATGATGTGGCCATAATTAGGTGACATATAATCAGAACATTGCCTTGGGATTATCCTTTTATCAATACGTTGTGACTACCCAACACGCTCATTTTGTCTGCTGTCCAGATAGAGCTGATTTATCTAGACAGGAATTGCAATAAAGAAAGAGGTAATTCATGCAGAGCCAGAACGGGAGACCAGAGTTTATTACTCAGATCAGTCTCCCGGAAAATTTGGACACTGGAGTTTTTTTGAAGGATAACTTGGCGGGTGGGGGCCAGGGAGTGGGGCCTGTTGATAGGTCACATCAGAGATGAAGGCATAGGGAGTTGAAGCTGTCTTCTTGCTCTGAGTTGGTTCCTGGATGGGGGCCACAAGATCAGATGAGCTGGTTTAGTGATCTGGGTGGTACCAGCGGATCCATCAGTGCAGGGTCTGAAAAAAATACCACGCAAAACTGTAGACTAAGGTCCTCCCAAAGGAGTTAGTTTAGTCTATGTCCAGGAATGAGCAAGGCCGTCTTGGAGGTTAGAGGCAAGATGGAGTTAGTTAGGTCAGATCTTTAACTGCTGTAATTTTCTCACTGTTGCAATTTTTGCAAAGGAGGTTTCAGTGTTTGGTCATTGAAGAGGCAGTTGAGGACCAGTAAACAGAATTGCTCCAAATCTAGATTCAGGAGCTGTTAATGAAGCGTAGTCTCACATGATCGTTTGTGCTTACAGGTAAATAATTTGTTGGATCTACTTAGGTGAAGGTTTCTATAAATAACCCTTAGGTGTAATCTGTAGTGCAGCTAGTGATTAAAGAATTCAGGCAGTCTCTAAAGTCATTTACATACACATCATCAATGTTTTTTCATGCTATTTAAATAAAATGTAATGGGTTCACAAATGAACAGTGTGGGTTGAGAACAGCTGTTGGTCCCTGCTATAGTAGTGCTAAACTTGCCAGTAGACCTTGAAAACAATCATCTCTGTTTTCAATACATATCAATGCAAGAAAGTCATAAACTGGGAAGAAGAATCTGTTCAGAAACACTTGTCCTGACAAACTGAGGACCACTAGGATTCCTATCCGTTAACCTTTGGGAAAGAATTGGTTTGTTCCCTTAAGCATTTGTTGCTGCCCTCTGACTAACACTAGGTTGAACACATTAATGGGTTCAGATTTAAATACTCTTGGTCTGTTGCTGCTTTTGAGATGGAGTAACAAATTCCTTGTGAACTTAACTACAAGTTACCAAAGTGAGCTCTTTTTTTTTTAACCTTTTAATGATAGGGTGAATGGTGTATGCATGAGTTCGTTTACTTAATTTATAAGGTTAATCTTTTCTTCAAATATTTACTTCTGAATTTGCACTTAGGTTGTACGAGGACACTATAAAGGTCAGCAAATTGGCAAAGTAGTCCAGGTTTACAGAAAGAAATATGTTATCTACATTGAACGGGTGCAGCGGGAAAAGGCTAATGGCACAACTGTCCACGTAGGCATTCACCCCAGCAAGGTAGGTGTTTTTGAGAATGCTTGAGAGAAGGAAAGTATGGCAATTATTGTTGACGTGTGATTGTTTACAGAGCAAGCCCATAGAAATAGTCCTTGATTTTTCACATATGCTGGAAAAAAACATATCTTGAAGTAAATACTACTGCACTTCTATTGAAAATTCTAATAACATTTAAAATGTTTCTGAAATCAAAGTGTCTTTAATGGTCATTCTGTTTCTGTTAGTTTGTTTTTGAGACAGGTTCTTGCTCTGTCACCCAGGCTGGAGTGCAGTGGCACAATCTCTGCTCACTGCAGCCTCCGCCTCCCAAGTGCAAGCGATTATCCTGCCTCAGCCTCCTGAGCAGCTGTGACTACAGGCATGCACCACTACACCTGGCTAATTTTTGTACTTTTTACTATAAAATTTCACCATGTTGGCCAAAGGTTTCACTGTGTTGGCAAGGCTGGTCTGGCCTCAGGTGATCTGCCTGCCTTGGCCTCCCAAAGTGCTGGGATTATAGGCATGAGCCACCATGCTCGTCCCATCGTGTATATTAAATGTGCTTTTTCTTCAAAGCCTATTAGTAAGCTGATTAACAATCAATAATTCATAGATCTTTAATTTGGGAAGTAGGTTTTTGTAAGATGAAATGGCACTTTGGCCTTGGTTTTTCTTTTTTGAGACAGTCTGGCTCTGTGGCCCAGGCTGGAGTGCAGTGGCGTGCAAGCTCTGCCTCCCGGGTTCACACCATTCTGCTTCAGCCTCCGGAGTAACCATGCCCGGCTAATTTTTTGTATTTTTAGTAGAGACGGAGTTTCACCGTGTTATATCCTTAGCTAGGATGGTTTTGATCTCCTGACCTCGTGATCCGCCCACCTCTGCCTCCCAAAGTGCTGGGATTACAGGCATGAGCCACCGCGCCCAGCCAATAAATGTAATTTTTAAGCCTCAGTGAAGTCAAAAGCCTGGTAGAGTAAAACACCTGTATATCTCTGACCTAGAATTCTCTATTAAAATTTTGCCACGTGTTGTCCATTTTCTCCGCCCCCAGTGAATTTACTAAAAAAAGATCATGACACTTACCTGTAATTACTTCAGTATGTATCTCTCAAGAGCAAGGACTTTCCCATTCCTTAACCTACTCCAGTTATATTTTTCGCTTCCCAACACCAGAAAAGTTGTTTTAAAGGTCACCAATCTGGTAGCAGATTGTCTTTTTGTACTGCACATGTCAGTGCAGCATGTGACAGTCAATCTTTTAGTAACTCAGTAATCCTCTTCTAATGAGTATCCCAAACTTGGCATGTTCAAACCATCATAGTGTATGACAGCTCTCTATCTTCCTAATTGCTCAGACCAAAATGTCATTTAAAATTTTTTTTAATACGGGTTCTTGCAGTGTTACCCAGGCACTGGTCTCGAACTCCTAGCCAGAAGCTGTCTTCCCACCTAGGCCTCCCAAAGTGTTGGGATTATAGTCATGAGCTGCCTTGTCCAACCAAAAATGTCATTTTGACTGATTTATTATATACCTCACATCATTCTATACGATCTGTCTCATTATCATACCTAGAATTGTCTGCTCTTTGCCATCACATTGTCCTGTAAGACCTTAACTGATTTGGCCGGGCGCAGTGACTCACGCCTGTAATCCCAACACTTTGGGAGGCGGAGGCAGGCAGATTACCTGAGGTCAGGAGTTCAAGACCAGCCTGATCAACTGGTGAAATCCCATCGCTACTGAAAATACAAAAAAATTGGCTAGGCGTGGTGGCGGGCCCCTGTAATCCCGGCTCCTTGGGAGGCTGAGGCAGGAGAATCACTTGAACCTGGGAAGCAGAGGTTGCAGTGAGCCACTGTTGTGCCATTGCACTCCAGCCTGGGTGACAGAGCAAGACTTCCATTTCGGGAAAAAAAAGACCGTAACTGATCTTCCCTTACTTCTGACATCTTTTCCATTCTGTATGTTCTAGTCTGCTCGCCTCCTAGCAACTTGGTAGAATTAGAAATTCTAGGAGCCCAGGCCTACTGAGGCAAAATTAGGGCTTTTGACCCAGGTGTCTGTTTTTAATAAGCCCTCCAGTTGATTCTTATTCAAGTGTGAGAAACACACCTGTGAAACTTGATAATTGCCTGCCTTCGAACCTTTCAACTTGCTGTTCTCTTCCAGATACCTATACATAGATAAATTGCTTAGCACTTTAGGTCTCTGTTCAAATGTAGCTTTATCAGTAGGACTTTGCTTGATCACTCGAAGCCCCTCGGCCTCCTCACACTTGAAGCCTTTCTCTATCAAAGTGATGTCGATTCACTTGTGCATGTTTTCGGGCTCCCTATACTAGAATATGAGTTCAGCAACTGTGGAGATTTTTGTTCGGTCAGCATGCTGTATTTCCAGCACCTCTCTTCACCCTCTCCTTGCCTTCGCAAGACTAAAGTTTATCATAATTAGGATGTCTTTTAAGATTTGAACTGTTGGAATAAGATCTGTATTGTCATATTCTCAATAAAGATTTTTCTGAGGCCGGGCGCGGTGGCTCAAGCCTGTAATCCCAGCACTTTGGGAGGCCGAGAC
>NW_012118154.1:4500441-4502675 GCF_000951035.1 Colobus angolensis palliatus | reverse complement strand
GAAGAGGCTATGATAAGAATTACTGATGCCATCTTGCCTTTTTCTCCTTTGTTGGTAGGAAATTAGTAAATAAGCCAGGTTTGATGGCTAAAGAGTAATTTCTGGAATTTTTTAAAAGTTAAATCTTATTTAGGCCTCAACCTACCCCAGGTGTGAGAAATGGTATTGAATGTTGGGCTTTCCCATGTGTTTTAGTGATTATTTAAAGCTTGGGAGTGTTTTTCTTATTTTTCTGCAGGTGGTTATCACTAGGCTAAAACTGGACAAAGACCGCAAAAAGATCCTTGAACGGAAAGCCAAGTCTCGCCAAGTAGGAAAGGAAAAGGGCAAATACAAGGAAGAAACAATTGAGAAGATGCAGGAATAAAGAAATCTTATATAAAAGCTTTGATTAAAACTTGAAACAAAGAGCCTGTGTTTTGTGTGTGGTGATTTATGACACTCCTAGTTTTCAGTGGATTGGTCTCTTACCTCTGATTTGTCAGTCTAAATTTTTCTGAAATCAGGACTGATACTTTTTTTTTATAGTGGGGATTTTATAGCATTTGAGGATATATCAGTAGCTGGAGGGGTCTCATTGAGAAGAAGGCCTATTAAGAAAAGCTAGTTGGAAATACTTCCTCTTGAACCTGTTTCTTAACTTTCTTACTATAGATAGGTTGCTATATAGACAGCCTATATTTTTTAACTTACTGTATATAAAAGTTTGTATTGCCATTGGATAGGAAGTCTTGCTTTCAATAGGATAAGAAGCTTCTTTGACTTCCTATAGCATCTAGATCACTTCAAGCTGTTCCGTGTAGATTGAGAGATCTCAGGTTCAGGTTCTCTGAGGGACCCATGGGCCCCCTTTCCCTTGTTTTCTGCACAAGTGCTGGGTGAGTGCCATCAGACCAAAACCTAACACATCTTTGGGTTGAAATATGAACTAAAGCGCAGCTGCGTCAGGATGAAGTGAAAAGGTATGAGGTGGCAGCAGTGTGTGTGTTCCTGCCGTTACTCATTTTAAGGATCTAAACAGGATACCTGAAGCCAGTTTACTTTCCAGGCCCAAGTTAAGTCACTGGCTTGGACAAGGTCGCAGCTGTCATCTGGGTGGACAGCGCTGCAGGGTGCCCGCAGTGCTGTCCTGGCCGGGCAAAACCTGGAGCGAAGAGCGGTGGCTCCTCCGATCCGCGGCGCCTCGAGGGGGCGGGGCTTCCGGCTGGCGCTGACCGGCTTCCGGCGGAGCGGGCGGGAGGTGGCGTGGCGCTGCTGCTGCTCGCGGGCTTCTGGGTGGAGGGGGTTCAGACGCAGCGTCTGGTGTATCCCTTTCTCCTTCCCGACCTTCCACAGTCTGCGGCTCTTTTCTCCACCGCGCACCCACCTCAGCCGTTCAGCCCTGAGCTGGCGGGCGGACAGGCGTGGATCCAAGCGGTGGGAGCAGTCTGCAAAGTCAGGATAGGAAGGCAACACAAAGGAGGCGATGCCCCAGCCCGGTCGTCAGGAATAAGCGGCGTGCCCGGTGGTGTGGACGGTGCGGGGACACTGTACTAAGTGCCTTATCTGCATTGTCATTGCATCTTCATAGCAATCGATTGTGATGGGTACTGGTCCTCTCCCCGGGTTGTAGATGAGGAAACTGAGGCTCCAGTAACTTTGCTTTAGTCAGTAAATGGTAAGAGTCACAAAATGAGTTCCCAAGCGTAGACTCGGCCATACCGCTGCTCTGCCTTGCTAATGACAATCTACCTGTAAGCGACATTTTTGACTCAATGTCCTTTGAACACCTTTTGTGCTCAGCTCTGTATTCGTGGGCCCTCCAAAGGGGGTACAGGCAGGCAGAGGGCTCTGTCCCTACTTTTTAGGTTGCATACATCTGAACTGGTCGACTGCAGATGCAAATCAGAGTGCTCCAGTGAGTGTGGTACAGGTTGTTGAGATGAAGGCGAGATGGCAATCAGCTGACGTTACTGAATAAGTCGGGAAGGAGGCTGATTTCAGCTGGCTGGGATTGGGAAGATCAATGCGAGGACATTCCAAGTCGGAAACAGCAGAGGCAAAGACTCACAGGTGGGTGAAGGGGGTAAACATGGCTTTGGAAATATTTCCAATTTTCTCTGACCAACTCGTTTATCACTTAGCCGTCAGCACAGATCACACCAGGAAGCTGATTGATTTACGATCACATTTCTTTCATGTTGCTTTGGAAAAGGTACTGAAGCCTCAGGCAACATAATGAGACCCCGTCTCTA
>NW_012118154.1:4498402-4499999 GCF_000951035.1 Colobus angolensis palliatus | reverse complement strand
AGGAGACCGAGACCATCCTGGCTAACACGGTGAAACCTCGTCTCTACTAAAAATACAAAACACTAGCCGGGCGAGGTGGCGGGCGCCTGTAGTCCCAGCTACTCTGGAGGCTGAGGCAGGAGAATGGCGTGAACCCAGGAGGCAGAACTTGCAGTGAGCCAAGATCGAGCCTCTGCCCTCTAGCCTGGGCAACAGGGCAAAACTCTGTCTCCAAAGAAAAAAAAAAGGCAGAAATCGAGATTTTTATGTGAAATCTCCCAATCTGTAAATATAGGTGAAACATTGCTTTTTTTTTTTTTGAGACGGAGTCTGGCTCTGTCGCCCAGGCTGGAGTGCATTGGCACGATCTCGCCCCAAGCTCCGCCTGTCGAGCTCACGTGGTTATCCTGCTTCAGCCTCCTGGGACTACAGGCTCCTGCCACCACACCCAGCTAATATTTTGTATTTTTAGCAGAGACGGGGTTTCACCGTGTTAGCCAGGATGGTCTCGATCTGACCCTGTGACCCGCCTGCCTCGGCCTCCCAAAGTGCTGGGGTTTCAGGTGTGAACCACCACACCTGGACAAATCATTCAAATTTTTAAAAATCACTAGATGGACCAACCAAAATAGGTCTATTAGACAATTGTGGACTTTGGACTCTACTGTAGAATTTCATGGTATAGTAAGGACTGGATCTCTTACTAAAGACTGAGATTCTACATCTTTTGGTTATAAATTGTTTCTAGCCTGTTGCCTTCATTCTTCTTTCTTTTTTTTTAAATTTTTTTATTTTTAGAGACAGGGTCTCACTATGTTGACTAGGTTGGTCTTGAACTCCTGGCCTCAAGCAGCCCTCTCACCTTGGCCTCCCAAAGTGTTAGGATTACAGGCACCAGCCACTGTGCCCAGTTGCCTTCGTTATTTTATAGAATGAAGATGAGACTTTTCCTTTCTTTGCAGAGGGAATCAAACAGCAACCAACACAGCACTCAAGTTGTGAGAGATACTGGTTTCAGAAAGGAATCTGGAAGGTGCTCTTTCTGGACTCCATTGAATACCTTGTGGTCTCAAGTCTGTTAGAACTAGTAGGACCGGCCGGGTGCGCTGGTTGTACGTGTCTATAATTCCAACACTTTGGGAGGCCAAACCAAGCAGATCACTTGAGGCCAGAAGTTCAAGGACCAGCCTGGCCAACATGGCAAAACCTCATCTCTACTAAAAATGCAAAACATTAGCCAGGCGTGGTGGTGTACCCCGGTGTTAAAACAAAAAAGCTAGTAAGACTGTGGGATGGTAATAGATATTCCTTGGGAAACAAAAGTCCCATGTCAATGATTGAATGGTACTGGTGGGTGAAACAAAGTGAAGCTGGTTTCTTTACTGCAGGACTTCTCAGAGCCTTTTTTTGTTTTTTGAAACAGACTGTCACTCTGTCACCCAGGCTGGAGTGCAGTGGCACAATCTCGGCTCACCGCAACCTCTGTCTCCTGGGTTCCAGTGATTCTCCTGCCTCAGCTTCCTGAGTAGCTAGGACTACAGGCATGCACCACCATGCCTGACTAATTTTTGTATTTTTAGTAGAGACAGGGTTTCACCATGTTGGCCAGGTAGTCTCG
>NW_012118154.1:4482785-4489313 GCF_000951035.1 Colobus angolensis palliatus | reverse complement strand
GCCTCCCGGGTTTACGCCATTCTCCTGCCTCAGCCTCCCGAGTAGCTGGGACTACAGGCGACCGCCATCTTGCCCGGCTAGTTTTTTGTATTTTTTAGTAGAGACGGGGTTTCACTGTGTAGGCCAGGATGGTCTCGATCTCCTGACCTGGTGATCCACCCGTCTCGGCCTCCCAAAGTGCTGGGATTACAGGCTTGAGCCACCGCGCCCAGCCTATATTATTTTAAAGGGTACTGAGGGTAAGATTTTAGTCTGCTGCCTTAGGAGTTTCTGTTTATCTTCTCTCCTGTTCAATTAATGAAAACCAGTTGATTAGGTTTCATGCTATAAGCTAATGGCTTCATTGTTTTTTCTGTTTGCCTAAAGTCTAAAACCTCTACATATTTGTGATTTAACTGATGTCAAATTCTATTGCTATGCTGTGGTTTTGGATGGTGCCAGTTGGCTTTCTAATTGCTTTTTACTATTACTCTATTATCATTCTTCCATATAATCATCTTCAAAAATTATATGAAAGAATTGATGAGGAACTTTAGAGGGAAAGTATTCCAGGTGGGAGGGTCCGTGAATTTAACCTTGTTCTCTTTTTTTCCTTTCTTAGGATCCTTCTTACAGTTCTCCATGCTGCCTCAGAGAGCTGGAAATGATCCACCTGGTGTTTCAAATGGGAATGAAATGGAAATGGAGATAAGTAACATGAGAGAAAAGTTTCTGATGAGTGTAACAAAGTTAGTAGAAAGCAAAAGTTACAACAGCAAGGTATTTTCCAAAGAAAAGTACTTTCAAACAATAAAGGAAGTTAAAGAAGCTAAAGAAAAAGGGAAGAAGTCATCACGTGATTATCGCCGTGCAGCAAAATATGACGTGATCTCTGTACAGGGCACAGAGAAACTGATAGAGGCGACTCATGGAGAACGTGATCGAATACGGTATTATGTACATAAAGAAGAGTTGTTTGATATTCTTCATGATACACATCTCAGTATTGGACATGGTGGGCGGACACGCATGCTCAAGGAGCTGCAAGGAAAATATGGGAATGTCACCAAAGAAGTTATTGTCTTATATCTGACTCTGTGTAAACAGTGCCACCAGAAGAACCCAGTACCCAAGAAAGGCCTTCCGCCCAAGCCCATGACTTTTAAGGACATAGACTCCACATGCCAAGTTGAGATACTTGACATGCAGTCAAGTGCCGATGGTGAGTTCAAGTTCATTTTATACTACCAGGACCACTTGACCAAGTTTATTATTTTACGGCCATTAAGAACCAAACAGGCCCGTGAGGTGGTCAGGGTCTTGTTAGATATTTTCACAATTCTTGGTACACCTAGTGTGTTAGACTCTGACAGTGGCGTTGAGTTCACAAACCAGGTTGTTCAGGAGCTCAATGAGCTGTGGCCAGACCTAAAGATTGTGTCTGGTAAGTACCACCCTGGCCAAAGCCAGGGCTCCCTGGAAGGAGCAAGCCGTGATGTGAAGAACATGATAAGTACCTGGATGCAGAGTAACCACTCATGTCACTGGGCCAAAGGCCTCCGATTCATGCAGATGGTGAGGAATCAGGCTTTCGACGTTTCCTTGCAGCAAAGTCCATTTGAGGCAATGTTTGGTTGTAAAGCCAAATTTGGGCTATATTCCTCAAACTTGCCCCGGGAAACTGTGGCTACTTTACAAACAGAAGAAGAGCTAGAAATTGCTGAAGAACAGCTAGAAAATAGCCTTTGGATCAGGCAGGAAGAAAGAGTTGAGATTGGAGCAGACAGATCTGATATGGATGATGACATGGATCCCACTCCTGAACCTACAGAACCCAGCACCTCACAAGGGGCTTCCAGTCTCCTCTGCTGGTGAACAGATGGCTGCTGGGTGGACAGTCACAGGTGTCTCTCTCAGCATAGTCATCTGAGAACTGTTGCCAGAGGCCCCAGGGGAATGGATTGAAGGCTGCACTCTCAGGTCAAGTTGTACATGGTAGTCCTTGTTCAAAAAGGGAAAAGTTTGGGTCTGTGTATTTATTCTTAGGGCTACCATAAAAAATTACCATAATCTGGCCGGGCGCAGGACTCATGCCTGTAATTGCAGCACTTTGGGAGGCCGAGGTGGGCAGATCACTTGAGGTCAGGAGTTCAAGACTAGCCTGGCCAACATGGTGAAACCCTGTCTCTACTAGAAATACAGAAATTAGCCAGGCTTGGGGAGGCGTGTGCCTGTCATCCCAGCTAACCGGGAGGCTGAGGCAGGAGAATCACTTGAACCCAGGAAGCAGAGGTTGCAGTGGGCCGAGAGCATGCCACTGCACTCCAGCCTGGGTGACAAAGCAAGACTCTGTCTCAAAAAAAAAAAAACCACCACCTGGGTGACTTAACAGACATTGAGTCTCACAGTTCTGGAGGCCCAAAGTCTGAAATTAAAGCGGTTAGTAAGGTAGGTTCTTTCTGGAGGCTCTAGGGGAGAATCCATTCCATGCCTTTTTCCTTTCTCTAGTGGCCGTCGGCAGTCCTTGGCATTCCCTGGCTTGTGACAGTGTAAGTCCAGTCTCTGCTTCTATCTTCGTGTGGACTTCTCCCCTGTGTTGTGTGTATTCTTTCCTGTCTCTTATAAAGACATCACTGGACACCAAACCCATGTCGCTGGATCTGATGAGGATGATCTCATCTCAAGACCCTTACCTTAGTTAGATCAGCAAATACTCTTTCCAAGTAAGGTGACATTCACAGGTACTAGGGGCTTGAACTTGGACTTATCTTTTTAGAGACAGGGTCTCCTTATATTGCCCAGGCTGGTCTCAAACTCCTGGGCTCAAGGGATTGGCCTCCGAAAGTGCTAAGATTACAGGTGCATGCCACTACACCCAGCCAGGACTTTTTTTTTTTTTTCTTTTTTTGAGATGGAGTCTCACTCTGTTGCCCAGGTGGGAGTGCAGTGGCACAATCTGGGCTCACTGCAGCCTCCACCTCCCCAGTTCAAGCAATTCTGCCTCAGCCTCCTCAGTAGCTGGGACTACAGGTGCGCGCTGCTATGCCCAGCTAATTTTTTTTTTTTTTTTTGGAGACAAGAGTCTCATTCTGTTGCCCAGGCTGTAGTGCAGTGGCATGATCTAGGCTCACTGCGACCTCCGCCTCACAGGTTCAAGCGATTCTCCTGCCTCAGCCTCCCAAGTAGCTGGGACTACAGGCACGCACCCCCACAAACCCAGCTAATTTTTGTATTTTTTAGTAGAGACGGGGTTTCACCATATTGGCCAGGCTGGTCTCAAACTCCTGACCTCGTGATCCACTCGACTCAGCCTCCCAAAGTGCTGGGATTACAGACGTGAGCCTTCGTGCGCGGCTGGACTTACCTTTTTAAGAGACACAGTTCTACTCATTATAGTCAATAGAAGAATATGTCTGCAAAACAAGAACTGATGGGGTCTCAAGAATGTAAAGCTGGTGGGACTGCCCTAGATACATCTAATATATATTCCTGCCCCTCAGACACATACCCTAAAACATGGAGGCATCACAGGAAAATAAGCAGATGAAGGAAGGCCAGGCACGGTGGCTTATGCCTGTAATCCCAGCACTTTGGAGGCTTAGGCAGCCGATCACTTGAGGTCAGGAGTTCGAGACCTGCCTGGCCAACATGGTGAAACCCTGTCTCTACAAAAAAACAAAATATTAGCCGGGTACGGTGGCGTGCACCTGTAATCCTAACTACTCAGGAGGCTGAGGTGAGAGGATCCCTTGAACCCAGGAGGCAGAGGTTGCAGTGAGCCAAGATCACGCCACTGCACTCCAGCCTGGGCGACAGAGCACAGGTCCATCTCAGAAAAAAAGTAGATGAAGGAAAAGTAATGGGAAGAAAAGAGGTTCATGGTTCATCTCAGATGCCATAGAGACTGGCCACCTTACCAACTGGGCTGTTTCCCACTTCAGGAGAAACCGTATGTGCCATCCCTTAGAGCATTATGCACAGAGAATTGTGTAACTGCATGAAACATATATTAAAATTCGGTCAGAAGTAAGATATGACTGGAATTTGGGTATGCGTCTGCCACTTGCCTGTGTCTCAAGGACTTAAAAACATATCCTATTCCTGGCACAGTTCAGTGCATTTCGGGAAGTGACCAATAGTCAGGGAAACAATCGAGATTTCTGGAACAAAATGCAAGAGTTGGCCTGAGATCACTGCTCTACCTAGAGAGGAGTAGAGCAAGGCCAGTCTGGGTCAGGGTTCAGAGTCAGGATGACTGACCCAGCCACAGAGGAGGACAGTGCTCAGGACCTGTGTACTCCTACGTTCCCTATGCCTGAGACACATGCCCAGCCCATGGAAGGTGTTCAGTGAATTTAATGAATAAATGATTCTACAAAAATGGGCACGGGGAAGGAGAAAGGGCCTGCAGTCTTTTATTCTTTTTATTTTATTTTATTTTTATTTTGAGATGCAGTCTCGCACTGTCGCCTGGGCTGGAGTGCAGTAGCACGATCTTGGCTCACTGCAACCTCCGTCTTCCAGGTTCAAGCGATTCTCCTGCCTCGGCCTCCCGAGGAGCTGGGATTACAAGTGCCCACCACCACGCCCGGCTAATTTTTTGTATTTTTAGTAGACACGGGGTTTCACTGTGTTGGCCAGGCTGGTCTCGAACGCCTGACCTCATGATCCACCTGCCTCAGCCTCCCAAAGTGCTGGGATTACAGGTGTGAGCCACCGTGCCCAGCCAGTCTTTTATTCTTTATACAGGTATCCTTCCTGCATATCCCGCCATCTAAGACCCATCCTGATTGTCACTAATGCCAGTTCCCTCTTCTGTAAGGGGCAGTAACATGCCAGTGCTGCCTACCTCACAGGATTGTCCTGAGAGACAAGCGAGATTCTGCATGTGAAGGAGCTTTCTCTCTGAATGGTGAAGTTCTACAATGCTACTCATCTTTGCCGCAAGCAGACCCTGTCCTCCACGTGAGAGTGGGAGACCTCTGCTCACTGCCATTTCTTCTCAGATTCAGCAGTGTGAAGTTGGCAGGGATCCAGGGAAGCCGCATTATTATTACATAGGAAGTGACATCACTTCCCAGCTTGTTTTGGGGGGCCAAAATCTTGCTCTGTTCTTGGCCAGCACCTTACTTTCCATCCCCCTTCCAACCCATTGTCTTTCTTTGTAACTCAGCCCAACAGGTCTGGGAGGCCCAACTTTGACTGAGGATGTTGCCTTCCCCTCCCCAGTGCTGACCTCCTCCCTCCTAGTTACTTGGCATACCGGGAACCACATCACCAACTCGTGGGTAAAAGGTGACCCATGAGCCATAACACTGCTTGCTTTCCCAGAGATGCCTGCAAATAACCAAGGTTTCCAGGAGCTGCCACATCACTCTTCCTCTTTTGCATCTTGATTCCTGGACCCAGTCTGGCCTGCATTATTTCAGCATCTGGAATAGAGATCACCAACCGGTGTGCCACAAGCTAGTCTCAGCTTGCAAATATATTTTGTCCACATAATGTTTTTGATTTTTTTTTCTTTTCAAACAGAGTTTCACTCTTGTCGCCCAGGCTGGAGTGCAGTGGTGCCATCTCGGCTCACTACAGCCTCCATCTCCCCGGTTCAAGTGATTCTCCTGCCTCAGCCTCCCGAGTAGCTGGGATTACAGGCGCCCGCCACCATGCCCGGCTAATTTTTTATTTTTAGTAGAGACGGTGTTTCGTCATTTTGGTCAGGCGGGTCTCGAACTCCTGACCTCAGGTGATCCACCCACCTTGGCCTCCCAAAGTGCTGAGATTACAGGCATGAGCCATGGTGCCCAGCCTTTTAAATTTTTTTTTTTTATTAAGCCAACTCTTTAAACACTGGAGAGTTCATATAAAAATCTGGATGTCTAGCACCTCTTGAGAATTCGGCATATGTGGCCACAGTGGGCCCACAATTTCTGTATGGCAGCAAATGAGGAGACACAGTGCATGTGGCGCTCTCCAGGTGACCACCCTCAGCCACTCACATGCACACGCATTTCTGTGGCCCAGTGCTAAAGAAAGGCCAGTGCGGGGCGTGGTGCCATGCACCTGTAATCCCAGCTACTTGGGAGGCTGAAGTGGAGGGATCACTTGAACCTGGGAGGCCGAAGTTAAAGTGAGCCATGATCGTATCACTGCACTGCAGCCTGGGTGACAGAGACCCTGTTTCCAAAAAAAGAAAAAAGGCCAGCAACAGAACTGTGTATCTCTAGGAACTTATGATAGAAGTGACATTTCAATCAGTGGGAAGACATGTATCATTCAGTTAATGATGCTGGATAGATTGGCTGCCCATTTGACAAAAATGAAGTCTGACCCCTAAACATTAAACATATAAAAATAACGATAAAAATATTGGGGGGCCGGGCGCAGTGACTCACGCCTGTAATCCAAGCACTTTGGGAGGCCGAGGTAGGTGGATCACCTGATGTCAGGAGTTTGAGACCAGCCTGGCCAACCTGGCGAAACCCCATCTCTACTAAAAATACAAAAATTAGCTGGATGTGGTGGCAGGCGCCTGTAATCCCAGCTACTTGA
>NW_012118154.1:4471352-4476230 GCF_000951035.1 Colobus angolensis palliatus | reverse complement strand
GGTTCACACCATTCTCCTGCCTCAGCCTCCCAAGTAGCTGGGACTACAGGCACCCGCCACCACACCCGGTTAATTTTTTGTATTTTCAGTAGAGACGGGGTTTCACCATGTTAGCCAGGATAGCCTCGATCTCCTGACCTCGTGATCTGCCCACCTCGGCCTCCCAAAGTGCTGGGATTGCAGGTGTGAGCCACCACGCCCGGCCGAGCTAAGTTTCGAAGGACCATTTGCAGATCACTGCTGAACATTCTCCATCCTGCCTACTTTGTATTAGAGGACTTCTTGCAGGGGAAGTATGGTCAGCAGGATCCTCACTCAGAGACCTGGCAGACACCACCTTAACCCGGTGATGAAAGTTAACCTCCCCAGTATACGTGCAACTGCTGCTGCCCCGACAGGATGCACTGAGAACGTTTCTGTGACATTTCCACAACAGATACGCTACTTGCATCTAATTATGAAGAGACAAGAGACAAACCCAGATTGAGGGGCATTCTGCAAAATAATTGTCCTGTACTCTTTAAAAAATGGCAATGTTGAGAAAGACAAAGGAAGACTGAGGGGCTATTCCAGTTAAAATAGGCTGGAGACATGGGAACCAAACACAATGCATGATCCAGGATATTCTTTTATTACAGTGAGCATCATTGGGACAGTTGGCAAAATGTGAATATTGTCTGAAGATTATAATATTGTATCAAAGTTAATTTCCTGATCTTGAGGATTGTACTGTGGTTATGTAAGAGAATGTCCTTGTTTTTAGGAAATAGATGTTGAAATATCTTGAAATAAAGAGCATTATGTCGGCGACTTCTTATCAAATAGTACAGGAAAACGTGTGTGTGTGTGTGTGTGTGTGTGTGTGTGTGTGTGTGTGTGGAGAGAGAGAGAGAGAAGGGAGGGACAGAGAGATATAAAACAAATGCAGCTGGATGCGATGGCTCATGCCTGTAATCCCAGCACTTTGGGAAGCCGAGGTGGGCAGATCACGAGGTCAGAAGTTCGAGACCAGCCTGACCAACATGGTGAAACCCCGTCTCTACTAAAAATACAAAAATTAGCTGGATGTGGTGGCAGGCGCCTGTAATCCCAGCTACTTGAGAGGCTGAGGCAGGAGAATCACTTGAACTCGGGAGGCAGAGGTTGCAGTGAAGAACCAAAATTGCGCCATTGCACTCCAGCCTGGGCAACTGAGCGAGAATCTGTCTAAAATATATATATATAGGGGAAAAAATACTTTTGTGACCTTGGAGAAAAATATTAATATATTTGGCTAATAAAAGTAAATACTGGTATGGAAAAATAATGCCATTTTAAAAGTAGGAAATAGGCTAGGTGCAGTGGCTCATGCCTGTAATCCCAGCACTTTAGGAGGCCAAGGTGGGTGGATCACCTGAGGTCAGGAGTTCAAGACCAACCTGGCCCAAATGGCAAAACCGCATCTCTGCTAAAAATACAAAAATTAGGCATGGTGGCAGGTGCCTGTAATCCTAGCTACTCAGGAAGCTGAGGCACAAGAATTGCTTGAATCTAGGAGGCAGAGGTTGCAGTGAACTGAGATCGTGCCACTGCACTCTAACCTAGGTAACAGAGGAGACTCCCTCTCAAAAAAAAAAAATTGTTTTCTAAAAATCTGTTATGATTTTCCTTCTCATCCTTGGCCATTTCTTCTAGTCTGTTTTAGCTGTGACTTTTCTGTATAAGACTCCCTTATGCCTCTTCTAGGCTCCAGCCTTCTGACTACTATGGGCTTCTCAGAGTCAATAATCTCCCCTAACATATTCTTCCTTCTGTTTTCCACTAGTTCTATTAATGGCACCAGGGGTCACCCAGCCCAGAGACATCAGTGTATCATTCTCCCTCACTGCCCCTAGCTAATTTGCTAAATTATATCATCCCTACCAGTGGCAGATTATATTTTCCAAATGTCAACGCAACAGTATATCTGTAACACGTGTTCTTCTAGAACTTTGCACTTCCCTATCAGGAGATGGAGTTTTTGTCATCCCTCCTTGAACCTAGGCAGAAATTTGTTCTTGCCTTGACCAGTCTAGTACAAAAAAGTAATAATATGTGGCTTCTGAGGCTGCTATAAAAATACTACCTCACTCTCTTGGAATGGTTACTCTTGAAACCCCGTCACCATGTTGTGAGGAAGCCCAGGCCACATCAACAGGAGCCAAAGCCCTGGGCCCTCAGCCCTGGCTGAGCTCTTAGCCAACAGACAGAACCAATCTGCCAACCATATGAGTGAGCCATCTTAAAAGCAGACTCGGCCAGGCGCAGTGGCTCACACCTGTAATCCCAGCACTTTGGGAGACCGAGGTGGGCGGATCATGAGGTCAGGAGATCGAGACCATCCTGGCTAACACGGGGAAACCCCGTCTCTACTACAAATACAGAAAATTAGCCGGGATGTGGTGGCGGGCGCCTGTAGTCCCAGCTACTCGGGAGGTTGAGGCAGGAGAATGGCGTGAACCTGGGAGGCAGAGCTTGCAGTGAGCCAAGATCACGCCACTGCACTCCAGCCTGGGCGACAGAGCGAGACTCCATCTCAAAAAAAAAAAAAAAGAATCTCCAATGGGCCGGGTGCGGTGGCTCATGCCTATAGTCCAAGCAGTTTGGGAGGCTGAGACAGGAGGACTGCTTGAGCCACGGGGTTCAATACCAGCCTGGGCAACATAGTGAGGCATGGTATTAATTAGCCAGGTATGGTGGCTCACACTGTAGGCCCAGCTACTTGGGTGGCTGAGGTGGAAGGATCTTTTGAGCCCAGGAGGTTAAGGCTGCAGTGAGCTACAATTGCACCATAGCACTTCAGGGGGAAAAAAAAGAAAAAAGAGAGAATCTGCAGTGGTTTCCCATTACTCACAGGATAACAACTTAAACCTGGCATCCAAGTTGGACTATCATATGGTCCCAACTACCTTTGTGGCTTTGGAATTGAGGCATTAGGTCTAGGCACATGAATTTCCTGGTTGCACTTGTTTTGTGTGGAGTGGCAGGAAGAAACTCCGGCCATCGGCTACTCTAGACACTGCCAGAGTCACTTTTTCTTTCCAGAACTTGGCTTCTTCATCTAAGGTGAGAGACAATTGAACCAACTCGTATTAAAGTTCTCTTCCAGTTCTGCCCTGTATACTGTGAAAACTACCATCTTGTACTTTTGTACTTCCTACCTCTTCTAGAACCCCGGCCTGAGCTTCCTGCCAGGGGGCATGTCCCCACTTCCGAGATGGAGAGAAGATGGGAGACTTAGAGATGAACGCTTTCTGTGAATGTTCTCCATTTACCCACTTTTTCAGAACTAGCTTTGGCCTTATATTGTGGAATAGAATCTGCTTGTTTGCAGCTGTAGGGGTAGAAGGAACATTTTCTTCTGATATTTCTGAGATTCCTATTACCAATGGTTTTTTGAGACTAAGCATTGGAATGTCATTAGCACTGAGAAGGAAGGGCAGTCGGGGAGGCAACCGAGAAGCTCAGACTTACATTCTTGCTTCCAAATTATTTTGCATGCTTTCTGGACGTCAGTACAACAGACCATTGAAGTATGGTTTGCCAAGGTTAGGTTCAGTCACGGCATGAGCCCGTTACCTCTGCAGTTACTTTAACCTTCTTCAATCTGGTGACTTTGGGTTGTTGAATTGTAAGGGGGAAAGGTTTTTTGTTTTGTTTGTTTGTTTCAGTTTGTGATTTACAGTTCTTCCTTCCATTTGTTTTGTGAAAGCTGTAGAGAAATTGATCTGAAACCTGAGATACTTTGAAATATAAAAGAGCAAGAGTTACCCCAGGACTTTCATTCAAAACGTTGACTGATGGCAAAACAAGTTTGTCCCTGGAATCTTCAGAATTTTCTTCAGAATTCTGTCCTTTTGAACTTAGTGAATTTGGTTTCTCTTTTAGTTCCTGGTTCTGCCTTATTTTTATCATGGTGCTAATCTTTGTTTACCCAGGTTCTGACATTTTTACCCTAGAATTAATTACCCCAGATGGTCGACTCTACTGTGTTTTCCAAGCAAACAAAGTAGGCAGGAAACGTGAGCTTCCTGCACAAATTGCTTTTCCGTTTTCATATGAGACTTTGCCTTTTAGAATCATATTTTTCATATGTTTACTTTTCTTAGGTATAATTGATTATTATTACTATTATTTGGTTTAGATCTAGTCAGAGTTTCCCTTTTCCATTTAAAATTTGGTCCTGATATTTTGCTTTTTGCTTCCCCACATCTCAGTTTGTTCAATCTTATTGTTCTATTTAAATTGAATTGCTACATCCTTTCTGTTGACTAGCTCCTTGCTCAGAATAACTTTTCCACACCTGGAACTTTGGCGCAGGAGTTCTCTTCACTTTTATGCATTTCCCGCGACATTACAGGGTGAGTACGTAGCAGATGAGTGCTTGTGAGCCTTTCCTCTGGGTTTCACACAGATAGTTCACTCCTAACTTTGGTGAGTCATTCAGTGGCCAGATGTTTGCCTCTTTCCTCCTCCCCACTCTACCCCCACAATTCAGTGTACTGTTCTTTGAATGACATCCCCTCTGTTTTTGCCTCTCTTCCTCCTGATGCAATGGCCGGAATGCTGGAAATGGCTGCCTTAAATGTAGGGACCATTAGGATATCGCTCAACACAGAACCCAGGTCACCTGTAATAACACAGCTGCCTCCCAGTCCTGAAACCCTGCCTTTCTACCCTGAGAGGGGTGCAGAGAACCAGTCCAGACACCTGAAACTGCCACCCTTCTTCATCTCCAGATGCAGGGGCTCTCTGTATCAGGAAGAGAGCCTCTCTGAAATCCACTGTCATTCTGGGCTTTTCCTTGACCAGCTCTCCTTACCTACCCCTTCTCTAGCCTGTCAGTTTCACTCATTCATT
>NW_012118154.1:4456133-4470052 GCF_000951035.1 Colobus angolensis palliatus | reverse complement strand
GCCTGACCAACATGGTGAAACCCCGTCTCTACTAAAAATACAAAAATTAGCTGGGCATGGTGGCACGTGCCTGTAGTCCCAGCTACTCAGGACGCTGAGGCAGAAGAATTGCTTGAACCCAGGAGGTGGAGGTTGCAGTGAGCCGAGATCGTGCCACTGCACTCCAGCCTGGCAACAGCACGAGACTGCTTCTCAAAAAAAAAAACAAAAAACAAAAATGCAGTAAAATGTTAACACTTGTGGGGAATCTGGGTGAAGAGTGGGAATTCTTTGTACTATTCTTGCAACTTTTCTGTAAGTCTACAATTACATCCAAAAAACATTAGAAGAATTGACAAGGTCCCACCAAAGAGGAGAGACAGCTTTGAACACGGAAATACAGGACAGTAACTTGGCAGTTTGTTCTTTGGCCTGCAAAGGCGGTATTCATGTGAGTGAGAGTCACTTGTCTTCAAGTCCTGGCATTTTTTCTAGCAGATCCCAAAAGCTGCCTGAAAGCCCCCAGGCCTTGTGTTGTTTCCCCTTCTGTTCACAGGTATCTTCCAGGCACTCACTAGAATATGGTGTCTGACAAGTTTCTCAGCTAACCAGGCATGGAACCAGAATTCTCAGAGATACCGAGGACAGTTTCTATCGCACTGACCAGGCTTCACCCTAGACAGTGGTCCCCTACTGAGAACAATTCTTCCTTTCCCCTGGCTACAAAATAGGGATTCCTGGCCTATTTCTGCCAAATGCTCTATGGAAGCAGAAAATCGTAAGGCTTGTATTTTCTCCATTATAGAAAATTAGGCCAGGTGCGGCGGCTCATGCCCGTAATCCCAGCACTTTGGGAGGCCGAGGTGAGTGGATCACTTGAGGTCAGGAGTTCAAGACCAGCCTGGCCAACATGCTGAAACCCTGTCTCTGCTAAAAATACAAAACTTAGCCAGGTGAGGTGGCGGACATCTATAACCCCAGCTACTTAGGAGGCTGAGGCAAGAGAATCGCTTCAACCTGGGAGGCAGAGATTGTGCCACTGCATTCCAGCCTGGGCAACAGAGCGAGACTCTGTTGCCATTAAAAAGAAAAGAAAAGAAAAGAAAAAATAAATAATATTCCCTCTTTCTTGGCCCTTGGTTTTTGGGGTGCTTTTTTATTGTTTAATAATGGACTTTATTTTTATTTTATTTTTATTTTTGAAACAGAGTTTCGCTCTTCTTGCCCAGGTTGGAGTGGAATGGCGCAATCTTGGCTCACTGCGACCTCTACCTCCTGGGTTCAAGCGATTGTCCTGCCTCTGCAAGTCTGTAGTTTACATTAGGGTTCACTCTTTGTGCTATGCATTCTATTGTGTGTGTTTGTTTGTTTAGAGACAGGGTCTCGCTGTATTGCCCAGGCCAGAGTGCAGTGGCGCAGTCACGGTCCACTTCAGCCTCAAGCTCCTGAGCCTAAGCGATCCTTCCACCTCAGCCTGCCAAGTAACTGGGACTACAGCATATGCCACCATGCCCGGCTCATTCTATGGGTTTTGACAAATGTAAAATTACATGTAGCTACCATTAAAGTATCATACAGAATAGTTGCACTGCCCTAAAAGTCCCCTGTGCTCTAGCTAGCTATTCATCCCTCCCTTCCTACTCCCCAAACTCCTGAAGACCACTGATCTTTTTACTGTCTAAAGTTTTGCCTTTTCCAAAATGTTATATAGTTGGAATGATATAGTATGTTCCTTTTTCAGACTGCCTTCTTATACTTCGCAATGTGTATTTAAGATTCCTCCATGTCTTTTGTGGCTTGATAGTTCATTTCGTTTTTTGCACTGAGTAATATTCCATTGTCTGGATATACCACAGTTTATACATTCACCTGCTGAAGGATATCCTGCTTGCTCCTAATTTTTGGCAATTATGAATAAAGCTGCTATAAACATTTGTGTGTGGTTTTTGGGTGAGCATCAGATTTTGGTTCATTTGGATAAACAGGAGCACAATGATCGCGAGATCATATGTTAAGAGTATGTTTAGTTTTTTAAGAAATTGCCAAACCAGGCCGGGTGTGGTGGCCCACTCCTGTAATCCCAACACTTTGGGAGGCTGAGGTCAGAAGTTCGAGACCAGCCAGGCCAACATGGTGAAACCTCGTCTCTACTAAAAATGCAAAAAAAGTAGCCGGGTGTGGTGGTGCACCCCTGTAATCCCAGCTACTCAGGAGGCCAAGGTGGGAGAATTGCCTGGCACCACTGCACTCCAGCCTGGGCAACAGAGCGAGACACTGTCCAAAAAAAAAAAAGAGAAAGAAAGAAAAGAAAAGAAATTGCCAAACGGTCTTCCAATGTCGCTGGCCATTTTGCCTTCCCACCAACAATGAATGAGCATTCCTGTTGTTCCACATCATTGCTAGCTTTTGGTGTTGTATTTTGGATTTTAACTATTTTAATAGGTGCAGTGGTATCTCATTGTTTTAATTTGCAATTCCCTTGAGAACATACTATGTTGAACATCTTTTCATATGCTTATTTGCCGTATGTATATCATCTTTGGTGAGATGTCTGTAGATCTTTTGCATATTTTTAAATCTTTTGCACATTTTGTATTTGGTTAGTTGAGTTTTAAGAATTCTTTTCCGGCCGGGCGCGGTGGCTCATGCCTGTAATCCCAGCACTTTGGGAGGCCGAGACGGGTGGATCACGAGGTCAGGAGATCGAGACCATCCTGGCTAATACGGTGAAACCCCATCTCTACTAAAAATACAAAAAACTAGCCGGGCGAGGTGGCGGGCGCCTGTAGTCCCAGCTACTCGGGAGGCTGAGGCAGGAGAATGGCGTGAACCCGGGAGGCGGAGCTTGCAGTGAGCTGAGATCTGGCCATTGCACTCCAGCCTGGGCGACAGAGCAAGACTCTGTCTCAAAAAAATAAATAAATAAATAAATAAAAATACAAAAAGATTAGCTGGGCATGGTGACTCACTCCTGTAATTCCAGCTACTCTGGAGGCTGAGGCACGAGAATCTCTTGAATCCCTGGGAGGCAGAGGTTGCAGTGAGCTGAGGTTGCGCGACTGCCAGGCTGGGTGATGGAGTGAGACTCAGTCTTAAAAAACAACAACAACAACAAAAAAAGACATTAGATCAAAGATATAAAGAATATATGGTAGCCCCCTGCTTATCCACAGGAGATACAGTCCAAGATCCTCAGTGGTTGCCTGAAACCGTGGATAGTACCAAACCCTATATATACTGTGGTTTTTCCACATACATATCCATGATAAAGTTTAATTTACAAATTAGGCACAGTAAGAGATTAACAATAACTAATAATAAAATAGATAAATTATAATGCTCAGAATGATATGTAATTTAAAACTTATGAATTGCTTATTTCTGTAATTTTCCACTTTTTTTTTTTTTTTCCTCTTTTTTGAGACAGAGTCTTGCTTTGTTGCCCAGGCTGGAGTGCAGTGGCACAATCTCAGCTCACTGCAACCTCCACCTCCCCGGTTCAAGTGATTCTCCTGCCTCAGCCTCCCAAGTAGCTGGGACTACAGGCATGTGCCACCACACCTGGCTAATTTTTGTATTTTTAGTAGAAACGGGGTTTCACCATGTTGGCCAGGCTGATCTTGAACTCCTGACCTCAAGTGATCCACTCACCTGGGCCTCCCAAAGTGCTGGGATTATAGGTGTAAGCCACTGCACCTGGCCATGCTTAATAATTTTGGACCCCAGTTGACCACGGGTAACTGACATTATGGAAAGCGAAGCAAAACCACCAGATACCTTGATCTTGGATTTCTTGATAATGAGAGAACTACTGATAATAAGGAACTACCAGTAGTGAGGGAACTACTGTAAATTCTAATCTGTATTGAGGAACGAAGACACGATCATCAGAAGCATACCTGTGCTGTAACTTAAAATCTTTCCATTCTTTTTCTTGTTTGTTTGTTTGTTTATTTGTTTCTTTGTTTTTCAGACAGGGTCTTACTATGACACCCAGGCTAGAGTGTGGTGGTGCGATCTCGGCTCACTGCAGCTTAGGCGTCCTGGGCTCAGGCAATCCTCCCACCTCAATCTCCCTTGTAGCTGGGACTACAGGCCTGTGCTACCATGCCCGGCTAATTTTGGTATCTTTTGTAGAGTCGGAGTTTCGCCGTGTTCCCGAGGCTGTTCTCAAACTCCTGGGCTCAACCAATCTGCCTGTCTTGGATTCCCAAAGTGCTGGGCTTCGAGGCATGAGCCACGACCCTGCCTCCCTTCTTCTTCTGTCAGGTTTATTTGTAAATGTTTCCTTCATTACTCAGACTTCATACATTTATTGTTCTCTCTGGTGGAATATTACCAGCCTCTTCAAGCCTTGCTGTCTGATTGTGATTCAAATTAACGTCTGCAAATCCTAGCTATGTAAGTATTGGAGTTGTCTTTGTAAAGCAGAACAATTTTAGTTTCAGTCTGTTTTAATCCTCCCTTTAGCCAAAGAAGTTGTGTCCATCAGCACTGTCTCAGTTATGCTAAGGTAATAAACAACCTGAAATCCTAGATGCTTACAACAACCAGGTTAAATTCTCACTCACACCGTGTGTCTTGGTCTGCTCAGGCTGCCATTGCAAAAGTCCATAGACCGGGTGCCTTAAATAGCAGAATTATTTTTCTCACAATTCTGGAGGCAATAAATTCAAGATCCAGGTGTTCTGGCTGATTCCGTTTCTGGGGAGGGCTTCCTTCCTAGTTCAAAGGCAGCTGCCATCTAGCTATGTCCTCACCCGGCCTTTCTTCAGTGCATGTTTGCAGAGAGAAAGAGACAGAGTTTTGGTGTCTCTTATAAAGAACCACTAATCCTATTGGATAGGGCGCCCACCCTTATGACGTGATTTAACCCCAATTACCTCCTAAAAAGCCCCATCTCCAAATATAGTTACATTGGGAGTAAGGGCTTCAACGTATGAATTTCAGGGAGAAACAATTTAGTCCATAGCACTACCTATCCATCAAGCAAGCATCTGCTGTGGGCTCCACTCCATGTCTCCTCATTCCAGCACCCAGGGTGACAATCAGCCACCACTTTGAATGTTGTTACTGTGGCAGAGGGAATTAACACTAGTAATTAAATGTTCCACGTCCACTTCCAAATCTCCTACAAAATGTCTCTGTGGCTCAAGCTAACATGAAACACTGCAGGAAAGAGACTTCTGAAAAAATAGTTGCAGTTTAGCTAAGTTGACACAATACACCAAATAGGTAAGGAAGAAAGAATACCAATCCTAGGCCGGGCACGGTGGCTCACATCTATAATCCCAGCACTTTGAGAGGCCAAGATGGGCGGATCACCTGGGGTCGGGAGTTCAAGACCAGCCTGACCAACATGGAGAAACCCTGTCTGTACTAAAAATACAAAATTAGCTGGACGTGGTGGCGCATGCCTATAAATCCCAGCTACTCAGGAGGCTGAGGCAGGAGAATCACTTGAACCCAGGAGGCAGAGGTTGCAGTGAGCCAAGATCATGCCATCGCACTCCATCCTGGGTTGGAGTAGATACGGGGTTTCACCAGGTTGGCCAGGCTGCTCTCGAACTCCTGACGTCAGGTGATCCGCCCGCCTTGGCCTCCCAAAGGGCTGGGATTACAGGCGTGAGCCACCACGCCCGGCCCTAATTTTTTTAAATAAGGCTTCAAATAATTGCTTGGCCCTTCCCTCTCTTCCACCATGTGAAAACACAATAAGAAGGCACCATCTTGGAAACAGACAGCAAGCCCTCACTAGGCACGGAATCTGCTGGTGCCTTGGTCTTAAAGTTACCAGATTCTAGAATTGTGAAAAATAAATTTCTGTTCTTTATAAATTATCCAGTCTCAGGTACTTTGTTAGAGAGTGCAGATGGACCAAGACATTCAATTAAAATACATTTTAGGCTGGGTACAGTGGTTCATGCCTGTAATCCCAGTGCTTTGGGAGGCTGAGGCAGGAAGATCACTTGATGCTGGGAGTTCGAGACCAGCCTGGGCAACATGATGAGATCCCCTCCACCATCTCCAAAAACACTTTTGTTTTTTTCTTTTTTGAGAGAGTCTTGCTCTGTTACCCAGGCTGGAGTGCAGAGGCATGGTCTCGGCTCACTGCAAGCTCCGCCTCCCAGGTTCACACCATTCTCCTGCCTCAGCCTCCCGAGTAACTAGGACTACAGGCGTGTCCCTGCACTCGTGTAGCTGCCTGGTATCGTGGTTTCATCTGGAGGGATAGACATGACCCAGATCAGCTATGGATGCTCTCTTGGGAGGCTGGCCTCTCTGGGCAACATGTCCAAAGCCTGATGGGCATTGCCAGCACTCCCCAAGCTAGTTTTAAAACCCAAATGTGCAACTTACCTTTTGGACCTAACCTGAATGCTTTCCTTTGTTGCCATGTTTTATTCCTGCTGTTACATGGCGGAGGGTGTGGGAGGCTTGGGTGGAAAGCTATAGCAGCCAGGGTGGATGGTGGTTTCCAGGGCACAGGCCCTATGCATTCTGTCATCGGAGCTGGACACAGAGGGTGGGACTGCCGCCCAGGACACACACCTAGGCGAACCACCTGTGCTGTGGTGCTCATTGTTCAACCTGCCTCTTATCTTTGAGCCTTTTGGCTTTTGAATCCTTCACTATGCTTAAGCCAACAAGATGGTGGGTGATCTCTCTCTCCTAATCAGCGCTACCTCCTCCACCCACTAACTAGCAAATGTTGGGTCAGAGATAACAAAGAAAAAGAGGCGTAGCTCTCCAGAGGTATTTGCCCATGTACAAGTATGCTCTGGTAGAGGTTGGGCAGGTTTAGGGACTAGCAGGTGCCAAAAGCCTCCTGGGCAGCAAGAACTGGAAAACAAACTTGTTCTTTCTCCCTTCCTCTCCCTCCTCCTCTAGCTTGCCTCAACAACAGCCAGATATGAGAAAGAAGAGATGGACAATTTATTCTACATCACTCAAGCTCAATCAAGTCAGGGAGAAAGCAGAGGAGTGCAAGGCTGGTCCAGCATCCTCCCTTTCTCATTCCTTGCAATGATGAGGACCAACCTTTAGGGCTGGGGGGAGGAGGAGGAGACGGGGTCAGAGGAATGGACAGAACTTGGTGCCAGGAGTTCAGAAAAGGTTACAGGTGTGTATCCTTCCGCTCAGGATCCAGGACTCCCTCCTGGGTGATGGGGGTGTCTGTGATCATCTGTGCCCTCGGAGATTCTTCTACTGAGCCGAAACTGCTGCTGCAGGACACGGTGCCACTGGGCTCAGAATCGGACTCCAGAAACTTCTATGGTTGAAGTAGCAAAGGATCGCTGGGAAAGGACAGGGACAGGGGAGAGGAAAGTTGTGACTGGGAGGTAAAGTGACAAGCAGGGTGAGGCCAAAGGGAAGATAAGACCCTAAAAATCTAACCCTGGGGATCGCTAGCCTCTTCCCTCCACACTTTCCCTGACCTAACTTTCCCATGTCCCTTCCTTCCCCCAGGGCCCTTTGGCCACTCACCGCAGCTGACATATAGGATAAGTACCAGCCAACCAATGAAATAGCTCCATCCGATGGGGATGGATACATTCCTCTCCACCTCGAAGATCCAGATATTAATGGGGAACAGCATGAGGGTGGAGAAGATGAAGGTCACTAGGAGACAGGAAGCAGAGGGTCTCGTTGTCATGCAAGAGTCCCACAGGAGGGTCTTCCTCATCTGCTGGGCTACAGCCACAAACCACATCACCATGCACACAGGGACTGGCCCCTGAGGGTCCAGGAGTCAACCCCTCCATTTCTACCTCTCCTGTGACCAGGAAATGATGTAACTCGATTCTCGGCTCTGTTCTCCCACCACCCACAAAACCCCCACGCCACCCCCAAAGAAGAGGGAGAAGTGCCCAGGAAGATATGGCTTAGGAAAACAAAGGACCTTTTCCAGAGCTAAGAGGCACCTTCACAGAAGCTCAAGATGGTCCCGACCAAGCCGACAAAGGGTAATTTCTGAACAGCGGGCAGGTAGGGCAGGTGCAACCAGATGGTGAGGACGAGGCCCAACCCCAGGGTCAGGTTGAAGCTTAACTTAGCCACCTTAAACATGGGCTGATTTGTCCACAGCTTAAAACTGTCTGGGGAAAATGACAAACAAAAAGATCAACTAAGGATTTACAAAAGACAAAACATAAAAATGAGCAAATACAAGAAAACTCAGGCCTGTAATCCCAGCACGTTGGGAGGCCGAGGCAGTTGGATCACAAGGCCAGGAGTTCAAGACCAGCCTGGCCGACATAGTGAAACCCCGTGTCTACTAAAAATACAAAAATTAGCTGGGTATGGTGGTGTGTGCCTGTAGTCCCAGCTACTCCGGAGGCTGAGGCAGGAGAATCGCTTGAACCTGGGAGGCGGAGATTGCGGTGTGCCACTGCACTCCAGCCTGGTCAACAGAGCAAGACTCCGCCTACAAAAACAAACAAACAAACAAAAAAAGACAGACAGAAAATGTACAGGTCCATTAATAACCAGAGAAATGCACATTTGAAGTAAAAATGAAATATTGCTTTCACTTCTTTTTTTTGAGATGGAGTCTCGCTCTGTCACCCAGGCTGGAGTGCAGTGGCGCGATCTCGGCTCACTGCAAGCTCCACCTCCCAGGTTCACACCATTCTCCTGCCTCAGCCTCCCAAGTAGCTGGGACTACAGGTACCGGCCACCACGCCCAGCTAATGTTTAGTAATTTTTTTTAGTAGAGACGGGATTTCACCATGTTAGCCAGGATGGTCTCGATCTCCTGACCTCATGTTCCGCCTGCCTCGGCCTCCCAAAGTGCTGGGATTACAGGTGTGAGCCACCTCACCCAGCAGCTTTCACTTCGTAAATAAACCAGGCTCCTTGATATGGAGATTGATTGATAATCTCAACCGCATGCAAATGAATACCTTAACAGAAAAAAAAAATGGACAGAGGACTTAAACTGCAGTTCTCCAAAGAAGGACTACAAATGTCTGATCAACATATGAAGCTCAACACAAAGAATTGCTAATTAAATGTGATTTGTGAAAAACCATCGAGGCCAAGCACAGTAGCTCACACCCATAATCCCAGCACTTTGGAAAGCTGAGGTGGGAGGATCTCTTGAGCCTAAGGGTTTGAGACCAGCCTGGACAACATAGGGAGGCCCTGTCTCTTTGAAAATGTACAACTGGGGCCGGGTATGGAGGCTCATGCCTGTAATCCTAGCCCTTTGGGAGGCTGAGGTGGGCAGGTCACTTGAGATCAGGAGTTCAAGGCCAGCCCGGCCAACATGGTGAAATCCCATCTCTACTAAAAATACAAAAATGAGCGGGGCATGGTGGCACATGCCTGTGATCCCAGCTACTGGGAGGCTGAGACAGGAGAATTGCTTGATCCCAGGAGGCCAAGTTTGCAGTGAGCTGAGATCGTACCACTGCACCCCAGCCTGGGGGACAGAGCAAGATTCCATCACAAAAAAAAAAGAATATATAAATATACACACACACACACACACACACACACACACACACACACACACACTTGGCTGGGCACAGTGGCTCACACATGTAATGCCAGCATTTTGGGAGGCCAAGGTGGGCGGATCACAAGGTCAGGAGATCAAGACCATCCTGGCCAACATGGTGAAACCCCGTCTCTACATACATATATATATATATAAACTGTCAAATTAGCAAAGATCAAAATAAGATTGATAGCCGGGCGTGGTGGCTCAAGCCTGTAATCCCAGCACTTTGGGAGGCTGAGACGGGCGAATCATGAGGTCAGGAGATCGAGACCATCCTGGCTAACCCAGTGAAACCCCATCTTTACTAAAAATACAAAAAAAAACTAGCCGGGCGTGGTGGCGGCGCCTGTAGTCCTAGCTACTCAGGAGGCTGAGGCAGGAGAATGGCATGAACCCGGGAGGCGGAGCTTGCAGTGAGCTGAGATCCGGCCACTGCACTCCAGCCTGGGCGACAGAGCGAGACTCCGTCTCAAAAACAAAACAAAACAAAACAAAACAAAAAAATAAGATTGATAACACCTAGTATAGGAGAGTATATAGAGAAAAGAGGTGCTCTCGCACACTCTGGTGGGCAGCATTTGTGGTGAATGATCTGGCATAAAAGATCCAGAAAATCTACATTCTTTTACCATACAATGCTTCTTCTTGGAATTTATGTTAAGGAATAATCAGATATCTGCAGCAAAATCTGGGTACAAGAATCTTCTTTGCAGAGGTATTAATATGTCGGCCAAGCATGCTGGCTCATGCCTGTAATCCCAGTACTTTGAGAGGCTGAAGTGGGAGGATCACTTGACGTCAGGAGTTTGAAACCAGCCTGGCCAACATGGTAAAAACCCTGTCTCTACTAAAAATACAAAAATTAGCCAGGTGTGGTGGCACCTGTCTGTAGTCTCAGCTACTGGGGAGGCTGAAGTGGGCGGATCACTTGAGCCCAGGAGGCAGGGGTTGCAGTGAGCCAAGATAACGCCACTGCATTCCAACCTGGGCAACAGAGTGAGACTCTGTCTCAAAAAAATAAATAAATAAATAAGTCCAATAAGCTCCTTGATTTACAAGAGATTTGTAAAATAAATTATACTATACCCATACATTGGGTTATTGTGTGTTCATTTAAAATGATGATAGGTGATATACTAGGCACAATGGCTCACACCAGTAATTCCAACACTTTGGGAGGTGGAGGCAGGAGGATCACTTGAGCCCAGGAGTTGGAGACCAGCCTGGGCAGCACTGGGAGACCCTGGTCTCTACAAATTAAAAAAAAAAAAAAGTAGCCAGGCATGGTGGCATGCACCTGTGGTTCCAGCTACCCGGGAGCTTCGAAGTGGGAGGATCACTTGGGCCCAGGAGTTCAAGGCTGCAGTGCAATAAACTACAATCACACCACTGCACACCATCCTGGGTGACAGAGTGAGACACTGTCTCAAAATAAAAATAAAAATAGATGCTTGTCTCTGAATAGAATGTCTCTGGAAAGAAACAGAAGAAACTGGGGAGGGAGACTGGATACTAAGAGATAACAGACTCACTTCACTATACAATCCTTTGTCTTCTTTGAATATTCACTATTTATACACTACCTAATCCTAATTAAATAAATTTTAAAAATCAGTGATGTTTGGCTGGATGCGGGGGCTCACACCTGTAATCCCAGCACTTTGGGAGGCCGAGGCAGGCGAACCACCTGAGGTCAGGAGTTCAAGACCAACTTGGTCAACATGGTGAAACCCTGTCTCTACTAAAAATACAAAAATTAGCTGGACATGGTGGCGGGCGCCTGTAATCCCAGCTACTTGAGAGGCTGAGGCAGGAGAATCACTTAAACCTGGGAGACAGAAGTTGCAGTGACCTGAGACCACCATTGCATTCCAGCCTGGGCAACAGAGCAAGATTCTGTCTCAAAAAAAAAATTAAATTAAATTAAATTAAATTAATAAATAAATAAAAATAAAAAGCCTGGCTGTCTTTGAGTAGCTCCATAGAGCAAGGCACCTACATGAGTTTCAGAGCCAGACACACGTGAGTTGCAATTCCAAACCTGCCATTATTAGGTTGATCCATATGAAATGGCTCCTTTTGTAGGTGAAAAAGCAGTCAAATATTAGCATGTCATTTGGTTCAATCTAATAGCTTTATGACCCTGAGCAAGGTACTTAATCTCTCTGAGTCCCAATTTTCTCATCTCTAAAATAGGCATAATTATCTTCTATCCCTTACGGTTGACTGACGACTAAATCGAACAAATGGAGGAAGTGTACAATAAAGGATAGCTTTTGTTTCCCCAAATTTATTATAATACGGACATAATACTTGCATAATTTATTATATGAATACTTTCATATTCATATAATAAGGACATAATACTTTCAGAAAATAATAGCTGTGTGATTTCTTTCATGCTAAGGAAAGTGAAAAAATTGAAATGAGGGTCAAAATCTCTGGTTATCCCCAGGAGCTGAGAAAGAACTCCAAATTCCTGAGGGGTGAGGGAACAGCATAAGCAGAGACTAACAAGAATAAGATCCAGGTGTGGTGGCCAGGACCTGTAGTCTGAGCTTCTCAGGAAGTTAAAACAGGAGGATCCCTTGAGCCCAGAAGTTCGAAGCTGCAGTGAGCTATGATTGCACCACTGCACTCCAGCCTGGGTGACGGAGTGAGACCTTGTCTCTAAAAAAATCGGTGAAACAAACAAACAAACAAAAAAACAAGGATAAGGAACGAAGCAGCTG
The DNA here is from genome assembly GCF_000951035.1 of Colobus angolensis palliatus. NCBI lineage: Eukaryota > Metazoa > Chordata > Mammalia > Primates > Cercopithecidae > Colobus > Colobus angolensis. Next base: position 4,457,833 of record NW_012118154.1, on the reverse strand, counting down.
CAAGAATTCAGGGAAGGAAGGAACACGGAAACCAGGTGTGGAAACAGGAAAATGATCCAGAAAAGCAAGGCCTGAGGCAGAAGGAAAGGAGAGCGTGTGGGATCAGGGCCTGAGAAGGGACAGTGCAAGGAGTCCTCTCAAAGCTCTGGGTACACAAGACTAAGGAAACCGCCACCTCACTGGGGCTCTTCTCCCTGGTAAATTAGGCGATTAATGAGTGAGTCTCTTGTGCAAAGAGTCCATGCCCCTCACAACTTTTTTTTTTTTTTTTTTTTTGAGACGGAGTTTCGCTCTTGTTACCCAGGCTGCAGTGCAGTGGTGCGGTCTCGGCTTACTGTGACCTCCGCCTGCCGGGTTCAAGCGATTCTCCTGCCTCAGTCTCCGGAGTAGCTGGGATTACAGGCGTGTGCCACCACGCCTGGCTAATTTTTTGTATTTTTAGTAGAGATGAGGTTTCACCGTGTTAGCCAGGATGGACTCCATCTACCCACCTCAGGTGATCCGCCTGCCTTGGCGTCCCAAAGTGCTGGGATTACAGGCGTGAGCCACCGCGCCCGGCCTGATTTTTCTTTTTTGTTTTTAGAGACAGGGGTCTCACTAGGTTGCCCAGGCTGCACTCAAACTCCTGGGCCCAAGCAATCCTCCCGCCTCAGCCTCCTAGATAGCTGAGACCACAGGTGTACGGCACCATGCCCAACTCTCTCACAGCATTCTTAGAAGCACAGATTTGGCTCTGGGTTTTATCAAAAGCAGTGACATTTTCCTTTGCACCAATCAAATCTATTTAGCCAGGCTACAGGACGAGAAATGATCGTTGGAGGTCTCAGTGCCAGTGGAACTATCTTGCAGGCCAAAAAGTAAAGATGACCAGGGAGAGGGAACAAGAATACATCCAGGGTGCAGATATCGAGGCCAAGACAGGCTGGAGGCCTGGGCTGGGATTGGGGGTGGAGGGGCTCACCTTTCCCATTCTCTAACTCAGAACAGTTCCTGGATTTGCAGAAGTACAGGAGGCCCATGGACATGATGTGGGCTGATGTGTAGATTCTGTTGCTGACATCTACGGGCCAGCGCTGGTAGAAGCGGCTCCTAGAGAGGTACAGCCATTTCTTGGAGAAGGCCATGACCAACAGTAGGATAAAGGCAGCCAGGCTGAGCTCAGAAGCCAACACCTGGGCCATCCAGTGGAAACTGTGTGCGACTCTCCATTGAAAGGGAAGCGGAGAGTTCCGGCGCTGGCTCAAGGACCTGTTACTGGTGAGGGAGACGGTGGAAGACAGCGGTCTCCCATCTTGTCCCAGCTCACCTCTGCCCCATTCTGCCTCCCCACTCTTCGTTCCCTTTCCAGGTCTCTGATGTTGGTCTCTTTCTCCTTCTGACCTAGGGAACTCATTCCCAGAGTCCTCTGCATCCATCTTGAGCACCACTTCTCCCCCTGTCTCCCTCTTCCCTCACCAGCCTCAATTGTTTCTTCTCATCTTTCAGATATTTTCATCAGCTGCCACTACGCAGCCTGGGGTCTCAGAAAGAATGAGGAAGTCTAATAAGAGACCTTGATCTAATAAGAGACTCTTGATCCAAGAGAAGGCCCCAACCCATTCAGCAGGCCAGGTCCCCTAACTGCCACGGAATTTTCCTGGGGCACAGTAAGATGGGGGAGGAGAACCAAGACTTCAGCTTTTTTTTTTTTTTTTTTTTTT
>NW_012118154.1:4453732-4455311 GCF_000951035.1 Colobus angolensis palliatus | reverse complement strand
ATTTAGTCTCAAAAAAAAAAAAAAAAAAAAATCCTGCCCTCATGAGATCTTCCCCGCTTGGCCTCCCAAAGCATTGGGATTACAGGTGTGAGCCACCGCACCTGGTCCATGGCTCCAGCTCTAACTCTTTCTGGAAATCCTGTTTCTCAGGCCACAGCTCAGAACTGTGGATCTGACGCCTCCCTCCAGCTTCTGCCCCCCTTTACATGTGAGCAATGGTCTGGGAGAGGCCCTCCTGTGGTTTACATGTGCTTAATTTGTCCTCACCAAACCTCACTTTGTTGAAATGTGCTCCCCAGCGTGGTGTTGATGGGAGGTGAGAGGGCCGAGTGGGTCATGGGGGCAGATGCCTTGTGAAGGGATTAACACCTTCCCTGAGACCTGACTCCATTAGTTCCCCACAATAGCTGGTTGTTAAAAAGAACTTGGAACTGTTACCAAGCAAAAGGGCTCACTGCCCAATGTGCATAGAAGCCAATACTAGGGCACTAGGTTTTGAGAAAAGAAAAGCTTTATTGTGAGTTGACCCACAGGGATATGGGAATCCAGCTCAAATCTGCTCCCTTTGCTGGTCTCAAGGCAGTCCTTCCATGAGAAAAGGTTTAGGGGGAGGATTCTGGGACTAGCAGGTGATTGGTGGAAAGAAAGGAGAAGTCTAGAAAGTCCTTAACTATGTGCAGTTATCTCTGCAAGCTTCTTCATGGGCTGCATGTGCAAATTTGGTGGCGTTAGTATGAAACATCAGGTGGAAATTCGGGCTGCGACATCAGCAAGCTCGTTCTGTGCAGATTGCAGTCAGCTATACGGGTTCCCACGGATTTCAGCCAGTTCTGTTGTAAGCAAAGGGAGTTTCAGGATTTCAGCAAGCTGTTTCTTGGCTACCATCCTGTAAACTCGAAAATGTCCGTTAATCACTGGTTTATTTAACTCTTTGGGGCACAGTTTCAGCTCCTCCCTTACCTTGTGATCTCTGCGCAAGCCAGCTCCCCTTCGCCCTCCACCATAAGTGGAAGCAGCCTGACATCCTCAACAGACGCCCAATCTTGAGCTTTCTGGCCATCAGAATTGTGAGCCAATTAGCCCTTTTTTTTTTTATGAATTATTCAACCTCAAGTATTCTGTTATAGCAACACAAAATGGACTAGGACAGTCCCCTTTTCTCTTCCTATTTCCTCCGCCCTAACCCCAACCCCAAATGCTCACTGATGGAGCAGGGGGAGGGAGCAGGAGCTTGTCCCCAGGAAAAGATCCTCCCTCCATTGTTCTTTGGAAATGTCTTGCAAAGATGTCATCGAGCTTTCCCACTGCTTTCCCCAACCCTTCACCTCCCTCCCAGCTCTGCTCACTGCTAGTCAATCATCACCGATTCCTTTCCTCTTCTTTTGACTTTTCTTTTTCCTTTCTTTTTTTCTCAGCACAAGAAAGAGGAGGATGTAGGATGAGAATGGGTCCTGGGGATGTCATGTCTTCTGAGAAGATTGTTATAATTATTTTTATTGATGATTGATTGATTGAAATGGTCTTCCTTCATCACCCAGGCCAGAGGGAGTCTCTGTCACAAAAAAAAAAAAAAAAAAAA
>NW_012118154.1:4449508-4450874 GCF_000951035.1 Colobus angolensis palliatus | reverse complement strand
TCCAGCACCTGTTGTTTCCTGACTTTTTAATGATTGCCATTCTAACTGGTGTGAGATGGTATCTCATTGTGGTTTTGATTTGCATTTCTCTGATGGTAAGTTGATGATGAGCATTTTTTCATGTATCTGTTGGCCGTATAAATGTCTTCTTTTGAGAAGTGTCTGTTCATGTCCTTTGCCCACTTTTTGATGGGGTTGTTTGTTTCTTTCTTGTAAATTTCGTTGAGTTCTTTGTAGGTTCTGGATATTAGCCCTTTGTCAGAAGAGTAGATGGCAAAAATTTTCTCCCATTCTGTAGGTTGTCTGTTCACTCTGATGGTAGTTTCTTTGGCTGTGCAGAAGCTCTTTAGTTTAATTAGATCCCATTTGTTGCATAGTAGTTTTTTAAAAGCAGTGGCACAGTGAACACGAAATGTCATATGATGGTTACTTCTCAAGAAGGTAGAGGAATGGGATGAGGAGTGTTACACAGGCACATACACATTACTAGTAAGAGTCTAGCTCCTGGGTTGGGGGTTGGGTGCCTGGGTTGGGTGATAGACGTATGGATATTCTTTTTTTTTTTGAGACAAATCTCACTTTGTCACCTAGGCTGGAGTGTAGCCGAACTCCTGGGCTCAAGCAATCTTCCCACTTCGGCCTCCCGAGTAGCTGGGACTACAGGTGTGGTGCACCTGGGCTCAAGCGATCTTCCCGCCTTGGCATCCCAAAGTGCTAGGATTACAGGCACAAGCTACTGTGCCTAGCCAGGTATTTATTATATTATAATCATTTACAACTAACATAGATTTCATATCATCTTGTGAATGTATCAAACATTGTTCTTCAGAAGGTAATTACAAATAGTTCAAGAAAGGAAATGTAATCTAAGTGATTACTAGCTCTGCAACAAAAGATATTTATATAGTCACAATGTATAAGGTAAACACTGTTCATTGCCTTTCAACTCTTAGAATCAACAGATGGACAAAGCAAGGAAGACTTAATTATAGCCACAAAAGTAAACGTAACTGTCATCAGCCTTGATGTTGCACAAGCAAAAGCCTAGAAGAGGTAAACTGAAAGGTGGAAGGAGGAGAAGAGAACTAAAGGGAAGCTGTCCACTAGTAACACAGAGAGAATTGCCAGAGAACTCCCCTAGCTTCCTTGCTCCTAGGCTGGGATATCTCTAACACATGTCCTACATCAGGAGCTGACAAACTTTCTCTGTAAAATAATCCAGATAATAAGCCAGGCACGGTGGCTCATGCCTGTAATCCCAATGCTTTGGGAGGCCGAAGTGGGCAGATCACAAAGTCAGGAGTTTGAGACCAGCTCAGCCAACATGGTGAAACCCTGTCTCTACTGAAAACACACACGCACCAAA
>NW_012118154.1:4443113-4448693 GCF_000951035.1 Colobus angolensis palliatus | reverse complement strand
TCACGCCATTCTCCTGCCTCAGCCTCCCAAGTAGCTGGGACTACAGGCGCCCACGACCACGCCCAGCTAATTTTTTGTATTTTTAGTAGAAACGGGGTTTCACCATATCGCCAGGATGGTCTCGATCTCCTGACCTCGTGATTCATCCACCTCGGCCTCCTCCCACAGTGCTGGGATTACAGGCATGAGCCACCACGCCTGGCCTATTATCAGCGTTTTTCAGCAGAAAAAAGTGAGGCACACAGAGGCTAAGTCATTTGCTCTAAGTCACAGAGCCAGCATTTGAACTGGCCAGTCTCACTTGGATATATTCAAAACATCCTGGAAAATCAGCAGAGTAGGGTAGGTGGACAGTGGTCAGAGGAGCGGGGATCTCCGCCAGCATGAAAAGAATGCCCCAGAGTAGTGGAGAGGACAGAGACAGACACGGACTTGACCCTTGCAGCACCATCAGGGAGGCCGCAAACACCAGGAAATGATGACTCCAGGGGCATCTAGGCATACAGGAACTTGGGCAGCTTCCCAAAATAGTCTTCTCATGGCCCAAACATGACACAGAAGCAGCTGAGAGCCACCAGATCCAAAGAGACCTCATGACCAGGTGTGGTGGCTGACACCTGTAATCCCAGCACTTTGGGAGGCCAAGGCAGATGGATCACCTGAGGTTAGGAATTCAAGACCAGCCTGGCCAACATGATGAAACCCCGTCTCTACTAAAACTACAAAAAATTAGCCAGGCACGGTGGTGGGCACCTGTAATCCCAGCTACTCAGGAGGCTGAAGCAAGAGAATCGCTTGAAACTGGGAGGCAGAGGTTGCAGTGAGCCAAGATCGCGCCACTGCACTCCAGTGTGGGCAACGAGAGCGAAGCTCCGTCTCAAAAAAAAAAAAAAGACAATGGATATATCACTATAATCTGGGAAGACAGCTGACCAGGACTCTGGGGGATACTCTGAGATATCATGCTCAAGCCCTAGTAACAGGGGATAGGGAGCAAGTATATTTTGTTTTCCATTACAACCATGGTGGAATAAAGGTTCTACTTCAGAAATTAATTTGAACATAAGAAATGAACATTATGTAATGTCTTGCACATCTAAGTTTGTGGTTTAAGATTAAATCTTCTGTAAAGGATGGAAAAGTTTTTTACATATAACATGTAGGGGGAAACAAGCCAGCCTCAGACAGAAATTGGAAGCAGTAAATGAACTCTCTCTCAATTTCTCAGGCCAGTCTCAATGGCTCACACCTGTAATCCCAGCACTTTGGGAGGCCGAGGCGAGCAGATCACCTGAGGTCAGGAGTTGGAGACCAGCCTGGCCAACATGGTGAAAAATACAATGGTGGCTCATGCCTGTAGTTCCAGCTACTCGGGAGGCTGAAGCAGGAGAATCACTTGGACCCAGGAGGCAGAGGTTGTAGTAAGCCAAGATTGTACCATTGCACTCCAGCCTGGGTGACAAGAGTGAAACAGTGTCTCAAAAACAACAACAACAGAAAACAATTTCTAACCTATAACGCCTCTGTTTCATTCTTCTCTGCTACTCCTAAATTTTTACATGTGTTCTGTTCAAACAGCCTAGACTACAAGGAATATTTCTTAATGCAGATCCCAAATTTCCAGTAGTCTAGGGATGGACACTGATTGGCCCAGCTTGGAGAAGTTGTAGACTCTTAGACAACCAATCAGCCTTGGGGAGAGGTGAGAGCCAAGTAGCAGAATATGGCTCCTGGGAATCCATCCCTGGGTGGGATGGAGTCTTCAGGAAGAAGGTTGGGTGGGTTACCCAGTAAGCATCCTATGGAGTGAGAACTCCATGTGAGGGAACCATCCCTCAAGGCTGAGCTCACATGCCATTTTCTGGATGAGGGCTTCCCTAAACCCGACCATTGAATTTACCTATCTCTACAATTGTCCCTACAATTCCCAAGCACATTCGATCTATATTAATCTACATGGTTGTGGCCAGGTGCGGTGGCTCATGCCTGTAACCCCAGCACTTTGGAAGGCTGAGGCAGATGGATTGCTTGAGGCAGGAGTTCGAGACCACCCTGACCAACATAGCAAAACCCTGTCTCTACTAAAAATACAAAAATCAGCTGGGCATGAGGGCATGCACCTGTAATCCCAGCTTCTTGGGAGACTGAGGCAGGAGGATTGCTTGAACCCGAGAGGCAGAGGTTGCAGTGAGCCAGGATCGCACCACTGCCCTTCAACCTGGGTAACAGAACAAGACTTGGTCAAAAAAAAAAAGCCGTAGTCTGGAGACAGCCCAGGTTCAGCTGTAGAAGTTAAACAAGCCAAAGTTTCACTTTCCCAACTATTGATCTAATTACATGACCTAGGATCAACCAAACAGACACAGTGTCCCTGGACTTAAACTTGGGAGCCAGTGACACAAAGCAGGGACAGAGGAGAGTCTATTTTACAGTGATGACAGCAGCCGGGCCAGGAGTAGCACTGTCAGCGGTATAAGCAGCAGCATCTGTTGCGGGCATTCCTGGCACAGTGGGCTTTGTTGTCATGCTGACCAGGACACCCAGTGACGGGGGTTGAAGGTCGTGTGAATCTACCGTGCGTGCTTGACAGACCAGTTCTGTGGAGTGCTTTTGGTGGTAGCTTGGGCTGTGTTACCTCCCACACTCCTGCCTGTTCTATAGGCTTGATTCTCCAGCTTTCCTGGAGACTCGGTGACTAGCCAATATCCTGTCCGCAAACTCCATTTTCTACAAACATCATCAAAGTCGTATTCTGCTGCTTATAGTCCAGACTGATCCATTTTTCCTTTTGAGAAGTGCTCCTCCATCTTCGTTTTAATAATATGTATTAGGAAGAAGCATTTATTTCCCATTCATATTTCCAGGTAGATAGGTGAAAACCCCTAACTTCTCTCCCTATTTCTTCTTCATTCCTCCTCCAAAGAAGATGGAGCACCTTATCTGATTGGTGAATGCAGCAGTCAGGATAGGCAAGGTTATGCTGTGGTAACAAGCAACTGCAAAATCTCAGTTGCTTAAAATAGCAAAGATTTCTTTGTTGCTCAAACTCCATGTCACTGTTTGTTGTCTCAGGGCTCCTCTCCATGTCGTCCTCATTCCAGAGCATGGGATAATGAAGAGGTACCACCTGGACCACTAACTGTTACCATGTCAAATGGAAAAAGAGTTTGTGCAGCCAATCAAGCACAGGCTCTTAAAGCTCCCAGCTGGAGGTGATACACGTCACAACTAATGACACGTAACTGGCTAAAGCAAGTCACATGCCTGCACTTTACTCAAAGAGGGAGCCCACCATGTTCCCAGAGGAAGAAATGCAGCTATTTCATTAATGGGACAAATAATTAACACAGTGGGTTTGGGATGAAGGGATGTGTGGTGGTTCAGCTTCATCTGGGTTCTCTTTTGGCAACCTGCTCACCTGGGACGGGCATGTGTTCCTGTCTGCTCTTGGTCACACAGTAAAACTCCCCAGGACTAGGCGATCAAGGGTGAATTTTTTTTTTTTTTTTTTTTTTTTCCGAGATGGAGTTTTGCTCTGTTGCCCAGGTTGGAGGGCAATGGGGTGATCTCGGCTCCCCACAACCTCCGCCTCCCGAGTTCAAGAGATTATCCTGCCTCAGCCTCCCGAGTAGCTGGGATTACAGGCATGCGCCACCACGTCCAGCTAATTTTGTACTTTTAGTAGAGATAGGGTTTCTCCACGTTGATCAGGCTGGTCTCAAACTCCTGACCTCCCTCCTCGGCCTCCCAAAGTGCTGGGATTGCAGGCGGGAGTCACAGCGCCCAGCAAGAGTGAATTATTAAAAAGCCAATTTAACCAGAAAAAATAAAGCCACATTTACAAACATCTTTACCAGTAATAATGGTACTATTGTGATCTACATATGCTTGTCTCCTATTGGTTGATGCCTAAAAACTCATCGCTGTGGTTCCAGTGGGGGCTGCAAAGTGGTGAACACGTGACCCAAACTCAAAATGATTGAGCCAAGGCCAGACGCACAGTGGCTCACACCTGTAATCTCAGCACTTTTGTAGGCCAAGGCGGGCAGATCACCTGAGGTCAGGAGTTCGAGACCAGCCTGACCAACATGGTGAAACCCCATCTCTACTAAAAATACAAAAATTAGCTAGGCATGATGGCGCACGCCTGTCCTCCCAGCTACTTGGGAGGATGAGGCAGGAGAATCGCTTGAACCCAAGAGGCAGGGGTTGCAGTGAGCTGAGATTTCACCACTGCACTCCAGCCTGGGCAACAGAGCGAGATCCATCTCAAAAAAAAAAAAAAGATTGACCCAAGCTAGATCCTTCTAGAGTTATTCCCTGGGACTTTGTAATTGAAGTCAAGTGCAAAGTCAGTGGTGAAACTATGAGGCTGAACTCTGAGTCTATGAGAAATTCCTTTCATTCTGGGGTAATCCCCACTCCTCTGCCCACTGACCCCGCCCGACCCTGCTGATTCTCAAAGTATTATTTCAGAATCTACATTCAAATAATGCTTTGAATATTATATTCGAAGTATTAGAGTCACTTAACTAATACTTTGTGAAACCCACATATATGTATGTGTGAATATATCTGTGTATGTGTATGCACATATATAATGATATGTAGATGCATATATATACACACATATATATGTTATCAATTAATCATAAATAAGTACTACTACACTGATAACTTTAAACATTTATAATAATATATTTTATAAAGGGCATGCTAAGAGTAGAAATATGGGGCCGGGCATGGTGGCTAACACCTGTAATCCCAGCACTTTGGGAGGCTGAGGTGGGCAGATCACCTGAGGTCAGGAGTTCAAGACCAACCTAACCAATATGGTGAAACCCCGTCTCTTCTAAAAATACAAAAATTAGCCAGGCGTGGTGGCACATGCCTGTAATCCCAGCTACTCAGGAAGCTGAGGCAGGAGAATCACTTGAACCCAGGAGGCGAAGGTTGCAGTGAGCCGCGATCATGCCACTGCACGCCAGCCTGGGCAACAGAGCAAGATGCTGTCTCAAAATAAAAAGATTAAAAATATGGAATGTTGCTAAATATTTATTTCTCGCCCCCATGGATCACCATATATATGCTGCTTCCAGAACACTTTGAATATATCCAGAATTCTCGAGTGAGACTGTCAGATGCAAATGCTATCTCTGCCAATTGCTAGCTCTGTGAACCTGAAATACTTAATGTCTTTGTGCCTCAGTTTCTTCTGAGAGAATGAAACCAACATGCACCATTCTGTATTTTCACTCTGGTATTCTTTTATTTATTTATTTTTTCCTTAGAATTGTCCATGTCAATCTGTCATGATTTTACTCTCACAAAGACAAAATCAAAAATCATTAACACAGCTTTTCTTTCAGCAGGATAATGGCGGTATTTAGTATTTCACAAAATGAAGCACTGTAATTGCAGCTTGCTTTTTCACTCTGACGTTCTAAATGCCCAATCTAGTCCTTTTTTTTTTTTTTTTTTTTTTTTGCCCAGGCTGGAGTGCAATGGTGCGATCTTGCCTCACTGCAAACTCCGCCCTCTGGGTTCAAGCGATTCTCCTGCCTCAGCCTCCCAAGTAGC
>NW_012118154.1:4436759-4442243 GCF_000951035.1 Colobus angolensis palliatus | reverse complement strand
CCTGTCTTTACTAAAAAAAAAAAAAAAAATGCTAGGCATGGTGGCACATGCCGGTAGTCCCAGCTACTAGAGAGGCTGAAGCATGAGAATAGCTTGAATCCAGGAGGCAGAGGGTCGCAGTGAGCCAAGATCATGTCACTTCATTCCAGCCTGGGCAACAGAAAGAGACCCTGTCTCAAACAAACAAAAATAACTGAAAAATCAAGATATAAGCTTCAGATGAGACTTGATCCTGGAACTCAAGTGATGATAACAAGGACCTGGCTTTTCCCTTGTCTCTCCTTTTCCAGTTTTGTGGTGTTGGCTCCTTCATCAGGCTGTAATCCAGCTGCCTCCCCAGCAACTCCAAGCTGCCTCTCACTGCACTAAAATGGCAGCCACTGATCCAGACCTTATATCCTCACACCACAATGCCCAGGGAAAGAGAGAATGGCTCATTCAAGTGGCTCTTGGGTGGGTTTCGAATTAACTGTCTCTGAACTCTTTGGTCCAAATTGGGACACACACCCATTTCGACCCAATCACAGTAACCAAGGGTTGTCTTAAATCAAGGAAGAGTAACTGGGCACAGTGCCTCGCCTGTAATCCCAGCACTTTGGGAAGCCAAGAGGGGGCAGATCACGAGGTCAGAAGTTCGAAACCAGCCTGGCCAATATGGTGAAGCCCCGTCTCTACTAAAAATACAAAAAATTTGCCGAGTGTTGTGGTGCACGCCCGTAGTCCCAGCTAGTCGAGAGACTGAGGCAGGAAAATCCCTTGAACGCAGTAGGCGAAGGTTGCGGTAAGCCGAGATCACGCCAGGCCACTGCACTCTAGACTGGGCGATAGTGTGAGACTCTGTATCAAAAAAAAAAAAAAACAAAACTCAGGGTCACTTTGAAATCCAATTTTTAGTCAGTATTTTGTATTCTTTATTTTTAAGATTCCCCAAAAGTCTGGATTCAACCCCAGCGCTTTCCCAGAGGGCAGCTTCAGGTTTCTAACGGTGGATGGAGTGGGAGAGGCTTCTGTCAGCGGTGGTTGTAGGGAAGTTCGGGCGCAGCCCACGGCTCCATGCCCTGCGGCGGGGGCTCGTGCAGGCACCTGCTTGAAAAACTCCATCGGGCGCGGAGCTGACCCACTCGGGTCCGAAGCCAACCCTAGTCGGATCAAGCAGCTGAACGCAGGCCCTGGGACCTGGTGACGGCCGTTGCGACCTCGAGAGTTCTGCGGGTGGGTGGGAAGGAGGAGTGGCGCGCTGAGGGGGGCGTCGGGCAGTGTTCTGGACAGCGGGAGTCAGTGCCTCAACTTCCCCAGGATTCTTCCGTGGGAGCAGCCCACTCCCACACTCCGCCCCGCGTGGGAGACGAGCCCTGAGAACCAGAAGACACACCAGGCCAGGAGACTCCAGAGCCCTGCCAGAAGACTTGCTGAGACCCCACTGAAGGAAGCCCGATGGCCGCGCTGAGCTCACGCACTGAGTCCGGGTCTCCCGCAGAGAGCCAGGGGCAGCCCCTGCAGGGGGCGGGGGCGGGGCTAGGGGCGGGGCCCAAAGCTGGGCGTGGCCACGCCCCAGAGGATGAGTGGAGCCCCGCTAGAGTCGGGGGATCTTCGAGGAGCTCCAACGCTCTGCTCCCCTTGGTGTCGCCGAGGCTGCTGGAGGGTGGTGAGACCATGGCTTGGAGAGGACGTGCTGGGAAGCTGGGTCTGGAACCCGCCAGGCTCGCGGTGGAACTGTCGCGGGAGAGGCACTGCTGCCCCGGGACGGTGGGCTGGTGGGCTGGCCACTCTGGAGAACCTGAGCCTGCAGTTACCTCTGTAGCTGAACCTGCGAGTATGGAGGGAGGAAAGAGAAGCTTTCCGAGATGGCCAGAGAGCAAGCCAGGCTGAAGGGCTCCGGAAAGGATCACAGGAAGTGGGCTGGAGGGTTCCTTGCGGGTGGAAGGAGGAGGAGAGAGCTAGTGAGCAGGCTTGGGGGACCGGGGCGTGGGGGAAAGAGGGCGAGGCTCCTCTCTTTCCTCTGTTGCTTGTGGGCGTGGTTGCAACCCCCACCCCCGCTTATCTGCGATGTCGGCCACAAAGATGTTGACTCGGAGCCCACAAAGATGTTGACAGAAGGCCAGTGGAAAGAGAGGCCCGTGCCCTTTACTTTCTGCCTTATCTTGTAGGAAAAGAAAAACTTTTTATCCGAGGAAGGCAAGCCTCTTAAAATTATCAGGCCCATGGAGAGGATCGCTTGAGCCCAGGAGTTCCAGACCAGCCTGGGCAACATGGCGAAACGCCGTCTCTACAGGGTGTGGTGGCTACTGTCTGTGGTCCCAGCTACTCAGGAAGCTGAGGCAGGAGGATCGCTTGAGCCCAGGAGGTCGAGGCTGCAGTGAACCAAGATCGTGCCACTGCACTATGGGCTGGGTGACAAAGCCAAACTTTGTGACCAAAAAAAAAAAAAAAAAGTCAGGGCCAGAGAGGAATTAAAATGAGACAACAGTGACATCCGATTACCCCCTTTGAGCTATGTGTTCATCTCTTGAACTGCTTGCACTGGCTTGCTTTTGCCATAAGTAGCTATGAATTAACCTAGTAATGCCACACTGGATACTATAACCCACCCGCTATAGCTTAACAGTATATAGCCAATCACTAATCAATGAGGTTCCTTTAAACCAATGAGAATTCCTAACAACTTTGTATCAGCCCACTCCCTGTCCCCCATTTTTGCCTTTGAAAACCTGCTTGTAACAAAGCCCTCATGGAGCTCATATCCAAGGTTACTTGGGTCTGAGTCTTCCTGGCAGGCGTCCTCCCTTTGTTTTTTGTTTGTTCGGTTTTTTTTTTTGTTTTTTTTTTTTTGAGACAGAGTCTCACCCAGTGCCCAGGCTGGAGTGCAGTGGTGCGATCTCGGCTCACTGCAACCTCCGCCTCCCAAGTTGAAGCGATTCTCCTGCCTCAGCCTCCCGAGTAGCTGGGACTATAGGCGCCCGCCACCAAGCCCGGCTAAGTTTTTTGTATTTTTTAGTAGAGACGAGGTTTCACCGTGTTAGCCAGGATGGTCTCGATCTCCTGACCTCGTGATCCGCCCGCCTCGGCCTCCTAAAGTCATTTTTTGTCTTTTGAGACAGAGTCTTGCTCTTGTCACCCAGGCTGGAGGGCAATGAAGCGATCTCAGCTCATTGCAACCTCTGCCTCCCGAGTTCAAGCGATCCTCCTGCCTCAGCCTCCTGAGTGGCTGGGATTACAGGCAGGCACAATGACACCCAGCTAATTTTTCATATTTTTAGTAAAGATGGGATTTCAAAATGTTGGCCAAGCTGGTCTCGAAGTCATGACCTCAGATGATCCACCTGCCTCAGCCTCCCAAAGTGCTGGGATTATAGGTGTGAGCTGCTGCGCCTGGCCCCCTTGGGCTCAAGTAAACTCTTTGAGTCATATTTTGTGCCTCAGTCTCTTCCTTTTAGGTTGACAACTGACTCCCAGAATATGGAGGCTTCAGCTATGAGGAGCAGGGCCATGGGTGAAGAGTGCCCACACTGACTCAAAGAGAGGTCCCCAGCTGGGGCCCAGCTTTCCCACCCTGTCCCCTCAGGAATCTCTCCCCTGGGACGCCTGTGCCTTTCCTGAGCCTGTGGAAATGTTGGTTTCCTCCACCTCCCCAGCATGATAGACTGGGAGGGAATAGGGTGATAGTGGCTCTAGAACTCCCCAGCTGACTCAGTGAACCTCTCTGTACTACCCCCACCAGCATGCCTGGAACCCAAACAGGGCACAGCTGGGAGTCTTCTACGCCGCCAGTGAGGAAGTTGCAGGAGGCAACCCAGAGGGGCAGGAAGAACACAGGAGGGAGGGGACGCTGGACTCCCATAGCAGAGATGCCTGAGGGAGAGGGAGGGAGACAATTCGGGATGAGCTGAGTTACCTCCTGCCACCTGTCCTGTGACACCCCCCATCAGTCTCCCTCTTCTGTCCTCCTTACACCATCCCCATCTTGGGTCTATCCACACTCTCCTTGCTGTGGTCCTCATTCCCCGACATCCGCCCCTTTCCCACATAGCTGTGTTTCATGCCCTTCGGCCCCCTTGGACAGGCCAGCAGAATGCAGACTCCTCCAGGACAAACACACTCAGATCACCCCAAAATGGAAAGTGGGATCTGAGATAACAGAAACCAACTCCTAAAAGTCAGGAAACATGGCAATCCCCTCCCTTCCTGTCTTCTCAGTCTCTTTGGGAACATATGGTTGTATTGTATGCACCTTTATGTCTCAAAAGTAACCCTTACCTGGTCCACATCTCCCTATTATCCCACCATCAGAACATCTGAATTGGAGCATGGGGGCTTCCTTAGTGGCAGGACTCTAGTAGGGGATGAGGAGCCAGGAGAGAAGGTGTATGGGGTACATGTCTGCCCCGGATGTCTGTCTTTCTGAGTAGCCCAGTGTGTCTCCATCTTATGCCAAAGAGGGAGGGAGACCTGGGTGGGAAGGGACTCCCCCTACCAGGACACTTGAAGGGTCAGGTGCACCAATTCCCGTCCCCACTACCACTACCTTCTGTTCCTGGGCTATCGTCCCCTGTTGCCTCCATTCGAATGCTCTTTCCCCAGATCTTCCCAGGGCTTCTTCCTCTGGAAGTCATCTGGGTCTCAGTTCAAATGTCATATCTTCCAAGATCTTCCCTAAAGCCACCACCCTCCCCCCCAAAAAAACACACACAACATTCTATGCCACAGCCCTTGCTGTATTTTCTGCTTACTGCTTACTGATTTTATCTTACTGCTGGTTTTTTTTTTTTTGGGGGGGGGCGTGTTTTGTATTGTTTTGTTTTTTAGATGGAGTTTCGCTCTTGTTGCCCAGGCTGGAGTGCAATGGTGCGATCTTGCCTCACTGCAAACTCCGCCCTCTGGGTTCAAGCGATTCTCCTGCCTCAGCCTCCCAAGTAGCTGGGATTGCAGGCATGTGCCACCACACACAGCTAATTTTTGTATTTTTAGTAGAGATGGGGTTTCACCATATTGGTCAGGCTGGTCTCGAACTCCTGACCTCAAGTGATCCATCTGCCTCAGCCTCCCAAAGTGCTGGGATTACAGGCATGAGCCACCGCGCCCTGTCTGGTCTTGTCTTAAATAAAATGGCAAGCCATGATGAGGACCAAATTGAAGCAACTTTGGCAAAATTACATATTGTAACAAGCAGGCAGACTTGAAGTGGACCTGCCCACCTCAGATTTGCATCCTACCATTTGAGAATTCATTGCATGATCCACAGAGTCTGAACAGGAAGGCAGACAGGAGAGGAAGAGCCGACAGTGAGATAAATGGCCTCTCTGGAATAGCTAAGAGTACAATTGTATTGTGGATTATCTGAATCAGTTAGGACTCTGTAGCTAATAAAAGAAAGGAGATTCAAACTGGTTTAAGGGATAAAGGGAATTTAATGACCTATAGAACTGAAAAATCAAGGCTGGTCTCAGTGGCTCATGGCTGTAATCCCAGCACTTTGTGAGGCTGAGG
>NW_012118154.1:4433576-4436709 GCF_000951035.1 Colobus angolensis palliatus | reverse complement strand
CTCTTGTTGCCCAGGCTGGAGTACAATGGTGCCATCTCGGCTCACCGCAAACTCTGCCTCCGGGGTTCAAGCGATTCTCCTGCCTCAGCTTCCCAAGTAACTGGGATTACAGGCATTCACCACCACGCCTGGCTAATTTTGTATTTTTAGTAGAGACGGGGTTTCACCATGTCGGCCAGTCTGGTCTCAAACTCCTGACCTCAGGTGATCCACCCGCCTTTGCCTCCCAAAGTGCAGGGATTACAGTCGTGAGCCACTGCACCCGGCCTAATTTTTGTATTTTTAGTAGAGACAGGGTTTTACCATGTTGGCCAGGCTGGTCTTGAACTCCTGACCTCAAGAGATCCACCCACCTCAGCCTCCCTAAGTGCTGGGATTACAGGGGTGAACCACCGGGCCCGGCCTGATCTTATCTTACTTATTAATTTGTTGACATGGTAATTGTCCCTGTCACCTCTCACCCTCAGGATGAAGGTTTCCTGAGGGCAAGGACCTTGTCTTTTTCGTGTCTGTATGCCCAGATCCTAGAGCAATGCCTGGTACATTGAAGGCACTCAATAAATAGGTATAATTGAATTAAACACAGAGATGATTGGCTGGTCAGTAAAGGGGCTTTATTGCTGCCTTTTTTTTTTTTTTTTTGAGACAGGGTCTTGCTTTGTCACCCAAGCTGGAGTGCAGTGGTGCAAACATGGCACATCGCAGCCTCGACCTCCCGGGTTTAAGCTATCCTCTTGCCTCAGCATCCCAAGTAGCTGGGACTATAGGCGCATGCCACTATGCCTGGGTAAATTTTGTATTTTTTGTAGAGACAGGGTTTCATTATGCTTCCCAGGCTGGTCTCAAACTCCTGAGTTCAAGTGATCCGCCCACCTCGACCTCCCAAAGTGCTGGGATTACAGGTGCGAGCCACCGTGCCCAGCCCTGATTGCCCTTTTTATTCTTCTCGCTGCATTTTCATTGCCTGCCTGAGCCCCAGGCATTGCCCAGTCTGCAGCAGTCCCCAGCCACAGCTGCTACAAACCCACCACCATTGCCCCCACCACCACTACCTCAGAGCCCTCAGGAACCGTGAGTGGGCTGACACACTCAGGTCTTACACATGACCTTCAAGCCCCAGTTCCCAACAGAATTGACCCCTGCTCTGGACCCCTTTCCAAGCAGCCCCATCCCCCTTATGAAACCATACTTGGAGACCACTGCTCCTATAAGCACACACTTCCCTAGAGAGCCTCAGTACAAATGCACCACTATTTATTGAGGGTTCCCCACATCAGGTACCCTCCTAGGGGAGTCTCCAATGTCATGGACTGCCAAACGCCAGTGCTCTCTGCCTCTGAGTCTCCCGGAGTCCCTGTGCCTCCTGCAGTCAATGTGACAGCGTCGGTCCTGGGCAAGTTGCTCTGCTGAAGGGGAGGCCTTGTTCCAGGCTGGGACCCCCTGCCAGTCACTGTCCGCCTTGCTGTCTCTGTCCCTCACCTCCTCTGGTATCATGCGAGGCATTTGCTCATCTGGAAACAGATACTCTGGATAGGGTTGAGCAGCCACACCCACTCTCCGATCTCTCCCCACTGTTTGGCCCAGTGTTTCTGTGAGAGGATCAGGACAAAGGCAAAAAAGCCCAGGAGGTTCACTGGCTGGCCTGTGATCCACAGCTCCCGTTTCTTCACCCAGAAGCAGGATCTAATGTGGTTCCGAAGCTCAAGGCTGAGGCTGGCTGGTGGATTATACTTCAAGTTGGGGAATCTGCAGGCAGGAATTATGGAGGCCAGCGTTTGGGGCAAGGAGAAGGGCCTGCAGACTTCAGGGGCCTCAGGACCCAGCTACTGGCCATCTTCAGTCCCTTGGGCTCCTCTGCCAGGTTGTTGGCTGCTCCATAACATTGCCCTGCACCTACCATGGAACCCTGGCCTTCAAGAGACCCAGAGCTCAGGGCTCTCATCCCCTGGGTGCCAAGCCACACCCAGCACAGTCTCTTCTGGAGCTCAGACTTCGCATCTTTCTTGGAGCAAGTAATAGGAAAAATGAGAGGTAAAGGAAGAAATGGAGCCTTCGTGGGTGAGGAACACAATCACCACACACACACCACGGTCGGCAGAATGCCTTCCCTGATACATATACACACATATCTACACATGCAAGTGCACACATGCAGATTTTCTGAGACACACACTCTGAATTCTTCTGGAAGAGAAGAACTGACTTGAGAGGGCACAGGAAGCACCCATGAATGGAAACTAGTATTTCCCGGACTCAAAAGACAGGACCAGTCATTGCTGCAGAACCAATCAGGGTGACTACTGGTCTCTTGGGCCCAGATCACCATTTTCTTTGGCTGGTTGGCTTCCTGCTCATTCCTGTTCACAATTTTATCCTAGGACTTTATCTCCAATGAGGCCCCTTTTTAACAGCCATGACCTAGATTTATCTTCCTTGGCCTTGAGCATAGCAGGAACACTCATTGGCCGTAGGCTCAGCCAGCTCAGTACCCATTGGCTGCTCTGCACTAAGCTTCTGTCTCCATTGGCCGCACATTCAAAGCATCCTCATTCATTCTTATTGCTGTGGGCTCAGGAGGCCGTTTTCATTGGCTGCCCTGTCCTGAAGCTCGATCTCTATTGGTTGCCACGAGAGGTAGTATCTCCACTGACAGTGAATGCAATGGATGAATGGGCTTTGTTCTCTCCGTGCCCCACTGGTAGGTGTCTCCCAACATGTGCCCCCTCCTCAGCCTGCATTAGGGTGGGGGGGCATTGGGGGTGCCTGAAGAAGGCCCAACAGCCTCGAGAAGCCTCTGGTGCTGGCGAAGGTGCCTCCTCCTTTCGTGTTCCCCTGTGACTTCACACACCAGCTGGGCAGGGAAGGCCCCAGGAAGCCCCTTCAGCCAACCTGGGGGAAGAGAGACAGGGGATCCAGTGAGGTGGGGACAGGAAGCAGGTGAAGAGGGAAAGGGGGCCTCGTGGGTTCTCAGGCCCTCGGGGTCATTGTGGTTGTGGGAATTCATGGACAAGCCTGGAGCATCAGTAGAAAGGGCATCAGAAGGCCGGGCGCGGTGGCTCAAGCCTGTAATCCCAGCACTTTGGGAGGCCGAGACGGGCGGATCACGAGGTCAGGAGATCGAGACCATCCTGGC
>NW_012118154.1:4421183-4433526 GCF_000951035.1 Colobus angolensis palliatus | reverse complement strand
GAGCCGAGATCACGCCACTGCACTCCAGCCTGGGCGACAGAGCTAGACTCCGTCTCCAAAAAAAAAAAAAAGAAAGTGAAAAGAGGCCAGGCACGGTGGATCATGCCTGTAATACCAAGACGCTGGGAGGCCAAGGTAGGAGCATCACCTGAGGTCAGGAGTTCAAGACCAGCCTGGCTAACATGGTGAAACCCCATCTCTACTAAAAGTACAAAAATTAGTCGGATATAGTGGTGTGTGCCTGTGGTCCCAGCTACTTGGGAGGCTGAGGCAGGAGAATCACTTGAGCCTGGGAGGCAGAGGTTGCAGTGAGCCGAGATCATGCCACAGCACTCCAGCCAGGGTGACAGATCGAGACTCCGTCTCAGGAAAAAAAAAAAAAAAGAAAGAAAGGGCATCAGAAGTGGAGGTGACAGCAGCTTGGAGAGCGTCTGGGCTGCTCCTCCGTCAAGCCCTGCAGTGGCTGCTCATGTCACTTGGAGTAAGAGGTGAAGTCCTTGCAGGGACCTGTCAGGTCCTGCGTGATCCCGTCCCTGCCACTTTTGTGACCTCATTTGCTTCTCCCCCTTTCTCTCTCCTCCTGGCCACACTGGCCTCCTTACAGTTCCTCAGTCACACACCAACCATAGGGCCTTTGCACTGCCTGCTGCCTCCAGCTGGGACATTCTTCCCCCAGACACCATGGGCCTAAATTAGCTCCATCAAGCTTCATGCTGCCTTCTCAGTGAGGTCCACCTTGGCCTCCCTAATGAAAATTTCATGTTGCCCAACCCTGGAACTCCTGACCTTCTTTGCTCTGCTCACTTTATTTTTCCCCATAACACTCCTCACTTTCACGTGTACTTTATAATTTACTTATTTATTTTGCTCATTCTTTATCGTCTGCCTCCTCTGCTAGAACATGGCTCCAGCCAGGAAGGAAGTTTGATTCACAGTCCCTAGAACAGCGAGTGGCACTTCGTAGGTGCTTAATAAATATTTACTGAATGAATAAATGAAACACGGCCAGGCGCAGTGGCTCATGCCTGTAATCACAGCACTTTGAGAGGCTGAGGCAGGAGGATCACTTGAGCCCAGGAGTTCAAGACCAGCCTGAGCAACATAGTGAGACCCCCACCTCCATTTAAAAAAAAAGAAAGAAAGAAGGCCGGGCACCGGAGGCTCATGCCTATAATCCCAGCACCTTGGGAGGTGAAAGCAGATGGATCACCTGAGGTCAGGAGTTCGAGACCAGCCTGGCCAACATGGTGAAATCCCATCTCTACCAAAAATACAAAAATTAGCCAGGCTTGGTGGCGGGTGCCTGTAATTCCAGCTACTTGGGAGGTTGAGGCAGGAGAATCCTTTGAACCCGGGAGGCGGAGGTTGCAATGAGCCGAGCTCACACCACTGCACTCTAGCCTGGCTGACAGAATGAGAATCTGTCTCAAATAATAATAATAATAATAATAAATACAAAATAAATAAATGAAAGACGGTCTCACCTTCAGGGGTCTTGTGCAGGTGTTTGGGGGCAGCCCTGGACTCCAGACTCCGTCCTTCAGTTTTGGCAGGTATAGATGGCTCTGAACACAGTTCCTGGGAACAGTCTGGTTGGGGGTGGGTGACATTAAAGTGATTCTGTTTAGCTTCTCCCCCATATTCCTCTAAGACTCATTTTTTCTTCCCTCCTCCCATCTAGGGGGATACTCACCACAGTCCTCATAGATGGTGTCTGGGGAGCAGGGAAGGGGGCCTGGGGTCGGGAAGGCTCCTAGCCAGCGCTGCATGTCTGATCTGGTGGGGACATTGGGAACTGTCACAGACGGCCCAAGAGATCCTCTGGGGCTGAGGCAGGAGCCACAGAAGAGACAGACTGGGGAAGTCGGAGGAGCTCTGAGAGGTCAGATAAGCGTCCCAAGGGTGTTTTCCGAAGGAAACACAACTCACAGGGAAGAAGCTTGGAGTAGCCGGTGGGTGGGGCGACCCTGGTGGTTGCTGAGAAGGGAGAGGCGGAAGGTAGGGGGTCCAGATGGATCCGGAACCTGCTGGGCCTGGACCAGGGAGCGATGGGCATAGTCCAGAACCTGTAGCCGCTGCCCACTGCCCAGGGATGAGGTCATTCAGAAGGACAGCAGGGGTCCCGCTGGACCCCTCCTGCCCACGCCAGACTGGGCTCCTTCCTTCCCTAGGACTCACCTCTTAGGCTGAGTGATGAGCAGCAGGTCACTGAAGAGCAGCAGGCAAAGAGGGGTGAAGCGGGGGCGCGAGGCAAAGAGCACGCCCCCCCTCCGGCACCCTAACTCGGTCAGCTCTCCCTGGAACTCCAGGCGCCGTGACCAGGAGACTAGGGGCAGGGCCTGGGAGGAAGCAGAGGCAGAGGAGGTTCTAGCAGCAGCAGCAGCAGCACCGTGGGGCAGGGCAAGATGGGGAGCCTGGGCAGGGATGTACCTTGACTTTATGGAAGCGCAGCCTTTGGGTGAGCCGGATCAGCTCTTCAGTCTGCTTCATGCGCCCCACCTCAGCGCTGCAACGCTCGATGATCTAGGTAAGGGGATCTGTGTTACCCCCGCCCCCAGCGGCCAGCCCCCTACTCCCTACCATTTCTCTCTACCACCTTGTCACCTCCCCCCACTTCAGTGTCCCTCCTGCCCACCTTGCTGACAGCACCCAGGGCCTTCTGGGCATTCTCCTGACGGCTGGACCCCTCTTCTGTCTGGCGCAGGATATTCTGGGGACAAGGAGGAAGGGTGACTGGGCCCCCTGCTCTGTGGCCCTGGGATTCAGAGGGGCCACAGCTCAGAGGACACTGCCTGCTTTGGCCAGTTTCAACAAGGCTGACAGACCTCATCATTCACCATCTGCAGAACCCTAAGCAAGTCCTGTTACCTCTCTGAGCCTCAGCTTCCCCATCTGTAAAATGGGGCTAATATCCACCTAGCATATCAATAGCATTGTTTTGAGGATTCAAGAAGGTAATCTATGTAAAGTGCTTAGCATAGCTCTTGGTACATATTAAATGTTGAAAAGAAGGTTCCTATTTTTTTTTTTTCAGAGTCTGGCTCTATCATCCAGGCTGGAGTGCAATGGCGCGATCTCGGTTCACTGCAACTTCTGCCTCCCAGGTTCAAGTGATTCTCCTGCCTCAGCCTCCCAAGTAGCTGGGATTACAGACATGCGCCACCATGCCCGGCTAATTTTTTGTATTTTTAGTAGAGATGGGGTTTCACCATGTTGGCCAGGCTGGTCTTGAACTCCTGACCTCAGATGATCCACCCGCCTCAGCCTCCCAAAGTGCTGGGATTACAGGCGTGAGCCACTGCACCCGGCCCGAAGGTTCCTATTATTTTAATAATTATTAACCAAAACTGTTAGTGCAGGCAATATAGCAGAGTAACTAAGAGCGCTTAATTACAATTTTTTCTCCATCAATTATTTCTATATGACCTGGGACAAGTTATGTGACCTGTACCTTAGCTTTCTCATCTCTAAAGTAGAACAAATAATAGTTCCTACCCTCACACAGTTGTGGGTAAGGTTACACAGGTGTATAGCACTTAGAACCATTCCTAGAAAGCTCAATAGCTGTTGAGCTATTATGATTAGTATCATTATTATTATTGTGTTGTCTACACTGGGGATAGATAAAGCTGAATAAGATCATAAAGACACTAAAATCTAGTTGGGAACTCTTCACATAAAGATCCCCCCATTCGCTGGGCTCAGTGTCTCACGCCTATAAGGCCGGAGCTTTGAGAAGCTGAGATAGGAGGACTGCTTGAGGCCAGGAGTTCAAGACCAGCCTAGCCAACGTAGTGAGACCCTGTCTCTATAAAAATAAAAATTAATAAATAGTAGGGTATGGTGGCATTGTGGTCCCAGGCTAAGGCATGAGGATCCCTTGAGCCCAGGAATTTGAGGCTGCAGTGAACTGTGATTGTGCCACTGCTCTAAAGATCCCCATATTGGGTGACCTGGTTAGAAAGGAGTCTCTATGGCTGGGCGCGATGGCTCACGCCTGTAATCCCAGCACTTTGGGAGGCCGAGGCGGGCAGATCACAAGGTCAGGAGATGGAGACCACAGTGAAACCCCATCTCTACTAAAAATACAAAAAGTTAGCTGGGTGCGGTGGCGGGCGCCTGTAGTCCCAGCTACTCGGGGGGCTGAGGCAGGAGAATGGTGTGAATCCAGGAGGCGGAGCTTGCAGTGAGCCAAGATCATGCCACTGCACTCCAGCCTGGTGGACAGAGCAAGACTCCATCTCAAAAAAAAAAAAAAAGGAAAAAAAAGAAAGGAGTCTCTACTTTGCAATAGAAGAGAGCATGTCAGCTGGGAGCAGTGGCTCATGCCTGTAATCCCAGCACTTTGGGAGGCCGAGGTGGGCAGATCACGAGGTCAGGAGATGGAGACCATCCTGGCTAACACGGTGAAACCCCGGCTCTACTAAAAATACAAAAAATTAGCCGGGTGTGGTGGCAGATGCCTGTAGTCCCAGCTACTCAGGAGGCTGAGGCAGGAGAATGGTGTGAACCCGGGAGGCGGAGCTTGCAGTGAGTCGAGATGACGCCACTACACTCCAGCCTGGGTGACAGAGCAAGACTCCATCTCAAAAAAAAGAAAAGAAGAAGGAGGAGGAGAAGAGTGTCTCAAACTTTTTTTTCCCATTATCACTCCACTAGGATGCTTTTTTAAGATAATTTTCCCTAAACATCCCCCTCACCATGAAAGTTTAATTCTACAGATCTACTAGAACTTTGTTTATGCACTAAAGCTTAATGGAGTACAACTGTTGGAATAACTAAGATTATTTTCACCCCCAAAGAACCAATTTTTGCCCCCTTGGGGGTGATATCATCCCAGTTGGGAAGGCGTGTGGGTAGAAGAATACAGCCAGAGACAACCTCGAAAACGACTCACACACTCCCCCCTGAGACCCAGCAAGCAGAAGGGACTTGCCCAAGGTCACTCAGACAGTCAGTGGCAGAGCTAGGTGTGGAACGCCTGTCTCCAGCCAGAGGCCCTTTCCCTGCACCTGGACCTGGAGGCAGTCCAGGTAAGGGGAACAGCACACAGGGCCCCTAAGGCAGGGCGTAGTGGGTCCTAGGCTAAGACACCCAGATTCGTAGTTATGATTTGGCGGATTTTATGTTTAAGGTGGAGTAGTGCGTGGTGATAACTGGAGGGCCGAGAAGCCCTCAGGAGAGTTCTCCGATGGGGTTGGTGTGGCAGAAACCGCCGCAGCCAGACGGGTACCTGCAGTAGCATGCGGAGCCGGGTGATGCGCTGGAAGGGCAGTAGCAGGAAGGACGGCAGCGGGAGCCGCTCACACTTAGGGAGACTCTGCAGCCGGCGCAGCTCGGCGGAGAAGCGCACGTTGGTGTCCCTGCAGAAGCAAGAGTGGTTAGCGGCTGCCTGGAGGCCCTGGTGCCCCAGCCTGCTGTGGCGTCGACCCCACCCCTCTCTCCAGCTTCCTCCACACCCCTGGGACACTCACATGAGGCGGCTGTAGGTCTCCTCCTGATACTGTTGGTTCCGCACATAATCCACATACACCGAGAAAGGCCCCACAGCGTGGGCATGCACCACATCACACAGGTCGCTGATGTGGGGGGAAGAGCGCACACGGGACAGGAGCGTTGCTAGAAACCTGAAGGAATTGGGGAAGCAAGCAATGGGGCGGGGCAGAGAGCCAGGTCTCCCGGGTCTTGAGAGAAGGGCTGGGAACCAACTGGGTCAGTAGAAGAAAGGACCTGGGCCCGGGAGAGAGGAAAGGGCGTGCCCAACAGCCTAAGGGCAGGTTCCCTGGAAGTACAGGAAGCCACTGACCGTTCGCTGACTCCCTGGACTCGCTGCACATTGGAGAAGAGTGTGTGGTGATCACGGGGGGTGAGCGTGTCCCGGAGTGCCTGGCTCAGCACGAAGGTGTCGGTCAGCAGCCGCAGGGAGCGCAGGTAGGAAGCCTCGGACGTTACCACCTCGAAAAGACTCTAGAAAGAAGAGCAGGCAGTCGTGGGAAGCCAGGACCCTGGGCTCTCCTCCCCTACGTCTGACCCATGCAGCCCGCCCAACCCCAGCACCCTCCTCCCGTCTCCCACCTCCAGCTCCCACCTCCTGCATGCGCCTCTCCTGGGGGCTGAGGGTATCCAGAAGGCCGCTTGTTTGCACAGCCGGAAGCTCCTGCCACAGGGTGTTGCGAGGTCCAGGGGGTCGTGGGAAAGTGGGCGAATCTCCAGCATTTGCTGGAGAAGGACTCCCATCCTCACCCACCCCCCACAACTCCTCTGACAGCACGGCTGCTCGGTAGGTCTGGTACAGAGGTTCTAGAGGGCAAACATAGCACTTCAGGAAAGCCCAGGGCCCCCAAACCCTTCCCCCACTGCTTGATGGTCACAGCAGGGACCCTCAGGTCCAGAGGCCCTCACCATCCTGCAGGGGCAGCTCCCAGTTCTGCTCCTTCAGCACCTCTAGCCCCTCCTCTTCCCTGTGGAGAAAGAAAGGGAAGGGAGTCCCCAGGGCCACGACTACTGCCCGCTGCAGGGTGCTTGTTGTTCCCATGCTGGACAGGGCAACCCACATGCAGGTTGGGTGTAGGGATCCTGACGGCTCCCCACGTCAAACCTCAGGCTTTTTGTTTTGTTTGAAGGGGAAAGACAAGGTCTCGCTATGTTGCCCAGGCTGGTCTTTAACTCCTGGCCTCAAGCAATCCTGCCACCTCGGCCTTGCAAAGTGTCAGGATGACAGGCGTGAGCTACTTTGCCCGGCCCAAATTCCAGATCTTTCTATGTGCCTTCTAGAGAGGAGCCCCTGAACTAAGCGGGTCCCATTCCTATCTCAACTATTGTAGACCAGAGACTTCTGAGTCTCCTTCTCAGCCCTCTCACGTAGCAACCATTGTCTGGAATGCCCTATTTGTGTGGCAAGGAAGCTCAACGTGGTGGACTACACGCTCACACCTCCCACCAGCATGTGTAGCCCCTTATCTCCCCTGCTCTGGTCATTGGCACCACCACACCCCCATTTCTGATAACAATGGTGAATCTAAGATAATTAACAAGCCTGAATAGCATAGAAGAGATGGTCATGATTGCCAAATAGATTTTCAGACAATAATTACAATAGAAGCTCAAGGTGAGGGAAGGGAGTTAAAGTGGTACACTTACTCTGGGCCCGGCTCTTCACAATATCATATCCCCACGATTCCATGAAGTGGTTTCTATGCTTAGCCCCATTTCATAGATGAGGACACTGAGACCCACGAAGGCTAAAGAACTTCTTCTTTTTTTTTTTTTTTTTTTTGAGACAGAGTTTCTCTCTTGTCGCCCAGGCTGGAGTGCAGTGGCGCGATCTTGGCTCCTTGCAACCTCCACCTCATCTCCTGCCTCAGCCTCCTGAGTAGCTGGGATTACAGGCGCCCGATATGACGCCCAGCTGATTTTTGTATTTTTAGTAGAGACGGGGTTTCACCATGTTAGCCAGGCTGATCTTGAACTCCTAACCTCAGGTGGTCCTCCCACCTCGGCCTCCCAAAGGGCTGGGATTACAGACATGAGCCACCGTGCCTGGCCTTCTATAAGATCACAGAATTGATAAGGGCCAGAGCTGGGATTTGAAACAACGGCTGCTTATCTCTAGAGCCCTGGCCCTTGTCCCCTCACCTTTGTGCAGGTGGGATTTAGCTGGAGCTGAAGGTTAGTCTGCCCTCAGGTAGAAGCATGGTGGGGAGAGAACCAGGGAATAGGGGTGGGGGTGTTCGGTACCTCCCCTCCACAGTTGCTGGAGGAGCGTTCCGAGGAGCTTCATCAGGACTGTCCCCTGGAGAGAGAAGCCAGAGTGAAGAGAAAAAAACTCCAGGATCCCCAGCCCAGGACTCCCAACTCCAGCCTCAGCGGGAACAGTTACTATAAAAACTGCAACTCTCATCAGCACCAGAGCAGCAGCTGGTAGGGAAGCAAAGAACCCAGGGCCTGTTGGGGATTGTAGTTTGTTGGGGTTTTAGTCCCCCCTGCCCCTCTCCTGTCCCCTCACAGCCCAGAGGTCCACTCCCCCAGGCCCTGCACCTGTTTGGATTCCGTCTTCAGAAGGCAGATCAAGATCTGGCTGTGGGGGGTCCCCGAAAATGGTGATGTCCTGCCTGCCACGAGTTGGTTTGGGAGGCTTGAGGGGTGGCAGGAGTTTGCGCTCGGCGGTGGAGCGGTAGGATGTAAGGACAACAGCAGGGTGACCGATGCTTGGAGGGTTGGGGCGGGAGCGAGACGTCCGCAGTGGGGAGGCCCGACGGGGGACTCTGGGGACCTCCTCATAGCCCCCCACAGGCACCCATCTGAGCTCCAGGCCAGGTCGGGTGGTGTGGCAGACACAGGGGCAGCAGGGAGGGCAGGCCAGGCCAGCATCTGTGGGAGATGGATATCCTAAGGAGAAAGCCCCTGGGGCCCAGCCCCACCCCTGAGACCATAGACCATCTCCATCTTTAACCTGCCCAGCAACTGCAACACCAAGGTTGAGGCATCTGTAGATCTCCTCCACCCTGACTCCCTTCAAGTCCTGACATACTGAAACCAGATATCCCAAACATTAAATCCATTTTTGAAAAGGTAGCCCCTGAAAGTTGTTAGCACCGAAAACGAAGAAGATGGGTGGACTGAGGTCACCCAGCGCCAGCCCCCACACTCACCTGGAGCACCGTTCTCCTGGGACCCACTCCCGGGGAGGGGAGCTTCTCTCTCCCCATTCACATCTGCTCTCGCTTGGAGACCTGGCTCCGGGGCATCTGCATCCTGAGCCCAGCCTTCAGCACCCCCTTCAAACCTGCCAGCCAGCCTCCGCACAGTGCCAGGGGCTGAGGCAGAGCCATTCTGAGCCAGGACCCCAGCCATGGGGAGCAGAGGCATGCGGAGTGACCCAGAAGGCTTGGGTGGGGGGACTGGAGACCGAGGAGCAGGTTCCGGGGAGGCGGAGCGCCGGGACACTGGACTAGGTGTGGGGGTACTGGAAGGTGACTCTGGGGAAGTCTGGGAGTCAAGGCTGGTTCTAGAAGCTGAGGAGGGCAAAAGAGCAGGGGGCTTGAGGGATGCAGCTGGGGGCTCCCAGAAGATGGGGGTGCACATTGGGGTTGGTGCCTCATTGGAGGTTCGGGGAAGTTCTTGTGGAGAGGAGCCGTTGTGGGGAGGCCCTGAGGACTGGGCAGCCCTGGAACGAGAAGGAGGGCGGGGGCGGATGATCCGAGGGGGCTTCTGCGTGGGGGGTGTTGCTGCAGGAAGGGACTGGGCTGACATCTTCCTCTGTGGTCTTCAAAGGAGTGGGGTGCTCTGCTGGAGTCATCCCCTGAGGAGGAGGGAGGGAAACAGAAAGACCCTTAGTGCCCCGCAGGGTGGATAAACTGAGGCCACTGGAAGGCAGGATTTTGAAGTCAGGAGGGAAAGCTGGTGTGGCGGTTTCAGAGAATCCATAAAACTCAATACGGGGGATCCCCTTTGCTAGTACAACCACTCTGTGTCTGCCCACTGAACCACGTGTCCGTGGGGTGTGTTGTGGAGGTTTGTGTGTGGTTGTGGCAGGGGAGTGGCACGGTGTATTGTGCGAGTTCTGTGCTTGCCGGGTGGGTGTGCAGGGGGAGAGTGCAGCGGACCGTGTGTGGTGTGCGGCCCGTGAGGAAGTTCTCAGTGTGAGTGTCTGAGATAGCGGTGGCAGGGTGGGTGTGCGAGGTGTGTTCTGTGCTGTCTGGGTCTGGGTGCCGTGGCCGCGCCTGTCCGCCGGGCCTGGGCTGCGAGGCATGCATCACTGTTTCCCTGCTCCACCGGCCCTCCGCCCCCCATTTCCCAGTTCCTCTCTCCGGACTCTCCCTTTCCGGATTATTTTTAGTCTCCTTTTCCTGCCATCAAGATTCCTGGAGCCTCTGACCCCCGGAGATGAGGAGGCCCTGGCTCAGTCTCTCCTGTCCTGCGTCTGATCGTCCCCGCCTGCCCTTGGGTCTGGTCACAGAGAGAAGCCCAGCACAGGCGCGAGTCTTGTCGGGAGGCCTGGGGAGGCGGCTGGGAGAGCCAGCTGAAGGAGAGGACCAGATAGGCCAGGGCGCTGTGGCCTGGGTTTCTCTTCCTCCCTCGAGGAAGGAGGCTACAGTCCCAAGAAGGCTGCAGGGTCCAGGCTGGGAAGCAGGGGAACCCCCAAACTCCCTTCAGGGGTCAGCAGGAGAGTCAGACCCCTCCAGGCCTCAGATTGGGTCCTTGAGAAATGATGAGGGGGAACAAGGGGGTTGTAAATGACGGGTCTTGCAGCTCAGTGGCCTCTGTGTTCTGGCAGAAAGTCACTTAGCAAAGTGACCCACACAGTGGTCTTGACCACTGGCCAGCTCCTCCCCAGCCCCTACCCCTCAGGGATCCCACTCCCTCTCGGGTACCTGCATTTACTTCCTTCCCTACCCCCCACTCAGGAATCCAGGTACTCGGGCCCCAAACACTCACCCTTGAATCCCCTCCACTCTCAGTCACCTCCCAGGGCTGAGTGAGTAGGGGCAGGAAACAGGAATCAGATCCGCCTCCCAACCGGACACCGCCCCCCCCAACAAACCACACCACGCTCCACATGCGTACATCACACGGGGCCCCAGGAGACAGAGGTATCCAGGGTCTCAGAGGTTAATGGGCTCTGGGGAAAAGCTGAAATTCAGGCATG
This sequence comes from Colobus angolensis palliatus, assembly GCF_000951035.1. Classification (NCBI taxonomy): domain Eukaryota; kingdom Metazoa; phylum Chordata; class Mammalia; order Primates; family Cercopithecidae; genus Colobus; species Colobus angolensis. Next base: position 4,422,878 of record NW_012118154.1, on the reverse strand, counting down.
GAAAATGTGTGTGCAGGTTCTACCTGAACAGCTGTGTAGATGGGGGCTCACAGGAGTGAGGTGGACAGGGGTGGGGATGAGGACAAGACCGCAATGGCACAGAGCATGGGTAACTGGACGCCTCTGTCTCAGCTAAGGGATGCTACATGCGTCCCTCCACGGCGAGTCTCACCATCTTTCCCAGGACTCGCACCACCACCTGTCTCTTCAGCCGGGCGTGCGCCAACCCCTCTTTCACCCCGAGGGACCCTCCCGCAGGCCTCCCTCCCTAACTCTGCAGGAGGTACCCATGAATTTACCTTTATCTTTTTGGAATCAGTTGCTATTTTCAGCGTGTCCCGGCTGCCCCTTGGAGCAAGGAATGTGGGGCTGAGGTCTCCAAATGTCTGTTCCTGTGATTCTGGGGCGGGAGCTCAGGGCCCAGATTGAGATCTCTGCGGAGGAAGCCAGTTCCTCAGCCCCACCCAGCCATTGTGTCTGGCGTGCGTGTGTGTGTGTGTGTGTGTGCGTGTGTGTGTGTGTTAGAGGGGAGGGCCAGGAGGTAGTACTGAGGGGAGGAGAGGTGTGGACTTGGGATCTGTCTCCTCCAGGGAGGTATAACATTTGCAGGGGGCCAGGCGTCGTTGTTCTCCCTTATAATCCCAGCACTCCAGCACTTTGGGAGGGCAAGGTGGGAGGACCAGCCTGGGCAACATAGTGTGATCCTGTCTCTACAAAAGATTTCTTTAAAATTAGCCATGGACAGGCCAGGCGAAGTGGCTCACGTCTGTAATCCCAGCACTCAGGGAGGCCGAGGCAGGCAGATCACCTGAGGTCAGGAGTTCGAGACCAGCTTGGTTAACATGGTGAAACCCCGTTTCTACTAAAAATACAAAAATTTAGCCAGGCATGGTGGCGGGTGCCTGTAATCCCAGCTACTCGGGAGGCTGAGGCAGGAGAATTGCTTGAACGTGGGAGGCAAAGGTTGCAGTGAGCTGAGATCGCGCCATTGCACTCCAGCTTGGCCAACAAGAGTAAAATTCCATCTCAAAAGAAAAAAAAATAGCTATAGTGGCACACATTTGTGGTCCCATTTACTCAGGAGGCTGAGGTGGGAACATCACTTGGACCCAGGAGATGGACGCTACAGTGAGCTGTGATCGCACCACTGCACTTCAGCCTGGGCAACAGAGCAATATGCTGTCTGAAAATAACAATAAAAAATGTGCAGAGGTCGGGCGCAGTGGCTCATGTCTGTAATCCCAGCACTTTGGGAGGCCAAGGCAGGTGGATCACCTGAGGTCAGGAGTTCGAGACCAGCCTGGCCAACATGGTAAAACCCTGTCTCTACTAAAAATACAAAAAAAAAAAAAATTAGCCAGGCGTGGTGGCGCACGCCTGTACTCCCACCTACTTGGGAGGGTGAAGCAGGAGAATCACTTGAACCCAGGAGGCAGAGGTTGCAATGAGCCAAGATCCTGCCACTGCACTCCAGCCTAGGCAACAGAGCAAGACTCCATCTCAAAAAATATAAAAATAAAAAATGTCCCAGGAGTGGTGGCTCACGCCTCTAATCCTAGCAGATTGGGAGGCTGAGGTGAGTGGATCACCTGAGGTCAGAAGTTCGAGACCAGCCTGGCCAACATGGTGAAACCCCATCTCTACTTAAAAAAAAAAAATACAAAAATTAGCTGAGCATGGTGGCGGGCGCCTGTA
>NW_012118154.1:4420092-4420668 GCF_000951035.1 Colobus angolensis palliatus | reverse complement strand
AACATGGTGAAGCCCTGTCTCTACTAAAAATACAAAAATTAGCCGGGTGTCGTGGTGGGTGCCTGTAATCCTAGCTACTCAGGCTAGGACATTTTAATCTTGACCATAAGATATAATTTCCATAACTTTTGTATAACCTTTACGACCTTTATTAAGAAGTCAGTTAATGCTCCAAGAAAACGTTGTTAATCAGACACAAGGGCCCATATGGCTGATCTTGCATCAGTGTGCCTTTGACATTAATGGTTAATTTATAGAGAAACTGAATTTATTTTATTTCGCAAAATCAAACCTTACCATCTCACATGCCTTCTGCGATAGTCTCTGGGCCTTGAGCAGTTGAATAGCTTTAATTTGTGGCCATTTGTCTCAGCAATACAGTTTATTTTGATTGACATCTTCTACTGGGCCTGAAGATGAGGCTTTAATTGATGTCAGTTTTTAAGATTTAGCAGAATTTGGTGTCCTTTTGAGACCCAAGAATCAAAGCCCTGTAACTCAGTGTCACAAGGACTTTAAAAGCACATACAGAAAAATACACAGATGTAATAAACTTAATTTTTTTTTTTTTTTTTT
>NW_012118154.1:4419245-4419687 GCF_000951035.1 Colobus angolensis palliatus | reverse complement strand
CTGGAGTACAATCACGTGATCTTGGCTCACTGCAACCTCCGCCTCCCAGGTTCAAGCGATTCTCCTGCCTCAGCCTCCTGAGTAGCTGGGATTACTGGCGTGTGCCACTGTGCCTGGCTAATTTTTGTTATTTTTTTAGTAAAGACAGAGTTTCACCATGTTGGCCAGGCTGGTCTCAAACTCCTGACCTCAGATGATCCGCCCACCTCAGCCTCCCAAAGTTCTGGGATTACAGGCATGAGCCACCGCACCCGGCCTGTATTTCTTAAATGTATTTGAATTTATTTGATTGAGACCAGTCGCGGTGGCTCACTTGTAATCCCAGCACTTTGGGAGGCCAAGGCAGGCCGATCAGCTGAGGCCAGGAGTTTGAGACCAGCCTGGCCAACACGGTGAAACCCCGTCTCTACTAAAAATACAAAAATTAGCCAGGCATGGTGGC
>NW_012118154.1:4416449-4419107 GCF_000951035.1 Colobus angolensis palliatus | reverse complement strand
GTGAGCCAAGATCACGTGATTGTACTCCAGCCTGGGCAACAGAGAGAGACTCCATCTTAAAAAAAAAAAAAAAAGCTTCAATTTGAAGTCTTTTTGAAATATTGTTAATAAAGTAACCCTAGGAGCTTCAATGTGGTTGGTTTAGACTTTGCTTAGAGAGTCTGTTCTGGAAGGATGAAGGAGCCCTCAAGTGTCTGCCCCATCTCTTTGTGTCCACACCCAGCAGCCTCCTTCAGTCTTCCTCATGTCACTGACCTGTTGGTTGGGAAAAGTGGGTGTCAGGGAGAAGAGGCACTTGACTGTTCCTTTAAAATCAGGTAGAGGGGTTTAGCCAAAATCAGGTAGAGGGGTTTAGCCAAGCCAAGAGGCAGGGCATGAATGAGCGCTGTGGGAATCCAGGGAAGTGCAGGCACAGCAAATAGAAAAGTAGGCACGTCTGGAAAACTGTGAAAAGGAAACTTATCTCAAATGAAAAGAGGGACACATGGAGGCCATATGGTGAGCAATCACACAGAGCAGACAGGCCCTGAAGGCTTCAGAGCAGAGGTAAGGGGAGTGGATCACAATAGTTTTTGTTTGTTTGTTTTTGAGACAGGGTCTTAAAATCGCCTTGCAAAGTTATAATGGAGGAAATTAGGACAGTGAAAGAAATCAGACCTAACCAGTTCCATGTTGCTTCTAACCTTTAAGCTGTCCTTGTTCATTCCTTGGCATAGGCTGAACTAACTTTGGGAAGGAATTCAGTTCATGGTTTGACTCGAAACAAAATTGATAATAGCCCTTAACCGAAAAGACCCCCTTCTTGGCTGGGGACCGGTCTGCCTTTGCAGGACTAATAAATTGACAAATTAGCTATAAGATTATAAATTAGTTTGGGGGTCATGCAGCCACGGGCTCCATGAATCAGCTGATGCCACTCAGACCTTAATCTGACATAACCAGTTCTGTCATCACACCCAGGAACAGAAGACAGCAAGAAAAACTCACTTCTAGCCCCTACAATTCCATCTCCAACCTGACCAATCAGCACGCCCCACTTCCCAAGCCCCTACCCCCTACCCGCCAAATGATCTTTAAAAACTCTGATTCTGCTTGGGGAGACTGATTTGAGTAATAATAAAACTCCCATTTCAGCTGGGCACAGTGGCTCTCGCCTGTAATCCCAGCACTTTGGGAGGCTGAGGTTGGCGGATCACGAGGTCAGGAGTTCAAGGCCAGCCTGGCCAACATGGTGAAACCACATCTGTACTAAAAATACAAAAAATTAGCCAGGTGTGGTGGCGCACACCTGTAGTCCCAGCTACTCGGGAGGCTGAGACAGGACAATTGCTTGACGGAGGCTGCAGTGAGCAGAGACCATGCCATTGCACTCCAGCCTAGGTGACAAAGCAACGCTCCATCTCACAAAAAAAAAAAAAAAAACACACAAGATTTGGTTTAGGAGTCATGCAGCTGGAGGTTGCAAGATTCTGAACCTCCCCAAATTGCTCCTGGGGATAACATCATTGTTGTAAAACCTAAGATCAAGGCTTGTGATATTTTGCAGACCCTGCACTCAGAGCATCATCTGGCAACACCCACATCAATAAACTGGTTCATCTGGTCCCATCCAGGAACCGACTCAGTGAAAGAGGAGAGTTTCAACTCCCTATGATTTCATCTCCCACCTGACCAATTAGCACTCCCCACTTTCCGACCCCCTACCCACCAAATTATCAAAAACCCTGATCTCTGAATTTTCAGGGAGATTGATTTGAGTAATAATGCAATCAATTTTGCATGTGGCATGGCTGGCCTTGTGTCGATTAAACTCTTTCTTTACTGCAATGATGGCATTGTGCAGAGGCCAGGGGGAGCCCGCTGGGCAGTTACATTTCCACTGAGGATGCTAAGCTGGTGGAATATGGGCGTGGAGGTACTAGTGGCCATCAATGAGGTGGCCCGAGAATAAAACCGATACATGGCAGAGGTGGAGAGAGTCAGATTTGAGTGCCTGATTCTGCTGGCCTGAAGTCATATCTGTGTCTGGAGTTTTCAGTTGTGTGAGTCAATGAGTTCCCTTTTTGCAAGCTAGTTTGAGTTGGATTTCTGTCACTTACAACAACAAAACAATCCCTTATAAAGGGAGCTTATACAGGTTTTGGTCCAGGTGAGGATACACACAGACGATCCTTCCACGCCACCACTAGGTGGAGTCTGAGCACTTCAGGTGCGGGGTCAGCAGCCAAGAGGAACCCATCAGTGTCTAGGCAACCAAGGAGGAGGCAAGAAAAACACCGCCACCCGCCCTCCAAGCCTCCGCGTGGTTCTGGCCCCCTCTCTATGGTACCACCCCTTCTTTCAGACACCTGGGAACTTTTATGTTCCCTATACAACTCCTCTCAACTCTGACTCAGGACATTGACATCCAGGAAAAAATGATAACAGCCTACAGTAAATCAAGACAGCATGATATTGGTTAAAGACTAGACACACAGATCAAGGGAACAGAAGAGATGACCCAGAAATCGAGCCACACAAATATAGAAAACAGATTTTTTACAAAGGACCAAAGGAAGAAGAAGAAGAAAGACGAAGAAGGAAGAAGAAGAAGAAGAAGAAGAAGAAGAAGAAGAAGAAGAAGAAGAAGAAGAAGAAGAAGAAGAAGAAGAAGAAGAA
>NW_012118154.1:4415031-4415404 GCF_000951035.1 Colobus angolensis palliatus | reverse complement strand
TCCAGCCTCTTGATATTTTTAATTAAAAAAAAAAAATAGGAGGTCAGGGAACCCAAGATGGAAGGCAGATTGTGACAGAAGAATTTAATGATACCACAAATGTATGAAATAACTTTTCTGAAGGGAACTGGGGGTAAAGGTGCTGACCTGAGTAATTTTGGAAATGAGTAGAGTCTGTAAGATCAAAGGCTAATGGAACTACACATAAGCACTGTACCCTAGTTTATAAGATTGTTTCCCACAGGGGTATGTGTTAACAATTCTCTTTTGAGACATTATGGTTACAAATAAAGAAAATTTTTATTTTATTTTATTGAAACGGAATCCTGCTCTGTAACCCAGGCTGAAGTGCAGTGATGCAACCTTGGCTCAC
>NW_012118154.1:4409066-4410551 GCF_000951035.1 Colobus angolensis palliatus | reverse complement strand
AAGGCGGAGGTTGCAGTAAGCTGAGATCGTGCCATTGCACTCCAGCCTGGGCAACAAAAGCAAAACTCCATCTTAAAAAAAAAAAACAACAAAAAAAAGTTGGAGACATCAGTATGAATTCATGCTTAGCTTAATATAGATATGGATGGTTGTATATGGAAATACACGTTTGCGTATATACATGGGTTACTATACACACATATATTTCCTTGCTTTCTCAGATGTGAGGGTCCAGAAGCAATGACACCTCAAAAGCAACAAGCACACCTAGTGCCCAGACCTTGGATTCTAAAGCCATTTGCCAGTAAAAGAAAATAGGGGTCCTTGGAGAAATGGCTGATTGCAGAACTGTGGCAGGAAATATACAAAATGAGCCTGGAACATTTTAAAGTATTTTTTATAGTACCAGAAAGTAAGGTGATACTAAATAAACAAAAACAAGGTTTTAATTAAAACAACAACAACAAAAAAAAAACAACAACAACAACACTGATGGGACTCTTATTTTTCTCCCTGGCTGAGGATTGACCGCCATCCTGAATGACTTAGTAACTGTCTGAACTAGGAAGTTCATGATCACTTCTACACACTTCAGAAGGAACAAATGATTATTGATGTCCTTCACCCTGGGAAGGCAACAGTATCTAAGACAGAAATTCAGGAAAAACTAGCCAAAATGTATGAGACTACACTAGATGTCATCATCTTTGTTTTTGTTTGTCTTTATGAGATGGAGTCTCCCTCTGTCACCCAGGCTGGAGTGCAATTGTGCAATCTCAGCTCACTGCAACCTCCGCCTCCCCGGTTCAAGTGATTCTCCTGCCTCAGCCTCCCGAGTAGCTGGGATTACAGGTGCATGCCACCGTGCCCGGCTAATTTTTATAGTTTTAGTAGAGACGGGGTTTCACCATGTTGGCCAGGCTAGTCTCAAACTCCTAACCTCAGGTGATCTGCCTGCCTCTGCCTTCCCAAGTGTTGGGATTATAGGCGTGAGCCCCCACGCCTGGCCTCATCTTTGTATTTGGATTCAGAACTCATTTTGGTGGTGGCAAGGCAACTGGCTTTGGCATGATTTATGATTCACTGGATTATGCAGAGAAAAATAAACCCAAATGCTGACTTGCAAGACATGGCCTGGATGAGAAGAAAAAGACCTCAAGAAAGCAATGAAAGGAACACAAGACCAGAATGAAGAAAGTCAGGGGGACTGCAAAGGACAGTGTTGGTGCTGGCAAAAAGCTGAAGGAGTAAAGATGCTACAATAACATCTGTGGCCATTGTGGATTTTTCACGAGAACATTAATAAACTAAAAACTTTTGTGTGCAAAAAAAAATTGATGGGGGTATGCTAAAGAGACACAGGAACCAACGGAAAGAGCTCTCAAAGGCCAAAGCTAGAACGTAATTAGCTAGAAAATAAATATGAAGTATATTGGATTATAACTCAAAGTATAAATGTCCTGGCCAGGCGCGGTGGCTCAAGCA
>NW_012118154.1:4391675-4407141 GCF_000951035.1 Colobus angolensis palliatus | reverse complement strand
TTTTTTTTTTTAATCTTCTTTTTTAGAAACAGGATTTCACCATTTTGCCCAAGTGGGTCGTGAACTCCTGGGCTCAAGCAATCCTCCTGCCTCAGCCACTCAAAGTGCTGGAATTACAGGTGAGCCACCGCACCCAACGTGAACTCAAGATTTAAAACAATGATGAAATCTTGGCCGGGCGCAGTGGCTCACGCCTGTAATCCCAACACTTTGGGAGGCCGAGGCGGGCGGATCACGAGGTCAGGAGATCGAGACTATCCTGGTCTAACACGTGGTCTCAGGCGCCTGTAGTCCCAGCTACTAGGGAGTCTGAGCCAGGAGAATGGCGTGAACCTGGGAGGCGGAGCTTGCAGTAAGCTGAGATCGCGCCACTGAACTCCAGCCTGGGCGACAGAGCGAGACTCCGTTTCAAAGAAAAAGAAAAGAAAAGAAAAAACAAAGCCTAAGGATTTAACCAAGTTCCTTTCTCCATCCTTCAGGCCTCCCACCCTCGGCGCCCGCGGCCGGCCACGGCCACATCCAGCCGCGGGGCTAGAACCTGCTGCACTACCCGGTGCAGCCTCAGGAGACTGTCTCCGCAGCACAGGTGTGTCCCTCTCCCTGCTCAGGCCGGTCCGCGGCTTCCGGGCTCTCCGGGCGCCGGCACCAAGCATGGCGTGGACCTGAACTTAGGTGACCCCACCCGGTCACAACCCGGGGTAGGAAGCTAAAGAAGGGAGCCGTTCGCCCACCCGAGGGGCGGTCCCAGCACCCCAGTGGGGAACTGCTACGCTCGGTCTCTGTGTTCGATCGGGAACCCAGGTCTCTTTCCTGCCAATGACAAAACCTCCGCGTCCCAGGCCTCCTTTCCGGAGCCGGAGTCCGCGGCCAAGCGCTGGTGGCGGGGCCGGGAGAGTTAATTCCAACTGCCTCCGGCTGATTCCGGGCACCGGAGCACCGAGAGCTCCTCCCATTGGCCGCGGAGCCGGCTCGGCGCTGATTGGCTGAGGGCCTCGGCTGCGGCTCTCGAAGGCTCCCCATTGGCCCAGCGCTCCAGTGGCAGGAGTGTGGCTGCCGGGCCTCCGCAGGGTACCCGGGGTTGAAGCTGCTGCGAGCTCCGGTGGCTGCCTGTGTCCTGACTTCTTTCTCGGATCCAGATCTCGTTGCTGGCTCGAGGAAGTCACCGGCTTTTCTCCCGGATCCTTTTCTTCTCTAACCTGCTGGCTTTCTTTTTCCTGCCTGCCTGGCTTCCATCTCCCAGCTCCGCGGTTCCCTCCTCTACTCCCCTGCCCCCGTCGCCCGCCATCCTGAGCTATCCCACCTGCCACCTTCTGTCTTTTGCCCCTCCTTGACCTCAGAGGGTCCTGCCATAAGCTTCTCACCAGAATCTCCTAGATTTCTGTCTCTTCCCTGCTTGCCAGCTCCTGACTCCCAAATTCCAGCTGACCACTTCCATTTGACGACTTGACATTTGACCCTGACACCCTTGACTGCAAACCTAAATTCTTACCTTCTGCAGCCTGTACTGCTGAAACAGGCCTTCCCCTGTCTTCCAACCCCGCTTTCTGACGCCCATTTTTACTTTCTTACTCTTGGGCCAGTCCCTGCTACAGTTATCCCATCATGGACTTCTTGATGAGTGGCCTGGCAGCCTGCGGGGCCTGTGTATTCACCAATCCCCTGGAGGTGGTGAAGACCAGGATGCAGTTGCAGGGAGAACTGCAGGCCCCTGGCACATACCAGCGGCACTACCGAAATGTCTTCCATGCATTCATCACCATCGGCAAGGTGGATGGCCTGGCTGCCCTGCAGAAAGGCCTGGCCCCCGCCCTCTTATACCAGTTCCTGATGAATGGCATCCGTCTGGGCACCTATGGACTGGCTGAGGCTGGGGGCTACCTGCACACAGCCGAAGGCACCCACAGTCCTGCCCGCAGCGCAGCAGCTGGGGCCATGGCTGGGGTCATGGGAGCCTACTTGGGGAGCCCCATCTACATGGTAAGAAGAGGATTCTTGCCTGGGACCTTCAGGGCAGATCCTTGTTGTAGAATAGGAGCCTGGTCTTTCCCAAGGGCATAGGTGGCAGGGTGCTACCCCACTGCAAGCAGGGAAAGCCATCAGGAAACAGCTGGTAGGCTTTGGAGTCTTCTGACCTGCCCTATACACATCCATCTGATGGACACGATTGAATGTATTGATTAAGATTATTGACTTTGAAGCCGGTCACCGTAGCTCACGCCTGTAATCCCAGCACTTTGGGAGGCCAAGGCGGGAGGATCACGAGGTTAGAAGATCCAGACCATCCTGGCTAACATGGTGAAACCTCGTCTCTACTAAAAAATACAAAAAATTAGCCGGGCATGGTGGCAGGCCCCTGTAGTCCCAGCTACTTGGGAGGCTGAGGCAGAAGAATTGTGTGAACCCGGGAGGCAGAGTTTGCAGTGAGCCGAGATCACGCCACTACACTCCTGGATGACAGGGCAAGACTCTGTCTCAAAAAAAAAAAAAAAGATTATGGGCTTTGGAATCAGCCTTTCTGGAATTAAAGTCCTGGCTTTGAAAATTACTAGTTGATGAGCTTCAGTTGCTACATCTGTAAAATGGTAATAATTGTAGTGGCCTTTCTGTGTGATTATTGGGAGGATGGAGGGACACAAATGCAGCAGACATGGAAGCATTAGTGCGAATCCTGGCAGAGAGTAAGCATTTGGTAGCATTGTTTTTATTACTATGTGTTGATATTGAGGTTGGATTTGTGAAGGGGAGGATAAGGAATTTAACATATGTCAGAGAGTGTAGGGATCAGGAATATCCTGGGCATTACAGAATTAACAATCTCAACGTCTGCCCCTTTGAGTTATCTAGTATAGGTGAAGGGTCAAGAGCCTGAGGCCCAGAGAGGGGAAGTGATCCACTCAAGGTCACACAGCTGTTTATTGCTAGGACTAGGCCCTGCTTAGTGCTCCTAAGAGCAAAAGAGACTGGGAAGTAGTACGTCCTGTAGCAGAGGCAGTCTGGTCTCATTCGCAGGGTTTGAGTTTCAGGGACAGTGGTCTCTCCAAAGTCGACTAGATACCTTTATGGGGAGTAGGGGCTAGAGAGCAAGTTTTGCCCAGAGTCTGATGGGGAGCCTGATAGAAGTGGTGGCTACAGATCCGGTCTGGGAATGGGAGCTGGCATGAGAGGCTGGACACCCAGGTCTTGCCTAACATGCCTAAGGAAATATTGCCATTCTCCAACCACTCCACCCCCAACTGCTAGCCCCAAGGGAAGAAGGATATGAAGGGGGTGGGGTGTCTTGCAGTGCTGGGAGATCCATCCTCCCGCAGCTGGAGCCTAGAGACAGAGTCTTTTTGTTAACCAATTTGTTAAGTAGAAACAACAATAATTATCAGAATAAGAGGATATTCATTGCTGAACACCCTAGAGGAAATGTGAGGGGGTCAGACATTTGGTTCTGAGGTAGGACGATGGCCACTGGGGCATAGGCTATGATATTCTCTTGTTCGCAGGTGAAGACACATCTGCAGGCACAGGCAGCCTCAGAAATTGCTGTAGGGCACCAGTATAAGCATCAGGTGAGAGTTCCCAAGTCTGCCAAACTCCCTGATCTCTCTTTTCCCCTAGCTTTCTGCCTGTACCCAACAGCTCCAATCCCAGCCGCTGCTCTGCTCAACCCATTGGTTCTGTCCCATTTTGCCCCTGGAGCCTACCCAGACCCTCTTTCCTTTTTTTTTTTTAGACGGAGTCTCGCTCTGTTGCCCAGGCTGAAGTGCAGTGGCACGATCTCAGCTCCCTGCAACCTCCGCCTCCCGGGTTCAAGCGATTCTCCTGCCTCAGCCTCCCAAGTAGCTGGGACTACAGGTGTGCACCACCACACCCAGCTAAATTTTGTTTTGTTTTGTTGAGACAGAGTCTTGCTCTGTTGCCCAGGCTGGAGTGCAGTGGCGCAGCCTCGGCTCACTGCAACCTCTGCCTGCCGAGTTCAAGTGATTCTCCTGCTGCAGCCTGTTGAGTAGCTGGGATTACAGCCATGTGCTACCACGTCCAGCTAATTTTTGTATTTTTAGTAGAGACGGGGTTTCACCATGTTGGTCAGGCTGGTCTCGAACTCCTGAACTTGTGATCCACCCGCCTCGGCCTCCCAAAGTGCTGGGATTACAGGCATGAGCCGCTGCACCCGGCAATTTTTGTACTTTTAATAGAGATGGGGTTTCACCACGTTGGCCAGGCTAGTCTCAAACTCCTGACCTCAGGTGATCCACCCACCTTGGCCTCCCAAAGTGCTAGGATTACAGGCATGAGCCACCACGCCCAACGCCTCTTTCCAGTATGTATTCCAGTTCCTCTGATTTTCTGCCCCTGTTTCTCCTGACCAGTGAATGCCCTCACTTCCATGCATCCCACCCCAGTTCTTGGGAGCCCAGGGAGGGAACAGTGGGGTGAGTAGACAACCAAGGGCCCCATTCTGGCTCTAAGCCCACATTGAACTGGTTGTCTGGACGACAGGTTCCTATTAAGCAACCATCCTTGGCAGTGTTAGCATGGCAGCCCCTGATGCTGGGCTGTCTGAACCCCACCCCCTGGTCTTCCCCACACTAGGGCATGTTTCAGGCGCTAACCGAGATTGGCCAGAAACATGGTCTGGTGGGGTTGTGGCGTGGGGCTCTGGGCGGCCTGCCCCGAGTTATCATCGGTTCCTCCACCCAGCTGTGCACCTTCTCATCCACCAAGGACCTCCTGAGCCAGTGGGAGGTACTGCCTGGGAAATGGGTGGGTCTGTTTCGGGAAGGGGGGAAGGGGAGGGCAAGCTGCACTGGGCCCTGGAGGGGACGGTGCCCCACATTCAAAGGTGAGGGAGTGGCAGGAGGGCTTGGAGGTCACTGACTCTTTAGACCCTTCCCACAGTTCTCTTGTCACTTCCTCCCAGAAGGGGTACCTGAGCCTTCAGGGTACCCTGGCCTTCCTCCTTCTCAGTGTTTTTGCACTGTTATAACTGGTGCGGTGGAAGCTCCCCGAGTTACCAGCATCTGTGTCCCCAGGGCAGGGACTGTCCTGTCCTTGGGGTGGAATGGTTGGCTGGTTGACAGTGCTCTTCCTCTCTACCCCCTTAGATCTTTCCTCCTCAGAGCTGGAAGTTGGCTCTGGTGGCTGCCATGGTGAGTGGCATTGCAGTGGTCTTAGCCATGGCACCCTTTGATGTGGCCTGCACAAGGCTCTACAACCAGCCCACAGATGCACAGGGCAAGGTAAGGAAGTGCTCTGGGATGCAGGCAGGGAAGCAGGGGTTCGGGGAGGTAGATTGCGGGTGCAGGTGGGATAGCCTGAAATGCAGCCTGTGGAGGAGCTGCCCCTGGTGGGCTCTGACAAACTCCTTCTCTTGCTCTCCCTCCCTCTCTGACATGCTCTCAGGGCCTCATGTACCGGGGGATACTGGACGCTCTGCTGCAGACAGCTCGGACCGAGGGCATTTTTGGCATGTACAAGGGTATAGGTGCCTCCTACTTCCGCCTCGGCCCCCACACCATCCTCTCTCTCTTCTTCTGGGACCAGCTGCGCTCCCTCTACTACACATACACTAAATAACAGCCTTTCTCCCAGACCACCAAATGAGCACTCCTTGGCCATTTGTGCCTCCACCACTATGTCCTGGTGACTACTGATAGGTGACCTTTCATCCATCCATGGGGGACAGCCAACCCCACTCCCCATCTGTTCTCAGGGTTGAACACTACAAGCATTTCCCTTCTTTCCTTGGGTGTTGCTTTAAACCTTCCCTACCCGTTCCCTGGGTAATTCACACCCCTCTCTCAGGGCTGAACCAGTCATCCCAAAGTGTATTTCCTCCCTCTCACCACTGCCACCCTTGAGTCCCTCCTGTTCCCATGAACAGCTTTAAACTCCTCCCTCCGAAACCAAAGGGAATTGGGAGACCCAATTCCCAGGTGTCTGGGACCCAGGCCTCTTGTTAGATTCAAAGGCACAGAGATTATATTGATTATAAAGCAAGTTTATTCTGAAGAGGGATTGTCTTATGTTTATGCACAGGGAAGAAATGAGAGGAAACCCTCTTTTCAACCTCTTTTCCCCCTCACAGAACGGAGTCCCCAAGTTCTCAGCAACATCATGCAGTGCTTCAGCACCTTTACTGGGGACCAAAGATGTTGGGATCATGAAGGGTCAGACTGGTCACCAGCTGTTCAAAGTCACCCAGGCTCCAGGGTGGAGGTGACAGATTTTCAGGGCCAAGAGATGACCTGTTGTCAGGGCTTGGGGTGGGGAAACAGATGGAGAGAGAACATCATCCAGGCCTGAGGTTTGGAAATTGCCAATTTCGGTTCCAGAGGACCTGGGTATCAGTTACCCCAAACCTCTGGCCCACTCCTGCTTCCTTGGAGGATCCCACCAGTGAGTCTCCCTGTTCTGTCCCTCCCAGCCCGATTCTCCTGGGAACCCAGTCATGAGATACCCGCCCGTTCCTTCCTCCTTACGGGGGCTGATTGAAGGTGAGCAAGAGATCAGTCTGGTACTGGGGCAGCCTCAGCAAGGCCTGATGAAGTGTCACATCCTTTGCTACCTAAGGGGATCAGAGTCAGGATGCTTACCTGGATCTCTGCGCCCCCGCTACCGCCCTTCCAGGACATTGCACACTCTCAGGCCCTCACCTGCTGGTTTTCCTTAGCTATCTGCTGCTTGCCAGAGAGGACCCAGGCTTCTTGACAGCAGCCCCTCAGGGCCAGGTTCTCCAAACTGAGAGGCTGAACAGACTCCACATGGACAGCCCTAGCCCCCTGCACGCCACCAACATCCTCAAAGTGGTACCTGGAGTAGGGAAGCGGGGTCAGGAAGGGACATCTCTGGCCGCCTCCCCGGGAGCATCTTTAAGTTGCACGGCTGGCTCCCGGCCCCTGCGTGTTCTCACCGCACAGATTAACCGTCGGCCGCGGGTCCCGCCCACTGCCCCGGCCCCGCCCCTGCCATTGGCCAGCCCAGGGCCCTTCCCTCACCGCGCAGCCGCTTCGCCCTGCACGTGGGCCTGCAGTTCGAGAAGTTCCACGATCAGGCTCTGGTCCGTCACAGGATGGCAGAAAACTTCTTGATTGTCCGGGACCGGTCGGAGGTCGCTGGAGTGAGGCAAGGCAGACCCTGGTTGACCCCGGTCTCTTCCCACAACCCACCCAGTCAGCCGCCCCTGGGCGCCCCGGCCTTCTCACCTTACGTCAATGGCCCCCGTGGGGAGGATGGCGGAAAAGGCGCCCCCGAACAGCGGACAGTCTCTCATGGGCTCCATGGGCCTGAGGCTGGGTTATGGGCATTAGAAAGGTTTAAAAGAAGCCCACATTGGGTCACGTGGCATCGGCTCCCTGGGTTTCGCAGCTGCCACCGCCACCTGGGTCTAGCTTAGCTCCCGGATCCTTTAAGATTTGGTTCCGCCCCGCGTTATCGCTGGCCAATCAGCGCCAAGGCCCTGGGCGGGGGGTCAGCGGCGTTGCTCCGGAAGCTGCGCTCTTAGGAGGGCGCCGGGCGGGACGGTGGGGTCTGGCTTGGGGTTAGGGTCTGTGTCGCCCTGGGTGGTCACGAGCATGCTCCCGCCAGCCTCCTCTTGATTGATTGATTGATTGATTGACTGACGGGTCTCGCTCTGTCGCCCAGGCTGGAATGCAGTGGCGCGATCACGGCTCACTGCAGTCTCCACCTCCAGGACTCCAGCGATACTCCTGCCTCAGCCTCCCGAGTGGCTCCTGCTCCCGCCACCACACCCGGCTGAATTTTTAATTATTTGTAGAGACGGGGCGGGGTGGGGGGGTGTCTCCCTATCTTGCCTAAGCTGGTCTCAAACTCCTGGACTCAAGCGATCCCCCCCGCCTCCGCTTCCCTAAGTGCTGGAATTACAGGCGAGAGCCACCGCGCCTGACCACCTCCTCCTTTTCAAGGGGTCACACCTTCCAAGAAGGTCGCCTGAGACCCTCCTGCAGGGGGCAGATGCTCTTCAAAAGGGCCCACGTCAAGGTAGGGTCTCTTGAGTCAGGAAAGCATAGTTTCACGGTGTTCTGAGCCTCTGAACGACGAATCGGCTGCCACCCAGACCGCTAATTTACAGATCCGATGCTGGGAATTAGGGGAACAATGAGTCCAGCTTAGGATTCAGGTCTCACACCTTCCTGAAAGTGAGACCCAACCTGGGTATTAGAAATCTAATTCTCCCAAATCTTTGCTTTAGGAATGCTCTTGTGCAGGAGCAACCCCACCCCCAGCTCCGCACACCTGGACAGAAGCACAGATTAAACCCTCTTTTGTTTGTCTTTTACAGATTTGTTGTGTTCTTTAAGTTTTAGCTTCACTGTATCCTTCCAGTTCATTTCTGTATTCATCTTTGATCCCCAGCACCTGGCACAGTGTTTACAGCATAACAGACCTAATATATGTTGGTTTTTTTTGTTTTGTTTTGTTTTTGAGATGGAGTTTCACTCTTGTTGCCCAGGCTGGAGTGCAATGGCATGATCTTGGCTCACTGCAACCTCCACCTCCTGGGTTCAAGTGATTCTCCTGCCCCAACCTCCCGAGTAGCTGGATTACAGGCATGCACCACCATGCCGAGCTAATTGTGTATTTTTAGTAGAGACAGGGTTTCTCCATGTTGGTTAGGCTAGTCTCGAACTTCCAACCTCAGGTGATCCACCTGCCTCGGCCTCCCAAAGTGCTGGGATTATTACAGGCGTGAGACACCGTGCTCAGCCCAGACCTAATATATATTGTTGAGTGATTGAATAAACTCAGTGCAAATGTCCAGAACCCAGGAGATCACCCATACCCTCATGGATTCTAGATGTCACCTGCTTCCCAGCCAAGAACTGGGCAAGAAGATTCTGATCTTGAGGCCATTCCACAGGGTTCCAAGTGCTGACCATACCTCTGGACCCTAATGATCTAGTGAAATGAAGCCAAATGGTGCGTATTTATTGGTCTCTTACCTTGCCAGGCCCTATGTGAAGGGCTGGAGATACATTTAGGACACAGCCCCTGATGCCTCACTGAAGGTGTAAAAGGAACAGTGGAGCACACTTTGAGTCTTTTTTTGTTTTTTTTTTTTTGAGAGGCGGTCTCACTGTTGCCAAGGCTCGACTGTAGTGGTGGTGCAGTCATAGCTCACTACAGCCTCAACCTTGTGGGCTCAAGCCATCCTCCCGCCTCAGCCTCCTGAGTAGCTGGGACTACAGGCATGCACCACCATGCTTGGGTAATTTTTTTTTTTTTTTTTTTTTTTTTTTTTTAGAAATGGAGTCCCACTGTGTTGCCCAGGCTGGTCTCGGACTTCTGGTCTCAAGTGATCCTCCTGCCTTGGCCTCCCAAAGTGATGAGATTGAGTGATAAGACTCAAAGTGATGAGCCACTATGCCTGGCCCACACTTTGAGTCTTAAAGGTTGACTCACAATTCAGTAGGACATCCTAGGGGTATTCTAGCCGGGGGAACATCAGGAGCAAAAACTTGGAGATGAGAGGGCATGTTTTGGGGAAAGCAAGTGTATCCGTTTGGCAAGAGAGGGTAGGATGGGAATGGGTGGCAGGGAGCTGCGAACATGGTCAGGTGTGCAGGGTTTTTGTAGCACACACTAAGGAGCTTGACTCCTCATTCCTTACTACAGCCATCAGACTCCTCTCTGAGTCTCATTTCATCTTTAAAATGCTGTTGGGGGGCCGGGCGCCGTGGCTCACGCCTGTAATCGCAGCACAGTGGGAGGCCGAGGCGGGGCGGATCACTTGAGATCAGGAGTTCAAGACTAGCCTGGCCAACATGATGAAACCCCATCTCTACTAAAAACACAAAACTTAGCTGAGCGTGATGGCGGGCGCCTGTAATCCCAGTTACTAGGGAGGCTAAGGCAGGAGAATTGCTTGAACCCAGGAGATGGAGGCTGCGGTGAACTAAGATTGTGTCACTGTCCTCCAGCCTGGACAACAGAGCAAGATTCCATCTAAAAAATGAAATAAAACGCTGTTAGGAAGAAATGAGATATGGATGTAGTTGAGTCTGACCTATTTCTGGGTAAAGAGAGTGGAATAAGTTTGCTGTATGAGGAATTTGAGAGAGCGGGGACGTTACAGGCTCCAGAGGGAGAGAAGGAGCCCAGCCATGGGAAACCAAAGGAGCCAGGTCAGAGGAGTCCACCCCATGATGCTTCTCTGGGATGAGTGACAGACCTCTCTGTCCCTCCCTCCTGCTTTGTGCCAGCCTGCTCTCCAGCCCTGTTCCCCACCAGGGGCATTACTGGCTCTGGCTGCTTTGGGAGCAGTCAAGCAGGTAGAGTCCTTGGAAACAGACCTACAAGGACATATAAGTGAACAGGGTGCCTGTACCAGGCATAAGGGGGTGTGGAGGCCTATTACATGGGCCCAGAGGAGGTCACACTAGGTCAGGAAGGCTGAGAATAAGCACCCCCCAACTTCCTCATTTTGGGTGTGTGGCATGTCTCATGTTCTGCCATGAGCCCTGTGCAGCTGGGGACCCCTGGCCCTCCACAATTCTGTGGGCTCTTGGGGGGTGCTCAGCCAAACCTCTGGATGAATGGGATGGAAGGCCACCCTCACTTGGCAAATCCCCACGCTTGGCTCCACTTCCCCTTCTCCCTTCACCTCTTTTTTTTTTTTGTGCCTGTCACTTCTGCTGGCCCTGCCACCTCTCGACTCCCTCAAGTGTTCAAATCCCAACTTCCCAAGGGGCAGGATCTAACTGGGTCGATTAGTTGTCATTCAATCTGCAAGTACCTATTTGGCAGTTTCTCCTGCCTGGCCACTCCTCGGGCCACCACCCAAATACAAGAGAGATCTCTGGTCCAGCTGGCTGTGGCTAGGATGATGAGTGTCAGGGGACAAATCTCAGTACAGAGATGGCCAGCAGCTACTTTTCTCAGGAGAATGTGAGGGTGTGGCTGGCTCTCAGCCCACTGGTTGCAAGTAGGCCTGCAACTGATTGATTCTCTACACCTGGGACATTCCCTTATCCAGTGCCCTGCATGCAGTTGATGCAGCTGTTTGCTTTGGGGACAAGAGTCCCAGCGACTCTCCCCTTTAGGGCACCAAGAGATGGACTCAAATCAGAGAGACACCACCACACCCAAAGTCAGGCATCCCTTTGAGAAGAGTTAGGGCAATGAATATTTCTATTAAGCACGGGTTTTCGTCTTTTTTTCTACTGCAGACTGCTTTGGCAGTTTTGTGAAGCCCATGATCCCCTATTCAATGTAATGTTATTGTTATTGTTATTTTTTCTGTTTTTTTGAGACAGGGTCTTACTATGTCACTCAGGCTGGAGTGCAGTGGCACGATGACAGCTCACTGCAGCCTCTACCTCCTGGGCTCAAGCCATCCTCCCACCTTGGCCTCTCAAAGAGATTACAGGCATGGGCCAGGTGCGGTGGCTCACGCCTGTAATCCTAGCACTTTGGGAGGCCTAGGTGGGCAGATTGCTTGAGCTCAGGAGTTTGAGACCAGCCTGGACAACAAAGTGAGACTCTGTCTCTATTACAAAAAAAAAAAATTCACTGGGCGTGGTGTCATATGCCTGTAGTGCCAGCTACTGCACTCTATCTAGCCTGGGTGACAGAGGGAGACACTGTCTCAAAATATTATGCATATTGAAAATAAAGATAGGCCAGGCGCAGTGGCTTACGCCTGTAGTCCCAGCACTTTGGGAGGCTGAGACAGGTGAATCACTTGAGGTCAGGAGTTTGAGACCAGCCTGACCAACAGGGCGAAACCCTGTCTCTACTAAAAATACAAAATTAGCCGGGTGTGGTGCTACACACCTGTAATCGCAGCTACCTGGGAGGCTGAGCAGGAGAATCACTTGAACCGAGAGGCAGAGTTTACCGTGAGCCAAGATCATGCCATTGCACCCCGGCCTGGGCAACAAGAGCTAAACTCTGTCTCAAAAAAAAGAAAAGAAAAGAAAAAGATGAAATTTTTATCCAAGCTCATTGACTAAAGATTAAGAAGCCCAGCTATGAAGTATTTTGTGTATTTAGCCCTGTACTAGGCTTTAGGGGAGGGTCTAAAAATGGGTAAAACATAGCGCTTCTTTCTGGGCCTTCAGCCTGAACAGGAAGAGCTAGGGCGTGCTACAGTTCATATCCTGTAATGAGATCTAGTTCATGCCCCTGCTTAGTCCCCAGCTGAGAAACCTGCCTTGGGGAGATGCTTAGGATTATGTGACAATCAATGGTAGCCACAGGAGATACACAATACACAAAGGCCTGCTATAATGAAGTTAGTGTCTGAGGAAGATCAGTGTGTCCTCGTGTTTGGAGCAATTCTACACCTGTCACTCAGTCCTTTCCCTGGAACTTTTCAGCCCCATATCCCATCATTTTCTCCTTATAGTCTTTTTCTTTTCTTTTTTGAGACGGAGTCTCACTCTGTCGCCCAGGCTGGAGTGCAGTGGCATAATCTTGGCTCACTGCAACCTCCACCTCCTGGGTTCAAGTGATTCTCCTGCCTCAGCCTCCCGAGTAGCTGAGATTACCGGCATGTGCCACCACTCCTGGCTAATTTTTGTATTTTTAGTAGAGACGGGGTTTCACCATGTTGGCCATGTTGGTCTCCAACTCCTGACCTCAGGTGATCCACCTGCCTCAGCCTCCCAAAGTGCTGGGATTACAGGTGTAAGCCACTACACCCTGCCATTTTCCCCTTATAGTCTGTGTGCTAGACACTGAATTTTCTTCAATCCCTCAACTGAGTCAACCTCTTTCATGCCTCTGGGCATTTACACATGCGATGCCCTCTGCCTAGAACTTTCTTTCCCCCTTCTTCCCTAGCCAGTTCATCCTCTCATCTCCAGAAAACATTTCTGGATTAACTGCTGGCTCCTGCTGTGCTGCTATGCTCCTGTCACCACTGCAGGTGTATAATATACTAAGCACCAGGAGAGAGGGGTACATGTCTGCCTTTCACCATCAACTTCTCACTGACTTGTACAGGGCCCGGCCTGTATTTATTGGATGACTGTTAAGAGATAGGTTATTTACCAGTTAGGCCCTGTTAAGGTATATTGTACAATAAAGAACTTGACTGGGCCAGGAGCAGTAACTCAGCCTGTAATCCCGACACTTTGGGAAGTTAAGGTGGGAGGATCACTTGAGCCCAGGAATTCAAGACCAGCCTGGGCAATGTAGCCAGACCCCATCTCAACAAATAATTTAAATAATTAGCTGGGCATGGTGCTATACACACCTGTAATCCCAGGGAAGTTGAAGCAGGAGGATCACTTGAGTCCGTGAGTTTGAGGTTGCCGTGAACTATGATTACACCACTGCACTCCAGCCTGGGTGACAGAACAAGACTCCATCTCTTAAAAAAATAAAAGAGCAGTCACGGTGGCTCTAGCCTGTAATCCCAGTACTTTGGGAGGCAGAGGCAGGTGGATCACCTGAGGTCAAGGGTTCAAGACCAGGCTGGCCAACATGGTGAAACCCTGTCTCTACTAAAAACACAAAACTTAGCTGGGCGCAGTGGTGGGTGCCTGTAATCCCAGCTACTAAGCTGAGGCAGGAGAATCACTTGAACCCAGAATAGGGAGGTTGCAGTGAGCCGAGATCGCACCACTGCACTCCAGCCTGGGCAACAGAGCAAGACTTTGTCTCAAACAAACAAACAAAACAAAAACAAAAACAAAAGGCTGGGCGCGGTGGCTCACACCTGTAATCCCAGCACTTTGGGATGCGAAGGTGGGTGGATCACGAGGTCAGGAGTTCAAGATCAGCCTGGCCAACATGGTGAAACCCCGTCTCTACCAAAAATACAAAAATTAGCTGGGTATGGTGGCACGTGCCTGTAATTCCAGCTACTTGAGAGGCTGAGGTAGGAGAATTGTTTGAACCGGGACCTGGGAGGCAGAAGTTGCAGTGAGCCAAGATGGGGCCACTGCACTCCAGCCTGGGCTACAAAGGGAGACTCTGTTTCAAAACCAAACAAACAAACAAACAAACAATCTAATTGCCCTTTATGCCTGGTTCCTGAAAAACTCAAAATCTGTGGAATTTCCTGTTATCGGAGTTCTTTGTTATTCATGATAGGCCCTAATGGTTTATACTAGTGAGGTGACTCATGGTGGGCCCCTAGATAGGTTATGCTAAGGACATGAATCAGGATGGGGGTGAGCCATGCCAGAAAGATCAACCATGTGATTAGAGGGTTAAAGCTTTGGCCCAGTTGATATCAGCCCGATAAAACCCCAATAGGAATTCTGGACACTGAAGTTCAGTGAGGCTTCGTGGTTGGTGAACACATTGATGTGCCAGTAGGCGCTGTGCCCTGACTCCTCAGCAGTCCCCACGGGAGCTCAGATTTTGGGACCCGTTCCAACCTTCCCAATGTATATTCTTTTTTTTTTTTTTTTTTTTTTTTTTTCCGAGATGGAGCCTTGCTCTGTCACCCAGGCTGGAGTGCAGTGGCATGATCTCAGCTCACTGCAACCTCTGCCTCGTGGGTTCAAGCAGTTATCCTGCCTCAGCCTCTCGAGTAGCTGGGATTACAGGTGTCCCCTACCATGCCTGGCTAATTTTTTTTTTTGTATTTTTAGTAGAGAGGGGGTTTCACCATGTTGACCAGGCTGGTCTCGAACTGCTGACCTTGTGATCTGCCCGCCTTGGCCTCCCAAAGTACTGGGATTACAGGTGTGAGCCACCGGGCCCAGTCCTTTTTTTTTGTGAGTCTCACTCTGTTGCCCAGGCTGGAGTGCAGTGATACGATCTCATGTCCGGCTAATTTTTGTATTTTTAGTAGAGATGGGGTTTTGCCATGTTGCCCAAGCTGGTCTTGAACTCCTGACCTCAGGAGATCTGCCCGCCTTGGCCTCCCAAAGTACTGGGATTACAGGTGTGAGCCACCGGGCCCAGCCCTTTTTTTTTGTGAGTCTCACTCTGTTGCCCAGGCTGGAGTGCAGTGATACGATCTCATGTCCGGCTAATTTTTGTATTTTTAGTAGAGATGGGGTTTTGCCATGTTGCCCAAGCTGGTCTTGAACTCCTGACCTCAGGAGATCTGCCTGCCTCGGCTTGTCAAAATGTTGGGATTACAGGTGTGAGCCACCGCGCTCAGACGCCTATGCATATTCTTTATAATAAAACCACAATTATGCATATTCTTTATAATAAAACCACAGTACCACAGTCATAAGTATGGTGCTTCTCTGAGTTCTGTGAGTCCTTCTAGTGAATTATTGAGCCTGTGGGGACTGTGGGAACTTCTGAACATATAGCCAGTCAGGCAAAGTGTGGCTGACCTGGGGACTCTTGAGATGTGTGGCTAGTGTCTGAAATGAGGGGAGTCTTGTGGAAGACTCAGACCTTTACTTGTGGGATCTGACACTAACTCCAGGTGGTCAGCACCAGACTTGTACAGTACGTGTGGAGGGATGAGAGTCTGCACTAGGCTCTTACAGTTAGGACAGGGAGAGATGAAGCCAGGATGAGCTGTGCAGTAGGAAAA
>NW_012118154.1:4385771-4391135 GCF_000951035.1 Colobus angolensis palliatus | reverse complement strand
AAAAAAAAAAAAAGAAAGAAAGAATGGAGACAGCAATGACAGAAAGGAGGAGTTGGAAGGTTTGGGTTGTAAGTAGGGCAAAGAGGACAGACAGCCTCTGATCTTTGCTGTTAAGTCACGAGATTGGGTACTTTACCCCCTGTCCCCTAGTTCTCAACAATGACAGAGGCATAACATGGACAAGGGAAGGAGGACTTTCCACATCTACAACCAGTCTATGCAAACCTACCCAAAGGCCAAGGGAGCTAAGAGGCTGAAGAAGAGACTGAGGCTGGGAATGGTGGCTCATGCCTATAATATGAGCACTTTGGGAGGCCACGGTGGGCAGATTACCTGAGGTCAGGAGTTCAAGACCAGTCTGGCCAACGTGGTGAAACCCCGTCTCTGCTAAAAATACAAAAGTAGCCAGGTGTGGTGGTGTGCGCCTATAGTCCCAGCTACTCGGGGGACAGAAGAATCACTTGAACCCAGGAGGCAGAGGTGGCAGTGAGCTGAGATAGCGCCACTACACTCCAACATGGGTGACAGAGCAAGATTCCATCTCAAAAACAAAAAAAAAACAACAACAAAAAGAGAGGCTGATGTATCCAGTTTTTCAGAAAGAAACATTTAATAGTGACTTAGAAACAGAAGCCAGGCGGCCATTAGCCAGTTACCCCCGAGTCCCAGGGCTGATATACCTGACGGGAAAGGTATACATGCCTCAGTAGAAATGCGTGGTACCACTGACATCAACACCTCGGGGAAAGGCGCAGAATGCTATGTGAATCTACCTTAGAGCAGGATTGAAGGTCACAGTAGATGAAGTGGCAATCTTAGAGGCATTCCAGAACAGGGGTTAACCAGAGGACAACAGGGCGGATCAGCATCCAAGGTGGAGCAGCTTCATCCCCCACGACAACCCAGGCTGGGATCTCTGTGTCTGAAACCCAGTGGAGCTGCCCTTTGTTTCTTCCTTTGGAACCTCTTAGAAGGTGCCATCCCTCTTAAGAGTCCATGTAGTCCCAGCCTCCAAAGCACCACATAATTTAGCTCTTTTCTTTCTTTCTTCCTTCCTTTCCTTCTTTCTTTCTTTCCTTTCCTTTCCTTTCTTTTCTTTCTTTTCTTTTCTTTTCTTTTCCCTTTCCCTTTCCCTTTCCCTTCTTTTCTTTTCTTTTCTTTTCTTTTCGAGATGGAGTTTCGCTCTTGTTTCTCAGGCCAGAGTGCAATGGCTCCATCTCAGCTCACCGCAACCTCTGCCTCCCGGGTTCAAGTGATTCTCCTGCCTCAGCCTTCCTGAGTAGCTTCATGTAACAAACTGCTACTCATCCTTCAGGTCTCAGCTCACTCAGAGAATCCTTCCCTGATCCCAAAAGTCTGGACCACATGCCCTGCTATGACCTCCACGGTATCCTGAGCTTCCCCTAAAAGGCACTGGATTGAAGTCACTTGTTCCAAGTCTATCTCCCTTGTGTGCGCCCCTCAGGAGGAGGCCCTTGACAATGTTGTTCCCTGAGTGACAGTATGGGCAGAGCTGTCTCACAGAGATTTGTCTCACTCTGTAGTCGCAGGCTGCCCCTCCAGCCTGACCAGGCAGAGGGAGCTGCACAAAGCCCTTCCTGCTTGCGGGAAGATGGCCCAATGCTGCAGGCACTCCTAGTGGACTGCTCACACAGAAAGGTTTCCTGAAGCCTCACAAGACGCCAAGACCCAGGCTCCACTGCAGCAGGTCTCCGGTCTCTACCATCTGGCTGTTTGCCGCTCCCAAGTGTCCAGTGACAGGTTTATTTGGTTTCCACCACCACAGGGTCTTACATACAGCAGGTGCTGGGAGCACGATGCTTGCCAGGACCCGGGATACTGACCACCCAGCTGCAGTGGGAGATATTCCTTCACCAGGCTCACCACTGACTGACGCCCATCCCCCTTCTTTCCAGTCTTTCTCCATTATCTATGTTCCGGTTTGAGCAGTGTCCCAGACACACTTCAGAGCGAAGTTCCTTGGTGGGCTGGCCTGTTGGAGAGCAGAGGGTGCCCTGGCGGGGAGCCTCTCTCAAACAGATGGCCCCCACCAGGTGATCCCATCTGGATGCTCTCACCCACACTGCTTCTTTGTGCTTAGCCCCTGCCTGCTGCCTCCCCAGCCAGTAGTGCTCCTTCCAGCAACTGAGGATGACGTAATGTGTGCTTAGTTCAGTGTTGTGTCTTTTTCTGTGCAACGGAAGGGCCATGTTGGCAGCCAGGCAGATGTTAAACTAATCAAGAAAAGAGGCCGGATGCGGTGGCTGTAATCCCAGCTACTCAGGAGTCTGAGGCAGGAGAATTGCTTGAACCTAGAAGCCAGAGGTCTGTAATTCCAGCACTTTGGGAGGCTGAGGCGGGCAGATCACGAGGTCAACAGATCAAGACCATCCTGGCCAACATGGTGAAACCCTATCTCCACTAAAAATACAAAAACCAGCTGAGCGTGGTGGTGCCTGCCTGTAGTGCCAGCTACTTGGGAGGCTGAGGCAGGAGAATGGCGTGAACCCGGGAGGCGGAGCTTGCAGTGAGCTGAGATTTGACCACAGTACTCCAGCCCGGGCGACAGAGCGAGACTCTGCCTCAAAGAAAAAGAAGAAAGAAAGAAAGAGAGAGAGAGAGAGAAAGAAAGAAAGACAGAAAGAAAAGAGAGAGAGAGAGAGAGAAGAGAGAGAGAGAAAGAAAGAAAGAAAGAAAGAAAGAAAGAAAGAAAGAGAGAGAGAGAGAGAAAGAAAGACAGAAAGAAAAGAGAGAGAGAGAGAGAAAGAAAGAAAGAAAGAAAGAAAGAAAGAAAGAAAGAAAGAAAGAAAGAAAGAAAGAAAGAAAAGAGAGAGAGAGAAGAGAGAGAGAGAGAGAGAGAGAAAGAAAGAAAAGAAAAGAAGAAAGAAAGGAAAGAAAGAAAGAAAGGAAAGAAAAAGAAAGAAAGAAAGAAAGAAAGAAAGAAAGAAAGAAAGAAAGAAAGAAAGAAAGAAAGAAAGAAAGAAAAGAAAGAAAAGAAAGAAAGAAAAGAAAGAAAGAAAGAAAAGAGACTTACTGGTTCTCCCTGTCTTTCCACTTACACAGGGCAGTCTCCTTGACCTGATAACAAGAACTCGTGACTTTAACTGGACAAATGAGGTAAAAAGGGGAAATGCTTGAGAAGTACAAAGTCCAACCACCCATGAACCCAATCCACTAATTCACTCTTGTATTAAGGGAAAAAAAAAAGTCAGTATTTACTAATTTTAACATTCATATGTATTCATTTGTTCAGCATATATTTATTGAGCACCTACTAGGTACGGGGCACTGTGTAGATATTAGGACATGGTGGGGAGCAAAAATGTGTCTCCTGATATCATGGAACTTACACACTAATAGGGAGACAGATCTTTGATCAAATAAACAGCTTAGGCTGGGCACAGTGGCTCATGCCCATAATCCCAGCACTTTGGGAGGCTGAGGCGGGCAGATCACGAGGTCAGGAGTTTGAGACCCGCCTGGCTAACATGGCGAAACCCCATCTCTACTAAAAATATAAAAATTATCGTACCACTGTACTTCCACCTGGGCGACAGTGAGACTCCGTCTCAAAAATAAAATAAAATAAAATAAAAATATAAAAATTAGCCAAGCATGGTGGCGGGCGCCTGTAGTCCCAGCTACTCAGAAGGCTGAGGAGGAAAATCACTTGAACCCGGGAGGTGGAGGTTGTGGTGAGCTGAGATTGCGCTACTGCACTCCAGCCTGGGCAACAGAGCGTGACTCCATCTCTAAATAATAAAATAAATGAAAGCAGTTCACAGTTCATTCATTGCAATGGTGAAAAATAAAGTACAACAGAGACTTGGGCTGAGAAAGGAGGTATGTGGTGCTACTGAAATAACCTCTCACAAAGGATTTGAGCAGCGCTATTGACCCAGCTGAAACCCAAAGGAAGGACTTGTTCACTAGGTGTGTACGTTGCTGTAAATGGTTTTGCTTTTAGACCTCAGGTTTAGAGAACTAAGGTCATCATAACCCTTGGTTCATGGCACATTGTATCATTGAACGCCCACTTGGGCACTTTCTTATTAACCTTTCATCTCCATTTTTCCTTCCCATTCCGTGTTTCCCCAAAGGTGGTTAATGATGAACTTACGAGAGAACCTGTTCTGTCTGGCTTTCTCAGAGGAAGCAGGTAGGTTGGGAGTTTGCCAAATGGGTATGATGAAAAGGTCATAGCTCAAGTGAAGGGGCTTTGGAAAGGCTGTCACTGGAAGCTGGATAAGGAGGGAAGAAAGAAATGGAGCAATGGATTAGGGTAAAGTAATTATTGCAGTGGAGGTCCCAATTACTTTGAAATCTCAGAGTATTGTAGATAAAGAAGCAAGATGGAAGGAAAGGGCAGGGCACGGTGGCTCATGCCTGTCATCTCAGCACTTTGGGAGGCCAAGGTGGGTAGATCACTTGAAGTCAGGAGTTTGAGACCAGCCTGGCCAACACGGTGAAACCCCATCTCTACTAAAAATACAAAAATTAGCCGGGCATGGTGGCGCATGCCTGTAATCCCAGCTACTTGGGAGGCTGAGGCAGGAGAATCCCTTGAACCCAGGAGGTGGAGGTTGCAGTGAGCCGAGATCGCAGCACTGCCCTCCAGTCTGGGCGACAGAGTGAGACCCCATCTCAAAAAGAAAAAAAAAAAAGATGGAAGGAAACAGGACGCCTGAATAAAGAAGTTTGGAGATAGAGCCTCATGGTTGGAAACAGGACGCCTGCATAAATAAGTCTGGAGACAGAAACGGTCCTGGGTGATGATAAAATCCAAGTGGGGTAGTTGGCTGAGGTGGAATGAAGGTCACTGTAGAAAAGTTGAGTGTTGGATGGTCACCAATATGGATACAAGATAACAGAAGGGGCTGAGGTGAAGCACGGGACAGGGACCCAGGGCCTAATACCCTTAAAGAATGAGAAGGAGTTAGGAATGGTTGAATAGGGTAAGGTTTAGCTACAAGGGATGGAAAACACCAAAATTAATAGTGCTTAAACAAGACAGGCTGGGCGCTTTGGCTTACGCCTATAATCCCAGCACTGTGGGAGGCCGAGGCAGGCAGATAACTTCAGGCCAGGAGTTCGAGACCAGCCTGGCCGACCTGGCGAAACCCCGTCTCTACTAAAACTACAAAAATTAGCTGGGCGTGGTGGCACGTGCCTGTAATCCCAGCTACTCAGAAGGCTGAGGTGGGAGGATCGCTTAAACCCAGGAGACGGAGGTTGCAGCAAGCCGAGATCACACCCCTGTACTCCAGTACTCCAGCCCGGGAGTCAGAGTGAGACTCTGTCACAAATAAAAAACAGCGGCCGGGCGCGGTGGCTCAAGCCTGTAATCCCAGCACTTTGGGAGGC
>NW_012118154.1:4364611-4384671 GCF_000951035.1 Colobus angolensis palliatus | reverse complement strand
CCTCCCTTCCTTTCTTTTTTTGAGAGGGACTCTCTGTTGCCCAGCCTGAAGTGCAGTGGCATGATCTCGGCTCACGGCAACCTCCGCCTCCTGGGTTCAAGCGATTCTCCTACCTCAGCCTCCCTAGTAGCTGGGATTATGGGGGCACACCACCACACCCAGCTAATTTTTGTATTTTTAGTAGAGACAGGGTTTCACTATGTTGGCCAGGTTGGTCTCAAACTCAGGTGATCCACCAGCCTTGGCTTCCCAAAGTGTTGGAATTACAGGCATGAGCCACTGAACCTGGCAGGAACATTCTATTTCTAGAGAGGAATCAATTATTGAAGAATTGGCACCCTCTCCCACAGGGAGCGCCAGAGAAGTCAGTAGAACACAAACAATTGGGCGAAAGGGATGTAGTAGAATGGCATGAGCCTGCAATGGGCAGGGTTTTCTTTGAACTGGGTGAACAGTCTGGCAGTGTTACGAGGACCCCGACTCCCTAGCCTGGGGAAGATGAGATACGTGAGGTTGAAGTTTGAGAAGAAAAGTTGCCACTTGGAGGGGCTGCAGAAGTGGCTCTCAGAGGATAGCTGGTTTTCCATGAAGGCAAGGAGGGTGCAGAGAGCTAGCCTGGAGGGTTCACCAGAGGGCCCGTGGGAGTGGGTGGGTGGGAATGGAGCTGGGTGGGAGTCATCAAGGACAGGGTTACATGGCTACTGGATGAAAACACGGATGAAAAGCCAGTGGACTTGGTCTTGATAGTATCTGAGGAGGGTGGGTCTTACTTGGCCATTGGGACCCAAACCAGAAACTGCTCCCCCTTCAAAATCCATGAGTTTACCTATCACAGCCAACCAGGAGGTTACCTCACATGCCATCCTTTGACTTTGGCATCAAGCCCTTAATAAACCTGGTATCTAAGCCTTGGTACCAGCCCCCAAATTGTACGTTTGATACTATAAATCTGAAAGACATACGTCTATCCTTTCCGAGTGTCAGGAAAGAACATTCGAATGTCAAAAATGATCCGGACCCTCCCTCTCCTTTCGCTGCCTGACCTCCGCCATCATGGGTCGCATGCATGCTCCCAGGAAGGGCCTGTCCCAGTCCGCTTTGCCCTGTCGACGCAGCGTCCCCACTTGGTTGAAGTTGACATCTGACGACGTGAAGGAGCAGATTTACAAACTGGCCAAGAAGGGCCTGACTCCTTCACAAGTTGGTGTGATCCTGAGAGATTCGCATGGTGTTGCACAAGTACGTTTTGTGACAGGCAATAAAATCTTAAGAATTCTTAAGTCTAAGGGACTTGCTCCTGATCTTCCTGAAGATCTCTACCATTTAATTAAGAAAGCAGTTGCTGTTCGAAAGCATCTTGAGAGGAACAGAAAGGATAAGGATGCTAAATTCCGTCTGATAGAGAGCCGGATTCACCGTTTGGCTTGATACTATAAGACCAAGCGAGTCCTCCCTGACAACTGGAAATATGAATCATCTACAGCCTCTGCCCTGGTCGCATAAATTTGTATGTGTACTCAAGCAATAAAATGATTGTTTAACTAAAAAAAAAAAAAAAATGATCCGGAGGAGTCCCATACTGCTCAGGGTAAGTCACTTTGCAAAGCAATGAGGAAAATCTCTGAAACAGTTGTTTTCCCCATAGCCATCATTT
The DNA here is from genome assembly GCF_000951035.1 of Colobus angolensis palliatus. Lineage (NCBI taxonomy): Eukaryota > Metazoa > Chordata > Mammalia > Primates > Cercopithecidae > Colobus > Colobus angolensis. The sequence goes on along the minus strand of NW_012118154.1, from coordinate 4,383,017 downwards.
ACCATTGTTTCATTACTGTCAGTTTCTTCTTAGGGTGCTGCTCTACCAGGAGCACACAGAAGTGCTCAGCCTCCCCACCCGAGCTCTCCTAGCCCTCATGCCCTCAGGGGTCTGGGATTATAGTCTCCATTCTCAGGGAAACTCCTTTTATCAAGATGTTGAACACTCTAGGGAGCCAACTGACTTGAGGTGTACAACACAACAGTCACGAGGAAGGGAACTCTATCCACAGTCCTGTGAGCAAAGGAAGCAATGGACAGCAAAGGAAGCAAAGACAGCTGCCAGCAGGAAGTCTCGACACACTGCCTCCAGGAAGTGAGACTGCAGGATGGTGGGAAGCAGATGTAGTCCTGGTGAGCCCAGCCCCCTTCACTATGTGTGGACCCCAAGCAATGCGGTCAACCTTCATTCATCCTTCATTAAAAAGGTGGGGAGGAGCTATCAAGTACTTTAGTAAGAATTAATTCAGATACATACAAAATGCCTCACACATGCGTGGATTGAGGTGTTATACACAGCAATTGTTTTTAATTCTATTACACATAAACTCCCTGAGGCCAGTGACAGTGCTTTGAAATAATAACTAATCAACAATAGTTAATGGAATAAGTGAAGAGTAGAATTCCAGCATACAAAATGCCTCACACATGCGTGGCTTGAGGTAAGTGTTATACACAGCTATTGTTTTTAATTCTGTTACACATAAACTCCCTGAGGCCAGTGACATTGCTTTGAAATAATAACTAATCAACAGTAGTTAATGGAATAAGAGTAGAATTCCAGCATACTAAAGGGTTAGGATCTAGGGATGAGAGCACCAACCACATCTATCAGAAAGAGAGCTGCTGGGCCAGGTACAAAATTGCAGCCTCCCACCTGTAATCCCAGCACTTTGGGAGGCCGAGGCAGGTGGATCACTTGAGGTTAGGAGTTTGAGACCAGCCTGGGATACATTGTGAAACCCTGTCTCTACTAAAAATACAAAAATTAGCTGGGTGTGGTGGTGGGCACCTGTACTCACAGCTACTGGGGAGGCTGAGGCAGGAAAATCACTTGAACCTGGGAGGCAGAGGTTGCAGTGAGCCGAGATCACACCACTGTACTCCAGCCTGGGTGACAGAGTGAGACTGTCTCAAAAAATAAAATAAAATAAAAAGAGCTGCTAATTTAGAAGCAAATATCAGGAATGCTGGGTTCTGAGGCCAGCCCTGAGACAGCCAGAAATGCTGAGAAACTTCCACAAGTAACAATTCCTTCCATTCAGTACAGTGTAGCACTTCAAGAGAAATCCAGAAAGTTTCAGTTCCAGATGAGAACAATGAGGTGGTGAGGGGCTGATCTGCACACTATTGCTGAATTTGTTTGCACCCCCTAAACTCCAATAATGAGAAAAGGGAGCGCAAAACATCCCTCAGAGCCAAGGAGGCAAATGCATGCCGGTGACCACTGGGTGTTGTGAAGTGGGCAACAGAAGCCCCTGCTCCGACCTCAGGAGTCCTAACTTTTCCTTGTCACTCTTTTCTGTGAACCACATGCTGTTTCCTGGGCTGAGAAAGGGAATGCCATGTTAGAGTAGAACCGAAAATAGACACAGCCGCGGAAGGAACATCAGCAGGCAGATCATTGAGTCCGCTGAGATTTTGTATTTTGGTCCTTGTCTGTCCAAGATGCTTTTGGAAATAACATGGGGTGCTCCTGAAAGTCACAGGGGAGAGGGCAGCACACTCACGGGAAAAACCATGGGACCTAGGTGAGCCCCTGTGGCCAGTCAACAGCTCCCTTCCAGGGTCCAGTTTCGGGCATTGATAAAGAGCTGGAGCCAGGGGGAGGTGGTCAGAGTATCAAATGGAGGGGGTCGCCATGCCCACTGCCAAGGCCTCACGGCCCGCTCAGGGTGAGGCATGAGAGCCAGGTGGCGGCCATCACGGGAGCAGATGCCAGCCACGCCCCCTGGGGACCCATTGGGATTCAGAGGGTACTGCTCTGTGGGGTTCCCGTCATCATCTGCCCAGTGCAGTGGAGCCAAGCCCCTGGCCTCAATCTGAGCTTGGAGTTCCGGAGAAGAAAATGCCACGTAACCTGGGACAGAAGGAGGAGGGAAGTGAGAGTCAAGGTCCTTCACGCCCACCCTCGCCCCCAACCTTCCTCAGGCCTGACCTTCCCCGTGCGCACTCCACACGGGCAGCACGGCGCCCTCCATCCCTCGCAGCATCAGGGCTGGCCCAGGCCCCACACGCACGCTGGCCCAGCGAGACTCATAGCGCCCAGACAGGTTGTGGCGTAGCAGAAGGCCTGGCTGGGAGTCAGGGCCCATCTCCATGGCATCCTCATTGGGGTCGCCTCCTACCCAGCCCAGCAGAGCCAGCAGTTGACAGCCATTACACACGCCCAGGCTGAAGGTGTCTGGTCGCTTCCGGAAGCGCCTCAGCTCACCCCCGGCCAGGGGATGGAAGGTCACGGCAGCTGCCCACCCTAGCCAGGGAATAGGGAAGTCAGGGTGAGACGTGGAGGACCTCGGAAAAGGGAACTGGGAATGAAGGCGCATGGCTGCTCTTCTGTTTCCTTTCTTTCTTCCTTTTCCCTCCCTCCCTCCTTCCTTTCCTTCTTTTTTTTTTTTTTGTTTTTTGAGATGGAATCTCGCTGTTTCCCAGGCTGAAGTGGCATGATCTCGGCTCACTACAACCTCTGCCTCCTGGGTTAAAGCGATTCTCCTGCCTCAGCCTCCCAAGTAGCTTTTTAATGAAAAAATTAAAAATTTATTACCAGCATTCTGTTGGCATGTGGCCCAGAACGAATGTGGCCACTCTCTCCTAGCTCGGTTGAGTGAGAGGCCAATCCCCAGCCCAGGAAGACGGGGCTAAAGGTACCTCTTCAGAAATGTAGGGGAAGGGAGTGGGCAGAAGGCTGCACGCTGACCTTTGGCAGAGCCCAGGACATCTGCATAGCTGAAGCCGCCCACGAAGGCCACACCGCGGAAAGTGTCCAGCCCAATTGCCCCAGAGCAGAGGTCCTGCATGGTCACGTCCCATACCTGCGAAGATGGGGAGGAGGAGTGTGGGTGGGAGGACATGCAGCTGAGGCTGGAGAACCACCCCCAGCTGCCCCCCTGCTCACCTCAAACCCAGCCAAGTGGAAGGCATCGGCCATCTCCCGGTCTCCATTACTGCCCTCCTCTCGCAAGATGGCGACTCGGGGGCTGGGACCACCTTGGGGAAGAATAATTGTCTTTGGGCCAGAAAGTTACTTCCTCACCCCAACTCCCCAGACACCTTTTCCAGGGCAGGCCCAGGCATCCAGGCTCAGTGCCCCCAGGACGCAAAGCCTCTGCACACACTCCCTCACCAGGCTCACGGGGCACGGAGGCTTTGGGAAAGGTGGGGGGCAGGCAATAGCTGGGCCCCGTCCGCTCCCTCAGGCCCCGTTCCTCCTCTGCCACACAGCGAGGCTCTGCCTGCAGCCGGTCCAGCTGGAAACTCGTCTCCTCCCAGAGGGCTCGCAGCTCCCCAACAGGCTCCTCCAGAACCACAGCCCCGTTCACTGACACCCGGACCTAGGAAGAGGAACAAATCTCCCTGGGCTAGGAGAAAGGATGGCCTCTCCACAGTGGGGGAGGGATGGACCATGGCCGCCCCACTCTGACTGCCCACTGCACACTGCTCTCTCCCTCACTTCCTCACCGTGGCGTGGGGCCCGGCCTCGCCTGTGTGGCCCAGCTCCAGGCAGTGGAGGCCAGCATCCCAGTAACGCTTCAGCACCTGGTTCAGGTCTGGCTCCTGTACCTCCAGCACCAGGCCTGGCTCCTCAGCGAACAGCACAGACAGGACTGGGAGAGCAACAGAGGGAGTTAGGGGGATGCAAGAAGGGCTGAGGAAGTTGGGGCGGGGATCAGGGGAATGCAGGAAGGGCTGGGGCAGGGGTCAGAGGGACACAGCCAGGGAGTTAGGGTGGGGATGAGAAAGGATGAGGGCTGGGAGGGCGGGACTGAGGATGTTTCATCATGGACATCTCAGGGATGGGAAGTCTCAGAGACAGGCAGGAACATGGCGGGTGCCAGCCAGTTCCATCCAGTTCAGCTGTCAGAGACACAGCACAGAAAAGCTAGTAGGGGAAGACTCAGGGAAAGGGGATTGGAGGGCACTCCACTCTTTAATATACTGGAGATGGGGTCTGCAGGGTAGAGAAGGCAGCCCAGGCCGGAGACTAGACCCCAGGTTCCTTACCATCAACCCCAGCGACAGGCACATCCACCTGTAGCCCACAATTTCCAGCAAAGGCCATCTCCAGCAGGCATGTGACGAGGCCTCCATCGCTGACATCGTGGCCTGAGCAGAGGAGGTGGTCTGGAGGAAGGAGAAGAAAGGTCGGCAACCTCGGGGCCCAAACCTGACAGCCCCCCTCCACCTTCCAGAGTCAGTCCGTCAAGAGCGTGTGTGAGAATGTCGGGGGATCTGAGGTACGTTGTCCACTGGAGTCCCTCTTGCCCCACTGCCCAGCTGGTGAACGCCTGCTGCACGCCTGGCACCCCGTGCGCCATCTCCCCAGGGGGCTTCACTGACCTTTCAGCAGCCCCTGGGTGATGCTGAAGGCACGCACCAAGTTCTCAGGAACGTCCAGGTCTGGAGGGTGCTCCCCGAGCTGGGAGAAGCACTGGGCCAGAGCCGTGCCCCCCAGCCGGTGCTGCCCAGGGCTCAAAGGCACATAAAGCAGATGGCCTGGGGAGACAGGGAGGGGTGAGGGGAGGGGGACACCTCAGGAGGACCCGTCCCTGAGGTGCTCACAGCACTGCTGTTCCCAGCATGTGGTGAGACGCCCAGACAATCAGTCCCAGAAAACACCACAGCCCAGTGTTGAGATGGGGGCCCAGCACTCAAAGCAGGGGCCAAGCAAAGAACACACAAGGCGATGGGATGGGCCACTACCATACCTCTCCCTTCAGGATGCTTGAGGTCTGGGGTCACAGTGGCTGTGATGTCTGGGCAGACGGCATAGGCTGAGATGACCAGTGACCCTGTAGAGCAAGGAGGAGTCCAAAGGAATGAGTTGCCAGGCCAGCCCCGTAGTTCCTCCTCCCCCCTCTGGGGCCCCCACACCTCACCAGGAGCCCGCACGGTCTCAGTGCCAACCCGAGCAGCCATGCTAAGGGAGTCCTTGCCACCGTCCACTGCCACACCCAGGGCTGCCATCACTGCCACCATAGCCTCACAGGCGTCCGCCAAAGCTGCGCCCTCCCCTGGGAGCTTGGCTGCCCACATCCAGTTCCCGCTACACTTCACATCCTGGGGTGGTAGAGGCACGGCATTAGAGGGGAAGAGAGATGTGGAGAGGACAGGGGTGCAGGGGGACGGGGAGGTTGCAACATGAAATGAAGGGCTACAGATGGATGCCGGAGGGTCCTGAAGCTGGGGGCTCCAGGGTAGAAGCTATGGGAGAACTCACCCGGAGGTCCGTGACCAGAGCAAACACCAAGTTGGTGAGGGCTTCAGCCACGGCCAGCCGGGCAGCGACCTTGGGGTCCAGCAGGCTCTTGACTGGCTGCTCTCCCAAGGCTGTGGCAGCCCCTACGAGCTCCTCATGGCTCAGTGCCACAACCGCTACATCTGCCAGAGGAGTCTGCAGGGGCCCCACACACTGCTGCTGGGCCACCAGGCCGCCCACGGAGCGGTCCACCTGTGGAACCAGGTGGGGTTAGCAAGACAGCAAGGGACAGAGACAGCCTGTGCTCCTGCACCCGCCCCCAAGGGACCCAGGGCGGTGGGAGGCCTGGCATTCCCCCAGTGCAGACAACAGCTCTACTCAGAAGGTGGGTAGCAGGGAGACTAGGCCGTCAGGGTGGCTGCCCCGCCCCTGTTGCTTCCCCCCAGGGCCAGGCAAAACCCCCCACAGTAGTTTCTAAGGGTGGTAGGGCAGAGAGGGGTGCACAGAGGAAGCAGGCAGGGGGCAGAGGAGGGGTGCAGGGAGGACCTTATTGGTGAGGTAGCGCTTGCTGGCCACAGCGGGCAGCCTCAGAACCCTCTCCAGAGCCTGGCGCACGCTCAGCCCTGGGGGCAAGGCCAAAGGCTGTAGCACAGGGGGCTTCCTCTGGAGGAAGAACTCCTGCAACACAGACGGCGACAGGGAGTGTGAGCACCTGCAGCGGGCTGGGCACACAGGTGACAAAGTGCATGTGGGGTAAAGGGTGGTGTGGAGCGGACCACAGGAGAAACCCATCCCCCCAACCCCACATACCTTCCGAGGCATCCTGCCCAGCACCCATTCGAGCTCCAGGTCCACAGGGGTTGGCGGGGGTGTCGGGGGGGCATCCCCCTGGCCATTTCTTCCGACAGGACATTCCCGATCGTCCACCAGCACTATCTATAGACCCCAGGGACCCCACCCGGGGGGATGAAACTGTGACCACCAGCAGGGAATATTCCTAGAAATCAGGGCACAAATGTGCTTTCCACTCCTTGTTTGGTGTCCGTATTGTGTCCCTGCCCTTCCTTGGCTCCTACATTCCCCAAAGCTTGTTTGCCACCACCTCCCATCTTCCTCTCGTCTCTCTCCCTTGACAGCTCTCCCTCTAGCCCATACCTAGGTGGCTCACGTCTGCCCCAGTGTCTGCTCCCGACTCCCTGGGCCAACTCACTCTTTGGTCTCCAGTGATGGTGCCCACGAAGCACGCTGAGCAACGTTCACGGGCACTGACACGAGTCAGGAAGTTCCGGTCAGGGGACCTCAGGAGAAGTGCATTTGATTCCTGGTACTCGGCCCCCCAGATTTCCAGGGCATTCAGGGTCGGGTCCCCGAGCTGCACAGCCATGGCGGGGAGGAAAGAGAAGGGCCAGTGGGCACTCCCACGTCTCATGTTGTTGCAAGAGAGAGATGGGCGGGCGTGGGCTGGGGCTGGCAGGGATGGGAAAATGCCAGACTTCGGGGGATGAGACCCACCTGGAAGCGGCTGGTGTAAATGATGGCTCCAGCTGGGTCACTCAGCTCCTTTAGGACGTTGCCTGGTGAGAGGGTTGCAAGGAGAAGCAGTGACCCAGTGGTGTTCAGGCAACAAAGGGCAGTCCCTGGTCTCCAAAGGAGCCCCTAATTCTGTGTGTTCCTGTGTCAACTGCTGCCACGCCCTCACCACCAATCAATCATCCCACGGCAGCAGGCTCCCACCCTTCCAACCCTGAACCTGTCTAGAATGGACAGAGCGTGGAGAATGGGACCCAGAGCTGGGTGCTTGGTTGGAGATTCCTGATACCTCTCCCTAAGCCAAACCTGGCAGGATACCAGGCAGGCCCAGTCTCTTGTTCTAATTCCTTTCCTCACCATTGCCACCAGCGCCCTGATCATGAAGGCTACAGATGGGGTTTCCCTTGGGGGCCTCCACACAAGCCCTGATAACACGGTTCATCTTCTGTTCCATCTCCGGGTCTCCTCGCTGCACAGCCCCAAAGTCCAGGTCACTGGTGTTATCTCCCTGCACCTGGGGGCATATATGGCATAGCTTAGTTCAGCGAGGCTGGAAGCTCCTGTACGCGCTCCCATGCCTGGGGCCCGGTTATATCAAGGATTCTGCACCTTTAGCAATTCCCACTCACCTGCACAGACGAAGCAGCTCCACCTCCAACTCCAATCCTGTAGACGGGACCTCCAACCTTTACAACTTCCATGCCTGTAAGAAGGGAAGGCAGAATCAGAACACCGGGAAAGCCACGAGAAGAGGCCTCGAAAGCAAGGCAGCGTGAGGACAGAGGAAGCTGATGTTAGGGGAGGAGAAGCCTGACACTTTTTTTTTTTTTTGAGTGCTCTGTTGCCCAGGCTGAAGCACAGTGGCGCGATCTCGGCTCACTGCAACCCCCACCTCCTGGGTTCAAGCAATTCTCCTGCCTCAGCCTCCTGAGTAGCTAGCATTACAGTCGCCTACCGTCATGCCTGGCTAATTTTTGTATTTTTTTAGTAGAGACACGGTTTCACCTTGTTGGCCAGGCTGGTCTCAAACTCCTGACCTCAGGTGATCCGCCCACCTCAGTCTCCCGAAGTGCTGGGATTACACACGTGAGCCACCCTGCCTAACCCGGAAGCCTTACTACTTGACTGGGTTGATAGGAGAGTAAACTGTGATTTGGCATTAACAACCAAAATGACAAATGCACATAGTCTCTGATTGGGTAAATACACTTTGAGGAAGTTATCCTGCTCAGGTATAAAATCACCTACTTACAAGATTAAACACCATAGTAATGTTTGTATTAGCAAGGACACGAAATAATCTAAAGGCTGACAACAGAGACCTGATTAACTAAACTGTGGTATGTCTATACAATGAAAGACTAAGCCACCAAAAAAAGAGAATGTAGGAATGTAATGAAGTAATATGACTTCATCAGTATGAAATTATTTCTAAGATATACTGCTAAGCGAAAAATGAAAAAGGCAAAAATATGTATGTCTATTTACAGTAGCATCAAAAAGAATAAAAACAATTAGGAGTAAATTTAAAAATAGAAGTAAGGCTTATACACTATTGCTCTATTGCCCAGGCTGGAGTGAAGTGATGCAATCTCGGCTCACTGCAACCTCTGGATGCGGAAGGATCCTGAAGTCCAGGGACTCCAGGGTAGAAGCTGTGGGAGAACTCACCCACACTCCCAGCACTTTGGGAGATTGAGACGGGCGGATCGCTTGAGCTCAGGAATTTGAGACCAGCCTAGCTGACACGGTGAAATCCTATCTTTACAAAAAATGCAAAAATAAGCCAGGCATGGTAGCAGGAGCTCATAATCTCAGTTACTCAGGAAGCTAAGGTGGGAGGATCACCTGAGCCCAGAAGATGGAGGTTGCAGTGAGCTGAGATCGCACCACTGTACTCCAGCCTAGGTGACAGAGTGAGATTCCATCTCAAAAAACAAAAAAAGAAATAGGAAAGGATCTGAATAGATGTTTCTTTAAGGAAGACATACAAATAGCTAACTAGCATACAAAAACATGCTCGGCCGGGCGCGGTGGCTCACGCCTGTAATCCTAGCACTTTGGGAGGCTGAGGTGGGCAGATTACCTGGGCTCAGGAGTTCGAGACCAGCCTGGGCAACATGGTGAAACCCCATCTCTACTAAAATACAAAAGAAATTAGCTGGGCGTGGTGGCACGTGCCTGTAATCCCAGCAATTCGGGAGGCTAAGGCAGGGGAATTGCTTGAACCCAGAGGCGAAGGTTGCAGTGAGCTGAGATCGCACCACTGCACTCCAGCCTGAGCAACAGAGCAAGACCCTGTCTCTACAGAAAAAAAAAAAAAAAAGAAAAGAAAACACACTCAACATCATTAGTCATTGAGAAAAACAAACCAAAACCACAATGAAATACTACTTCATACCCACTGTGATGTCTTACAATGGAAAGGACAGGTAATAACAAGTGTTGTCAAGGACGTGGAGAAACTGGAACCCTCACACACTGCTAGAGGGAATGTAAAATGGTACAGCTGCTTTGGAAAACAATTTGGCAAGTTTTTGAAAAGCTGAACATAGTTACCACATGACCCAGCAATTCCACCCCTATATACCTGGGAGAAATGAGAACATATGTTCATACAAAAACTTGTACATAGGCTGGGCGCGGTGGCTCACGCCTGTAATCCCAGCACTTTGGGAGGCCACGGTGGGCAGATCATGAGGTCAGGAGATCAAGACCATCCTAGCTAACACGGTGAAACCCCATCTCTACTAAAAAAATACAAAAAAATTAGCTGGGTGTGGTGGTGGGCACCTATAGTCCCAGCTACTCGGCAGGAGAATGGTGTGAACTTGGGAGGCGGAGGCAGGAGAATGGCGTGAACCCGGGAGGTGGAGCTTGCAGTGAGCCGAGATCGCGCCAGTGCACTCCAGCCTGGGTGACAGAGCGAGACTCCATCTCGAAAAAGAAACAAAAAAAACAAAAAAAACGTGTACATAAATGTTCACAGCAGCATTACGCGTAACAGCTAAAAAGTTGAAGCAACTCCTAAGCCCAACAACTAAGGAATGGGTACACAAAATGTGACCTAGCTATATAATGGGATATTATTCAGCCATAAAAAGAAAAGAAAGTACTGATGCCAAGGATAACCCCTGAAAACATCAAGCTAAGTGAAAGAAGGCAGACGCAAAAGTTCACATATTGTATGATTCCATTATGGTCATGAGCTGATGACATTTTGCTTCACAAAAGACCGCATAGACAACAGTGATCCCTTAAGATTATAATGGTGCTGAAAAATTCCTATTGCCTAGTGACATCGTGGCACGCTGGTGGTGATGCTATTGTAAATAAACCTACTGCACTGCCAGTCACACAAAAGTATACTGCAGACCATTATCGAATTATACTACATAATGTTTCATAATGACAATAAATGACTATTGCTAGTTTATGTATTTACTATGCTTTTTTAAATTTTTATTTTATTTTATTTTGAGACAGAGTCTCACTCTGTCGTCCAGATTGGAGTGCAGTGGTACAATCTTGGCTCACTGCAACTTCTGCCTCCCAGGTTCAAGTGATTCTCCTGCCTAAGCCTCCCGAGTAGCTGGGATTACAGGTGCGTGCCACCACACCAAGCTAATATTTGAATTTTTGGTAGAGAGGGGGTTTCACCATGTTGGCCAGGCTGGTCTTGAACTCCTGACCTCAGGTGATCTGCCCATCATGGCCTCCCAAAGTGCTGGGATTACAGGCGTGAGCAGTGGCTACATTTTTAATTTTTATTCTTTTTTGGAGACAGGGTCTCACTCTTGTCACTCATGCTTGAGTGCAGTGGTATGATCATAGCTCACTACAGCCTTGAGCTCCTTGGCTCAAGCGATCTTCCCACGTCAGCCTCCTGAGTAGCTGGGACTACAGGTGTACACCACCATATCCAGCTGATTTTTATTTCTTAATTTTTTTAGAGATGGGGTCTGACTATATTCCCCAGACTGGTCTCAAACTCCTGGCCTCAAGTAATCCCCCTGCCTTGGCCTCCCAAAGTGCTGGGATTACAGGCATGAGCCACTGTGCCCAGCCAACTATACTTTTTACTGTTATTTTAGAACGTACTCATTCTACTTATATAAAACACTTTTATTTTGGCTGGGCACCATGGCTCACACCTGTAATCCCAGTGCTTTGGGAGGCTGAGGCAGGAGAATTGCTTGAGCCCAGGAGCTCAAGGCCACAGTGAGCTAGGATAGAACCACTGTTCTTCAGCCTGGATGACAAAGCAAGACCCTGTCTCTAAAAAGAGAAAAAAAGTCCTGCTTGAGAAAGAAAATGTAGATTAAAAATAATAATAATTAACAAAAAAGAGAAAAAAAGTTAACTTAAAAACAGTATGCCATGTTACATTGACAGCAGCTTCATATATCTCATATTTACCATGTCTTTTTTTTTTTTTTTTTTTTTTTTTTGGTTTTTTTTTTTTTTTTTTTTGACAAGGTCTTGCACTGTCGTCCAGGCTGGAGTGCAGTGGTGTGATCTCCACTCACTGCAACCTTTACCTCCCGGCTTCAAGTGGTTCTTGTGCCTCAGCCTCCTGAGGAGCTGGGACTACAGGCGCACACCATGACACCTGGCTAATTTTTGTATTTTCAGTAGCAATGGTGTTTCACCACGTTGGCCATGCTGGTCTTGAACTCCTGACCTCAGGTGATCCACCTGCCTCAGTCTCCCAAAGTGCTGGGATTACAGGTGTGAGCCACCCTGCCCGGCCCACCATGTCTTGATTGCATTATTTTCTCTTATGCTTAATTTATTCTCATGCTGTTTTGTTCATCATGGCTCCTAAGTGTACAAAATTCCTGGATAATGTTGCCAGTAAGAGGCCGTGTGGAGTGACTGTGTAGTAAGCTATACCATCTAGGTTTGTGTACGTACACTCTATGAAGTGGGCACAGTTGGCACAATAATGAAATTACCTAATAACCACATTTCTCAGAACGAGTTATCCATCATTATGTGATGCATAACGTAAGCCAATACATTAAAAACTAACCACTGAAGTGGTCCCTAAGTTCCCTCACTGCAGTCATCCTGTGCCGGGGAAAAAGCTGGCTGGATCCAGAGAAAAGTGGCAGGCTCTTACCTGGCTCTGGGGCCTCCTTGATTATATGGTCAGCTTCCATGGACCCAATGCCCCCACTGAACATGATGGGCTTGATCCACTCACGCCGCTGGCCGTCTGGGAGCTGGAGGCCCAAAGAGCGCGCAAAGCCTGGAGGGTGAACATCAGAGGGACGTGTCACTCAGTTCCCTCAGTGCTCACCCAATAGCACAGCCCCTGGGTAGCACACCCCACCCAGAAGCCCCTCTGGGTGTTTGTCGTCCCTCCACACCCCCAGTCTCACCAGCCAACACTGGTTCCCCAAACTTGTTGCCATAGTCAGAAGCTCCATTACTGGCTTCAATGGCAACCTCCAGGGGTCGGGCAAAGTTCCCAGGATACTGGAAGCTTGGATCCTCCCAGGGCAGATTGTAACCTGGAAGGGAAGGAGAGAGAACTCAATGAACTGAATGAACTGTGAAGACAGAGGCCAGAGCAGCCTGCATCCTTCAAGAAGGGTCAAGACCACCAAGGACCACTTGCATGGCTGCAATGTTCCACTTCAGGAAGTCCTGTTTTAGGAAGCCACAGAGCCTGCAGTGAGGCACTGGTCTTCTCTCCACCACCCACACCAGCCTCCTTTCTGACTCTCACAATCAGTTTCACAGGCTTTCCTTTTTTTTTGAGATCGAGTCTCAGTCTGTCGCTCAGGCTAGAGTGCAGTGGTGCAAACTTGGCTCACTGCAAGCTCCGCCTCCTGGGTTCACGCCGTTCTCTCAGCTCCGCCTCCCGAGTAGCTGGGACTATAGGCACCCATCAACACACCCAGCTAATTTTTTTGTATTTTTAGTAGAGATGGGATTTCACTGTGTTAGCCAGGATGGTTTCGATCTCCTGATCTTGTGATCCGCCCACCTCAGCCCCCCAAAGTGCTGGGACTACAGACATGAGCCACCACACCTGGTCAAGTTTCTCAGGCTTTCTAAGAAACCAGATTTGAGGGGCAGGTGGTGATCATAAGACCAATCCAGTATCATGCTTTCTGGCTGAATGAAGGCTAGTTTCTAAAGAAAATCGCGGACCTGCAAAGTCAGTCTGGCCACCTCATCTCCCCAGGTCTACACTGATGATCACAGGTAGTGAAAGGCCAGCTATCTTAGAGCCCTCCCTCCCAAGAAAAGGCACCCAGGATGACCCTATGACCTAAGAGATAAAAGTTTGGTGCCTGCCAGGACAAGGAATCCAGAAGGGAAGGTGGATAGAGAGGAAGGAGATGGAACCTGGAATATGCAGATTTCCAAAGCAATAGCCGGCAGTGCCAGCCACCACATGGGCCCCACGGCCTGTGCACTGGACATCTCGAATCCGGCCCCCTGTACCAGTGGTCGCACCACTAAAGGGGCATACTCCTGCAAAGAGAGAGTGGGGAGAGGTCTGGGTGCCTCAGAGACAAATCCCATCTCTGACCACCCCCCTGAAAATAAGGACAACCAGCTTCCCTGATAATTTTCCCCAGGCCCAGCACAGGGCCCTGGGACCTTTGCCCTGCCCTATTCTGTGATCTCACCTACTTCTCCAGGGAACCCAGCTCACCTGTGGGAAAGTTGTGAGTCTCTGCTGTGAAGACAACATGTCTCAGACCTTGCTGTTGCCGGAAACGGCTCGGCCGTGTGGGGTCCTCAGGCCGTAGGAATCGGACTTCCTTTCCCTGGATTGCACTGTGGACATATCCGTCCTGGACCCTGCTTCCTTTCTGGGATCTACACTAACCCAAGCAGGGCCTGGGGCCTCCCCTCCCTGGGTCCTGATGCCACCCCAGTCTAGGGCACAACCCACCTGCTGTTATCACAGAATTTGAGGACGTTGTTGGGGTTTGAGGATTTCTGGGTGCTCATGATGGACTCAAACAGTGAGTGCTCCAGCTTCTGCCCATCCACGTGGAGCTGGCCCTTGAAGAACCAGTGTCGGCTGTGCTCGCTGCAGGGGATGATGCAGGGAGGGGAAGGTAGGTGGAAACGGGGTCATTTCTTAATGCCCTGTCTTCTCACCAGCATTTAACAGCAGAGTTACAGCCAAATTCATACTTAGATAATAGATCAAAATATATTCCAAAAAGTCATAATCTTCAAGTATTCTGTCATTTTGGATTATCCAGAGCCAAAGTGAAGATAAAACCAAAATTTGAATATAGACTCCTTGATGGATGAGGGGAGCCCAGGCCCTCAGAGACTCAGGGAGGCCCCTAAGCCAAGGGAGAGCCATGAAGGCGAGTCCCTGTGGTCTCTCCCAATATCCATGGGCTCAGGTATCAGAACAATCCTATTCCTCCCCACCTATTGGACTGCGCCAAGTCAAAGGCCTCCACAGTGCTCGGGTTCCGCTGTAGCTCCTGGAAGCGCTTGGTGTAGAAGTCTAGGTCCCAAGAGTCTAAAGCCAGACCTAGGAGACAAATCCAGGAAGAGGTGACTACAGAACTCAGGCAGCCACATTCCAGATCTCAGCACCCCTACTGGCCTGTCCTGGGCCCTACACCTCCCTCCCCAGTTACTCACCAAGCTCCTGGTTGGCCTTCTCCAGTGCAAGCCGGCCCTCGCCCAGTATATTGATAGGGCCATTGAGGGGTTCCAGGATGCTCTCAGGGGAGAAACTCTGGATGGGATGGGGGAAGTGCTGCTCTGTCATCCGGTCGTGCAGGGTAGCCAGAGCAATGGCTTCCACCTCAGCCGACGGAGGGTGGGCAAACTAGGAGTGCAGACATACAGAGGGCAAGGGGTGAAGAGTTTAAGAATGGAGAGAAATGGTCCACCTTCCTACCCTCTTAGTCATGCAAGGCCAGCCCACTGCCACCCCATATGGCACTTTTTCTCACATTATAAAAAGATGCCCTTTCCAGGTATGAATCCATGCCAGGATGCACAGATTAAGGGAAGCATAGGCTGGATTTCTGCCTCATTTACCCCTTAACCAGGTACCTTCAGGCAGTGAACAACCTGTACAACCATATAGAGCAGGCCTAAAGCCAGGAGCACCTGTCCCTGCTTCTCTCTAGAGTTTAGGATCTAATCTTCTATCTCTGGCCCATCTCCTCCTCCTGATTCCCCACCACCTCACCGAGAGCCGGTAGCGCCGGGTGGTCTCCACACGATCCACAGGCCCCAGCCCAGCGGCGTGGCACACTGACACGATGTTGGTAGATGTTGGAGTGGAGAAGTTCAGCCTGAGCAATGGGCCTGATGGTTAGGACTGGAGAACCCCTGGCAGGCCTCAGATGAGAGGGTGGATCCTGCCCACTGTTGTCTGGACAACTTCCCACCGCTATCCCCTCACCATCGGCTTTCAGCCTCAGGCTGGGCAACAAGAAACCTGCTTTCAAAGTTCACTCAAACCAAACCATAACTATCCTCTAGCATCAAAACTATTTTTTTTTTTTTCTGTGAGACAGAGTTTCCCTCTGTCGCCCAGGCTGGAGTGCAGTGGCGCATATCTTGGCTCACTGCAACCTCTGCTTCCCGGGTTCAAGCAATTCTCCTGCCTCAGCCTCCTGAGTAGCTGCGACTGCAGGTGCATGCCACCAGGCCCGGCTAATTTTTCGTATCTTTAGTAGAGACAGGGCTTCACTACGTTAGCCAGGATGGTCTCGATCTCCTGATCTCGTGATCCGCCTGCTTCGGCCTCCCAAAGTGCTGGGATTCCAGGCGTGAGCCACCGCGCCCGGCCAAAACTGTTTGATTTTAACTTGGAATCCAATTTATTTTGCTTTGAGAACGTGTTTTGGAGCAGGGTGGTCTTTGGAGGGATCTACCCAAATGGGGAAAGCACATGCATGGTTTCCTAGGCAGGAAGTAGCAAAGAGCAAAGGAAAAACAAATCTCCCAAGGATCACAAGAGGAAGCGGAGGAAAGCAGGAGAAAGGCGTGGGCAGGATGAGATACTTACCTGGGCCCGACCTCCAGCAGCAGGTCACTGGAGCCAGAAAGGAGCCAGGACTCCCGAGCAACATCATCCAGCACTAACGGGCAACCAAACAGCCACATCAGCTTCTTCATCTCCTCAGCACTGGGGAGGGCCTCAGCTGCAGGGAGACAGGGCAAGGACACCTTGAGACACTGCCCCCAGCACTGAGACATGTCCCCCAAGAATCCAACGCCTGGGCCCGACCTGTCCAGTTCACATTGTAGCACAGTTCAGTCTCGACGCCCTGCAGCTCTGGCAGTTTCCCTTGCAGTTTCCTTCGAGTGTGTCCAGAGGCTGCCCCCTCATGGCCAGAGGGACGAACATAGAAGTGAAGGACTGGGGACATCTCTGCAGGTGTCCTTTGCTGGAGAGATGAATTAGGTTCCTAAAAAAATAACATTAACTGAGCCGGGCACAGCGGCTCACACCTGTAATCTCAGCACTTTGGGAGGTTGAGGAGGGTGGACTGTCTGAGGTCAGGAGTTCGAGACCAGCCCGGTCAACATAGTGAAACCCTGTCTCTACCGAAAATACAAAATTAGCTGGGTGTGGTGGCAGGCGCCTGTAATCCCAGCTACTAGGGAGGCTGAGGTTGCAGTGAGCTTAGATCGCGCCACTGCACTCCAGTCTGGGCAACAAGAGCAAAACTCCTTCTCAACAAATAAACAAATAAATAAATAAATAAAATATGATAAAAACCATTGGCCTATCTGTTGAACTGATTTCAGATTTCAAGGAAAGCTGAGGCATTAGGGATAGGGTAGGGGAAAGTGACAGGGACATTTAGAGAAACAAGGTAACCTGAAAAATGTAACCTTGGAGATTTTAAGAAATCCTGCAAAATGTGGTCTTTATTAATGTGGTAGGGAGGTGACAGGTGCATGCTTGACACATGTTCCCAGAGTACATGCACTTTGCTGGGTCCCAGGCAAGGTCTTAGGAACACTGCTGTGAATCAAGACAGAAACTGTCTGCTCTCACAGGGTTTATACTTTATTGGGGGAGAAAGGCCACGTACCCAGACATTTCCAGTCCCATGTAGTGAAGGTCAGCGGACTGTGAACACCAATCCTGCACTTTAGGTGTCAGGAAAAATTTCCTGAGAGAAATGGCATCAGTCATGGATGGAATGTTTGTGTATCTCCCTCTCCCAATTCATATATTGAAACCCTAATCCTCAATGTTATGGTATTTGGAGGTGGGGCCTCTGGGAGGTAATTAGGTCATGAAAGTGGAACTCTCATGAATGAGCTACTAATCTCACCAAACCTCTTATAACCTGCCCTTATAAGAAGAGGCCAGATTGGGCCGGGCACAGTGGCCCACACCTGTAATCTTAGCCCTTTGGAGGCTGAGGTGGGAGGATTGAGCACAGGATTGAGACCAACCTGGGCAACATGGCAAAAACCCCATCTCTCTCAAAAAAGATACAAAAATTAGCTGGGTGTGCTGGCATGTGCCTGTAGTCCCAGCAACTGGGGAGGCTGAAGTGGGAAGATCACTTGAGCCCGGGGAGGCGGAGGCTGCATTCAGCCGTGATCGAGCCACTGCACTCCAGCCTGGGCAACACGGTGAGAACTTGAGATCAGGAGTTTGAGACAAGCCTGACCAACATGGTGAAACCTCATCTCTACTCAAAAAAATACAAAATTAGCCGGGCATGGTGATGCATGCCTGTAATCACAGCTACTTGGGAGGCTGAGGCAGGAGAATCACTTGAACCCGGGAGGCGGAAGTCGCAGTGAGCTGAGATCGAGCCATTGCACTCCAGCCTGGGCAACAAGAGCGAAACTCCATGTCAAAGCAAACCAAAAAAAAGGATCTCTGATCACAAAGCTTTTGTTTCATAATTTATTGGTTGATGATATCATGTCATAATTTATTTATTTACTTATTTTCTTTTTCTTTTTTTTTTTTTGAGATGGATTCACTCTGTCACCCAGGTCGGAGTGCAGTGGCACAATCTCGGCTCTCTGCAACTTCTGCCTCCTGGGTTCAAGCAAATCTCCTGACTCAGTCTCCTGAGTAGCTGCAATTACAGGCATGTGCCACCATGCCCAACTAATTTTTGTATTATTAGTAGAGACGGGGTTTCCCCTTGTTCGCCAGGCTGGTCTCCAACTCCTGACCTCAAGTGATCTGCCCACCTCGGACTCCCAATGTGTTGGGATTACAGGAATGTGCCACCATTCCGGCCCATAAATTACTTAAAAAAAAAAAAAAAAATAGAATTGCTTAAGCAGGGCCGGGCATGGTGGCTCACATCTGTAATCCTCGCACTTTAGGAGGCCAAGACAGGCAGATCACTTGAGGTCAGGAGTTCGAGACCAACCTGGCCGACATGGCGAAATCCTGTCTTTATTAAAAATACAAAAAATTAGCCAGGCATGGTGGCAAGCGCCTGTAGTCCCAGCTACTCGGGAG
>NW_012118154.1:4360979-4363866 GCF_000951035.1 Colobus angolensis palliatus | reverse complement strand
CTCCTGACCTCGTGATCCGCCCGTCTCGGCCTCCCAAAGTGCTGGGATTACAGGCTTGAGCCACCGCGCCCGGCCTCTTTCTTTTTTTTCTGAGATGGAGTCTCGCTCTGTCGCAAGGCTGGAGTGCAGTGACACCATCTTGGCTCACTGCAACCTCTGCCTCTCGGGTTCAAGCGATTCTCCTGTCTCAGTCTCCCGAGTAGCTGGGACCACAGGCATGCACCACCACGCCCAGCTAATTTTTATATTTTTAGTAGAGATGGGGTTTCACCATGTTGGCCAGGATGGCCTCGATCTCTTGACCTCGTGATCCGCCCGCCTCGGCCTCCCAAAGTGCTAGGATTATAGGCATGAGCCACCACACCAGGCAGACCTCATCTTTCAAAAAAAAAAAAGAAAAAAGAAAAAGACTCCCACAGTGGAACCAAGTGTGCATGAGAATCAGTTTCTTCATCTCCCTGTTTCATGACCTCACCCTGCACTCTTCAATCAATGATTTTCACACTTCAGCTCAATCCTACTCCAAACCCTTAAAAACCCTAGCCTCAACATACTCTGGGGGATGGATTTGAGGTTTCCTCCTGTCTCCTTTGCAGCAGCCCTATGGTTAAACCTCTTTCTCTGCTGCAACCTGGTGTCTTGGTGTATTTACCTCCAGTGTTTTAGCCTAACATTCAAAGGACCTCCCCATCTATCCCAAACTACCTATCCAACTTCTGGTTCCATTGCCTCTCAGCAAGACCCTGGCTTTACTCAACAAACTCTGCTGTTCCCCTAGTCTTGTCATCTCAGTAAACAATACCATCATCCAATTTGTTGCTCAAGACAAAAACACAGAAGTCATGCTGAATTCTCTTTCCCTCAGACTCTCTAAATCCAATCCACCAGGAAATCTATTTCCAATCATATCTCAAATCCCTCATCTCTTCATCTCTACTACCTCACTCTAGTTCAAGTAAGACACCATCATCACTCACCTTGACCAATGCATTAACCTCCTGACCACTGCATAACCACAATTCATTTGTCACACATCAGCATAAAGTGGATTATGGCTTCCCATTACACATGGTATAAATTCCAACTCAGCATCCTGGTGTACCAACTGTGGCCACTCTCCGGCCTACCTCTCCAACCCTATCTCACACCATTCTCTTTTTCACCCACAATGCACCAACCACATTAGCTTCTTTTCTATTTCTCTAACTTGCCAAGCTCAGACCTGGAAGGCATTTTTTTCACCCTGACATATGCATGGCTAGCTCCTTCTTGTTATTTAGATTTCTGGTGATTCGCCTTCGTGGAAAAGGCTTCACTAGCCACTAAGTGGTTACTATCAGATGGCCCTATTTTTATTTCCTATATAGCGCTTATCACTGTGGGATGTTTTTACTTTTCGCTCTATATTCCCCACTAGAAAAAAAATCTCTACGTGGGCATGGGATGTTGCTGCTTCGTTTCCATTGAATTACCAAGGCTTAGAACAATACCAGGGCTTGAAACGCAAAAAAAATTCTAACACTTGTGGACTGACTGAATTTTGATTCTCACCACTCTTCAGCCCCTCCCCCACTTTCAGGACAGTCTTCCTGAAAGCATTTTGTTTATTAAGCCACTTGATTTCCGTCTATCATTCCCAGTAAAATGCAAGTTTCAAGAGCTCAGAGACAGGGTCTGCGTGCATGAGCGCTGTATCCCAGTAGGCGGCCGGCAGACTTTCTGTTAGTTGAATCCATGAATGGGATAATGGGGCTAAGTTTACATGGGGGTCGGCCATGCCTGGGGTCTGCAGAGCGCACGCAAGATAGGATGAATGGACGCCTCCACTAAAGCAAATGCGCGGGCACCAAGTAGACACAGCTCAGCCTGGGGGGGATATTGAAGGGGCCAGACCAGGCTTGGGCCAGATGACAAAAGGCTGCACCTGGAGGAGGTTCCAGGTCCGTACGCGATAAATATACTCACGTGGAAGACGCACTCGCGGCCACAGAGTACCTCGAATCGTCGCGCGCGCTTGTTACGTCATCCACGTGCGCCGCGGACAGAGAGTGGACCTGCCTGCGCCGGGGCGACTACGCCCCGCCCACTTTTCCCAGCCGGCACGCAAAATTCTAGGTTCTTGGAGGGGAGAGGTTTATCCCCAGGTGGTTTCTCCCACAAATCTGTCTTGAATTGACGTTTGTGAAAATACATTCTGTTCCCCATCCCCGCGGGGACAGTTAAGTAATGACATCAGTTACTTAAGGCCGTAACGTAAGCATGTGAAAGGTGTACTTTGGAGGCATTAGGAGGAAGCGCTTCTCTGCTTGGCAAGATCAAGGTGACTGAAAGATGCTTAGAAGTCATCCATCAGGCAGGCTGTGTTTGAGTTCCTGAGCTCTCCCACCCCATCCATGTGAAGGCCTGCGGGATGCCGGACAGGATGTCACTTAGAAGGGAGACGGAGGCTGGGCGCGGTGGCTCCCGCCTGTAATCCGAGCATTTAGGGAGCCCAAGGCGGACGGATCGCTTGAGCCCAGGGGTTCGAGACTAGTCTGGGCAACAATGCGAGACCCTGTCTCTAATGAAAAATACAAAAATTAGCCGGGTGTGGCGGTGCACGCCTGTGATCCCAGCTACTCGGTGGGCTGAGGTGGGAGAATCGCTTGAGCCCGAGAGGTCGAAGCTGCAGTGAACCGAGATAGCGCCGCTGCACTCCAGCCCGGGCGATAGAGCGAGACCCCGTCTCAAAAAAATCAGAGGGCCAGGGGCGGTGGCTCACGCCTGTAATCCAGGCACTTTGGGAAGCTGAGGCGGGTGGATCACTGAGGTCAGGAGTTTGAGACCAGCCTGGCACATGGTGAAACCCTGTCTCTACTAAAAATACAAAAAAAAGAAAAAAAAAAAA
>NW_012118154.1:4348756-4357129 GCF_000951035.1 Colobus angolensis palliatus | reverse complement strand
CCAAAAAAAAAAAAAAAAAAAAGGCGCCGGAAGGGGTTTCAGGACGGAAGCAAACACATGTTCAAAGGCAGGAAGATAGAGCAGGTGTCTGAAAAACTCAAAAGTTCAATTGGATGGTGGTGGAGGGGTCAGAACTGACAGTTTTGTACCTGTTGCTGAGCAGCGACTTTAACGTGAAGGTAATTGGGCGTGGTGGCACACGCCTGTAATCCCAGCTGTAATCCCAGCTGCTAGGGAAGCTGAGGCTGGAGAATCGCTTGACCCTGGGAAGTGAAGGTTGCAGTGAGCCGAGATTGCACCACTGCACTCTGGCCTGGATGGCAGAGCCAGACTCCATCTCAAATAAATAAATAAATAAATAAATAAATAAATAAATAAAAAAGATGTTAATACAATCTAAAGGATTGGGTTTAGGTGTTTTGTTTTTTGTTTTTTTTTTTTTTTGAGAGACGGAGTCTAGCGTTGTCACCAGGCTGGAGTGCAATGATGCGATCTCGGCTCACTGCAACCTCTGCCTCCCAGATTCAGCGATTCTCCTGCCTCAGCCTCCTGTGTAGCTGGGATTACAGGCATACAGGCACGTGCCGCCATGCCCAGCTAATTTTTATTATTATTATTTTTTAGTAGAGACGGGGTTTCACCATGTTAGCCAGGATGGTCTTGATCTCCTGACCTCGTGATCTGCCTGCCTCAGTCTCCCAAAATGCTGGGATTACAGGTGTGAGCCACCGCACCCAGCCGGGACTGGGACTTATGTAGGGAAAGGAAGGAGTTAAGGAGGACACCTAGGTTTCAGGATAGAACAACTATTTGGTTAAGGGTACTGTTTGCTAAGTTAGTGAACATAACACTAGAAGTGTTCTAGATAAGGAGAGGATTTTGTGAAAAGTTCAGTGTTGGGCATGTGTGCCGCCTGTGGGTTGGCCATGGAGAGTCTGGCAGATGGATAAGACTAAAGCTCAGGAATGAGATCTCAGCTAAAGTAGACATACAGAAACAATCATCATCTGGCCATGGCTGTTAAACCCATGCAATGGTTGAGATAATTGTGGGAAAGCATATTGTGTTCTTAAACTTCAGCCTGTATTAATCTGGGTCTTCCTCCCTCTTTTTTTTTTTTTTTTTTTTTGAGACAAGGTCTTAACTCTGTCACCCAGGCTAGAGTGCAGTGGCACCATCACGGCTCACTGAAGCCTCGACCTCCCTGGGCTCAAGCAATCCTGCCACCTCAGCCTCCCAAGTAGCTGGGACTACTGGCTGTGCTACCACGCCCAGCTAACCCGGCTAATTTTGAATTGTTTCAGAGTTTCACCATGTTGCCCAGGCTGGTCTCAACCTTCCTAGGCTCAGGTGATCCTCTCACCTCAGCCTCCTGAGTAGCTGGGACTATAGGCACGAGCCAGCACGCCCAGCTAATTTTTCTGTTTTTTGTAGAGACGGGTCTTTGCCTTGTTGCCCAGGCTAGTGGTGAACTCCTGGGCTCAAGCGATCTACCTTGACCCGGCAAAGTGCTGGGATTACAGGGGAGAGCCACCACATCCAGTCTGCTCCATTTTTACTCAGTAGATGAAAACATGAATTTACCTTTTTAACAAAACTTAGGTAATTTCACCTTATAGCCATGAGATTACTTTGAGAGACAATAGGACAATAGTATTCAGCGCACCAAGCAAAGGATAGGCCATCCAAGAAACGGAACTACAAAAGAATACTGGGAGAGGAAGACAAAAAGCGTGAAAGTCGGAACTTTGATGATGCTGGTGAGGCAACTCTGAATGGTGATATGGTCTGGTTTCTACAACTCTGACCTTGAATGAGTATTTGGCTGAGATGGGCTGAAGGTCAGTGGTAGGACTGTCCATAAGGAACATCTAAAGTTTGAAGGAACATCTAAAGCTGAAGATATCTAAAACTTGAAGCCTTGTTTTTTTTCCTTGTAACTTTTTTTTTTTTTTTTTGAGACGGAGTCTTGCTCTGTTGCCCGGGCTGGAGTGCAGTGGCCCGATCTCAGCTCACTGCAAGCTCTGCCTCCCGGGTTTACGCCATTCTCCTGCCTCAGCCTCCTGAGTAGCTGGGACTACAGGCACCCGCCACCTCGCCCGGCTAGTTTTTTGTATTTTTTAGTAGAGACGGGGTTTCACAGTGTTAGCCAGGGTGGTCTCGATCTCCTGACCTCGTGATTCGCCTGTCTCAGCCTCCCAAAGTGCTGGGATTACAGGCTTGAGCCACCGCGCCCGGCCCCTTGTAACTTTTTTTTTAGATTCGGGGGACATGCGCAGGTTTATTATGTAGGTAACCTCATGTCACAGGGGTTTGGTATAGAGATTATTTTGTCACCCCTGTACTAAGCATAGTACTTGATGGGTATTTTTTCCGATCTCTCTCTTCCCACCCTCAAGTAGGCCCCAGTGTCTGTTATTTCCCTCTTTGTGTTCATGTGTTCTTGTTATTTAGCTCTCACTTATAAGTGGGAACAAACATGCAGTATTTGGTTTTGTGTTCTTGGGTTAGTTTGCTAAGGATGATGGTCTTCAACTGCATCCATGTTGTAGCAGAGGACATGATCTCATTCTTTTTTATGGCCTCATAGTGTTCCATGGTGTATATGTACCACATTTTCTTTATCCAGTCTACTGTTGATGGGCATTTAGGTTAAGACTGGCTTTTCTAGCTCTTTTCAAGCTCCTTAAGATTAGAAGAATGTGAAGGGCAGGGCCAGGCGCGGTGGCTCACGTTTGTAATCCTAGCACTTTGGGAGGCCAAGGCGGGCGGATCACTTGAGTTCAGGAGTTCGAAACCAGCCTGGCCAACATGGTGAAACTTTGTCTCTACTAAAAATATAAAAAATTAGCTAGGCATGGTGGTGGATGCCTGTAATCCCAGCCACTTGGGAGGCTGAGACAGGAGAATCACTTGAACCTGGGAGGCGGAGGTTGCAGTGAGCCAAGATCGTGCCACAGCACTCCAATCTGGGCGACAGAGCAAGACTCCATCTCAAAAAAAAAAAACAGAGTGTGAAAGATTGACCGGGATGTTAGTATATGAGCCTTGGAGGACCAGGGAAGGAGCTGTAATGGCTTAGAAGTAGCATTAAGGGAGAAGGATAAAGAACCTACTGTCAAGTGTGTTAAAGCTGCCTGGCACTGGGAGGAGGCCAAACTGGTCCTTTTTCCTAAAGTTATCCACATATAATGGCAACTATGTGTCCAGAATCTGTGTCAGGTATACAAAGATAGTCCGTATCCTCCTCAGGAAGCCCCCACCTTTGCTGAAAAGACAACAGGAAACAAATCAAGTGAGGTTATATCTTGCTTATATTTAGCTTGTGGGAAATGCATACATTTGAATAAAAAAATATGATTAAAAATTATATACTCTGCCTATGTCCTTTTTATGTACTGTCCACTATTAAGCACTTATACACAGTATGGCACTATGTCCTATTCATTTTTGGTTTTGGTTTTTTTGAGACAATGTCTCACTCTGTCACCCAGGCCAGAGTGCAGGGGCGCCATCCGGGTTCACTGAAGTTTCAACCGCTCCAGGCTCTGGTGATCCTCGCACCTCAGCCTCCCGAGTAGCTGGAACCACAGGCGTGTGCCACCACACCTGGCTTTGTGTATTTTTATAGAGATATGGTTTCGCCATGTTGTCCAGGCTGTTCTTGAACTCCTGGACTCGAACAGTCCACCCGCCTTGGCCTCCCAACGTGCTGGGATTACAAGCGGGAGCCACTGCACCTAGCCTGTCTTCTTTATGAACAATTTAAAAGATTGTTCAACAATGTTTTTGTCCATTCTCGCTTTTCAACGTACTGACTTTAGAACCAGATTCCATGTAAGATGGGATGAGTACAAGTTTGTCAGAGAAAGGGGCAAGACCAAAACTGGTTGGCCAGCTGTCTATGACATGGCTGGACTAAGACTTTTAAGGTTTCTTCAAGTTCTAAACTCCTTTGCTTTTGATCTTCATTTCATGTACCCTCTGGATATACTTTTCTTTTTTTTTTTGAGACGGAGTTTCGCTCTTGTTGCCCAGGCTGGAGTGCAATGGCTCAATCTTGGCTCACCACAACCTCTGCCTCCCGGGTTCAAGCAATTCTCCTGTCTCAGCCTCCCAAGTAGCTGGGATTACAGGTGTGCACCACCACCCCCGGCTAATATTGTGTTTTTAGTAGAGACAGGGTTTCACCATGTTGGTCAGTCTGGTCTTGAACTCCCAACCTCGGGTGATCTGCCTGCCTCAGCCTCCCAAAGTGCTGGGATTACAGGCGTGAGCCACTGCACCCGACCTGGATATTTTTTCCTAGTCTTTTATTCTTCCCAAGTGTCCTTGGTGGGCCGGATAGTCAAGATGATTTAACTAAATTCACTTTCCTCAGGAACAAGCCTGGCTTGAGGATGCCCAGGTCTTCATCCAAAAGACCCTGTGTCCAGCTGTCAAGCAGCCTAATGTCCAGTTGACTCCATTGGTAATTGATTGTGTGAAGACTGTCTGGTTGTCCCAGGGAAGGAATCAAGGTTCTACACTGCCCCTCAGCTACAGGTAAGGAGAGGTGGCGGTTGTGGGGGCTGGGCAGGGGCGAGTACTGAATTCATGATTGAAAAGTAAGGTTCTGTAGTTAGAAAAAGGGCAAGTGAGAGAGTGAGCAGAGGACAAGGTAGTCTAAACATACCCCTTCTGCAGAGCTTTTCTGTTCTAACATTATCAAGCTTTCCTTTTCCTGAAGTTCTCCCGAATTGGATTAAAATTAAAGAAAAGGAGAAGAAGAGGGGAAGAGAGAAGGAAAATTTGGAAAAAGAGCTCTCGTAGCGTGGAAAGAGGCTAGTGTTATCTTTATTTTGTGTATGAGGAAACAAAGATACAGAGAGCTGTTTGACATTACCAAGTGCAGACCATTGTGTTTAAGATGTGAGTTTTAGGGCTTCCGAGGGTGTGTGTGTGTGTGTGTGTGTATGTGTATGTATGTGTATATATATGTATATATGTATATATACACATTTTTTTTCTACACTACCATTTCCAAAAGTGTTCTAGGCAATGTTAGTAAAGCACAATAAAAGGGGTTCATAGCTAAGTAAGTGTGAGGGAAATTGAATATGATAAAACTTCGCTGGGAGAGTCATAGGGTTATTAACGTATTAGAGGCTATGACAAGTCCTGCAAAAGAAGCCTATTTATCGCCTCATAGAAGTCATCACTATCGGCCAGGCACAGTGGCTCACACCTGTAATCCCAACACTTTGGGAGGCCGAGGCGGGTGGATCACCTGAGGTCAGCAGTTCGAGACCAGCCTGGCCAACATGGTGGAACACCTTCTCTACTAAAAAAAAATACAAAAATTAGCCGGGCGTGGTGGTGGTCGCCTGTAAAATCCCCAGCTACTCGGGAGGCTGAGGCAGGAGAATCGCTTGAACCCGGGAGGCAGAGGTTGCAGTGAGCCGAGATCACACCATTGCACTGCAGCTGGGCGACAAGAGCAAAACTCCATATAAAAAAAAAAAGTAATCACTATCTTGTAGATGGGATATATTATTCCAATAAATATTTTAATATTTTTACTACACGTGCATCTATGCTTAAGCAATATAATGTAGAGTTTTGCACACATGTAGACCTTAAATAAATGGTACCATACTCTATTTAAATACCCTCTGCAATTTGTTTTTCTTTTTTTTTTTTGAGACGGTCTCGCTGTGTCCCCCAGGCTCTAGTGCAGTGGTGCAAACATGGCTCACAGCCTTTACCTCCTGGGCTCAAGCAGTTCTCCTGCCTCAGCCTGTGACATAACTAGGACCACAGGTGCATGCCACACTGGTCTTGAACCCATAGGCTCTACATGTGCATAGCGTGCAGGTTTGTTACATATGTATACTTGTGCCATGTTGGTGTGCTGCACCCATCAACTCGTCAGCACCCATCAATTCATCATTTATATCAGGTATAACTCCAAATGCAATCCCTCCCCCCTCCCCCCTCCCCATGATAGGCCCCGATGTGTGATGTTCCCCTTCAAGTAGTCCTCCTACCGTGGCCTCCCAAGGTATAGGCATGAGCCACCATGCCTGGCCTGCTTTTTTTTTTTTTTTTTTTTAAGACGGAGTCTCATTCTGTTTCCCAGGCTGGAGTGCAGTGGCACGATCTCAGCCCACTGCAACCTCTGCCTCCTGGGTTCCAGTGATTATCCTGCCTCTTGAGTAGCTGGAACTATGCGCCACCACACCAGCTAATTTTCGTTTGTTTCTTTTTTTTTTTTTTTCACTTTTCCAATGAGTTTTTATTAGCAGGTAAGTCATGATTTAGGATCCCGGGGTGCGGGTCACTGGGTACTAGGTCCCCCTTCAGCATCCTGGGAGAAGGACGGAGAACAGAGGAGAGGGAGGTGCAGCCAGTTCAGATCTTCCCGGGAAACGTGCCTTCAGCCTGTTGGTCATCCCAGTCTATGACCCAGGATGTGGGGCAGAGGGACTGGTACACACACTGGTACCATTCGCACACAGAGATGTCGCCTCCTTTAGCGGTCATTGCCTTCTGACAGTGGTGGAAGTCCAGGTAGTTCTGCCAGCAGTTCCTGGTCTGGTTCTGGTTGGGGAAGCAGCTGTCAAAAGGGGCAGTCTTGTAGTTCTTGATTTTGGTCTCAATGTCTTCTTCCGCCATGGTGCTGAATCCTAAAGGCAGCCCAGATGCAACTTAATTTTTGTATTTTTTAGTAGAGACAGGCTTTCACCACATTGACCATGCTGGTCTCAAATTCTTGACCTCAGGTGATCCGCCATCTCGGTCTTCCAGAGTGCTGGGATTATAGGTGTGAACCATTGCACCGAGCCACTACTTGCTTTTTGTGCTTAACATTATACTTCTTTTTTTGTTTGTGGTTGTTTCTTGTTTTTTGAGACGGAGTCTCACCGTCACCCAGGCTGGAGTGCAATGGCATCATCTCAGCTCACCACAAGTTCTACCTCCCAGGTTCAAGTGATTCTTCTGTCTCAGCCTTCCAAGATGCTGGGATTACAGATGCCTGCTACCACACCTGGCTAATTTTTGTTATTTTTGCAGAGATGGGGTTTCGCCACGTTGGCCAGGCTGGTTTCGAACTACTGACCTCAGGTGATCTGCCCACCTCAGCCTCCCAAAGTGCTGGGATTACAGGCATGAGCCACTGTGCCCGGCCGATAGGTGTATATGCATGTCTTGAGCCTGTGTTTACCTTGGTTAAAAATTATTTTTATTTATTTTTGCCTATTTGGTAGGTATTAAATGATATTTTTGTTTTGTTAATTCCAAAGTAATTTTTTTTTTTTGAGACGGAGTTTCGCTCTTGCCCAGGCTGGTGTACAGTGGCCCAGGCTGGAGTACAGTGTCGCGATCTCTGCTCACTGCAACCTCTGCCTCCCGGATTCAAGCAGTTCTCCTGCCCCAGCCTTCCAAGTAGCTGGGATTACAGGCGCTTGCCAGCATGCCTGGCTAATTTTGTATTTTTGGTAGAGATGGGGTTTCACCATGTTGGCCAGGCTGGTCTCAAACTCCTAACCTCAGGTGATCCTCCCTCCTCGGCCTCCCAGAGTGCTGGGATTACAGGCATGAGCCACTGTGCTTGGCCTAATTCCAAAGTAATTTCTGAGGGTACTTGTATACGGGTTATTTTTTTTCCTTTTTATCATTTTATTTCACTGGACTGTTTTTCCTTTCTTTTCGTATAATTCTTGTCCATGTCTGTAACACTTAAGATTACTTTTTTTGGCTGGGTGCGGTGGCTCACACATGTAATCCTAGCGCTTTGGGAGACTGAGACAGGCGGATCACGAGGTCAGGAGTTCGAGACTAGCCTGGCCAGCATGGTGAAACCTCGTCTACTAAAAATACAAAAAAATAGCCAGGCATGGTGGTGGGCGCCTGTAATCCCAGCTTCTTGGGATGCTGAGGCAGGAGAATTGCTTGAACCCAGGAGAGGGAGTTGCAGTGAGCCGAGATCATGCCACTACACTCCAGCCTGGGTGACACAGCAAGACTCTGTCTCAAAAAAAAAAAAAAAAAAAAAGGAGACACTTCTCTGTGGTTGCCTTTTCTTGGGCCTTCAGATAAGTAGGAAAACACAGAGAAAGAACATGGACTTTTGAATCAGACACGCCTGGCTTTGCCACCCATGCCTCTGTGTACTGAGCCTCTGACTTTCCCCATTGATGATGATTACAGAGTTTTGGGGAGAAGGAAATTCAATATTGAGCCTGACCAGACTCAGTATATTATAGTGTGCATGGCAGGGGCCAACATGTGTTAGTTTCTGTCTTTGCCCTGTGTCTTCTCCAAAGCCATTAGGGAAAGAGACCAGATGCAGAAGGGGAGTGGCCTTCTAGAACAGCATTCTCTCTCTTT
>NW_012118154.1:4347919-4348249 GCF_000951035.1 Colobus angolensis palliatus | reverse complement strand
GTCTCGGCCTCCCAGTGCTGGGATTACAGGCTTGAGCCACCGCGCCCAGCCTTTTTTTTTTTTTTTGAAGGGGTGATTACACGAATTTTTGTTGTAGCATTTCTTATGGTGGCAAATAAGCAAACTGTGAGTAAACAAGGGGGCAGATGAATAAATTTACTGTATACAATATTACAGAATATTATATTGCAATTGCTCATCTTACTCTGACCATCATAATTATTCTTTTTGCTGCGTCCAGGACCATGGCTAACTCAAGGCACAAAAAGATAGTCCTCCTGGTTTGGTCTGAATTTGAGTCCTAGTTATTCTGGTGACTTCAAGGCTACA
>NW_012118154.1:4343049-4347307 GCF_000951035.1 Colobus angolensis palliatus | reverse complement strand
TAGAGACGGGGTTTCACCAGTTTGCCAGGATGTTCTCGATCTCCTGACCCCATGGTCTGCCTCCCTCGGCCTCCCAAAGTGCTAGGATTACAGGCATGAGCCACCGCGCCTGGCCCATTCTCTCTCTTTAATACTCATTTGTGCATAATGTTCTTGAGTCCAACAGGGAGGATTAATTGTGATGTTTTATAACTTGATCCTTTTCATTTCCACTGAAAAAAAGTCATGGGGGCTGGGCACGGTGGCTCATGCCTGTAATCCCAGCACTTTGGGAGGCTGAGGCAGATGGATCACCTGAGGTCAGGAGTTCGAGACCAGCCTGGCCAACATGGTGAAACCCCATCTGGAGAGAGTTCAAGATTTCGGTCTTGATTTCCCTCCAGCCTGGGCGAAAGGGTGAGACTCTGTCTCAAAAAAAAAAAAAAAAAAATCAGGGGAATACAAGCAAGTGAGAATAATGGTATTACAGAAAGGTGAATTTATCACAGCTTGATAATTTAACTATTATTTGTATCACATCCAACACCCACATCTCAGCCTCAGCTTCCCCCCTAGTCTCTAGGACTGTGCTATTCTAGACTAGAAAGGAACTTGGCTGGCGTCATTGTAGTTGGACCCTTAGATGCCTAAGTGGTCCCATTAAGTTCTCTCTGGAGCTAAGAGCTGAGATGCTTTCAAGAGAATTGCCTTTGTTATTTACAAAGTGTTCTCCCCACACTTTCATTTTTCAGGCCGCTCATGCATTCCTATTTCATTTCTCTGGGTCCTCTCCCTGGCACCATCTTGTTGGCATCATCTTGTTGAAGATACTGTTCAGCACAGAATTGGACTCAGATCCCATCCTTATTTTCTTTTTCCTTTTTTTTTTTTGAGACAGTGTCTCACTCTTTTGCCCAAGCTGGAGTGTAATGCGTGATCTCGGCTCACTGCAACCTCCATCTCCTGAGTTCAAGCAATTCTCCTGCCTCAGCATCCCAAGAAGCTGGGGTTACAGGTGCCCACCACCATGCCCAGCTAATTTTTTGTATTTTTAGTAGAGATGGGGTTTCACTATGTTGGCCAGGCTGGTCTCAAACTCCTGACCTCAGGTGATCCACCCGCCTTGGTCTCTCCAAGTGCCAGGATTACAGGTGCAAGCCACTGCGCCCGCCCGCATCCTTATTTTCTTAGGCCTTTAGCCCCAGGTTTTACCCCTTTAATCAAACTCACCTCTTAGTCCATGTTTCCCTGCAACCTTTCCTTGGGCTCTTGAGGGTTTGTCAGGGTTGAGGTTTATCTACTAGGCTTGGACCTGTCTTTGCAGGACCTCTGTTTCCTTCACTCTACAGCTTCGTCTCAGTACAGGACCTCAAGACTCACCAGCATCTCCCATGCTGTAGCCATCTGTCCTGGAGCAGTACTGCATACCAGGCCTGGGCCCAAGAGGCTGGACCAAATGGAAACCCCCTGCCCCGAGAGCAGCTGTTGCTTTTAGGGACACTAACAAACCTACGGGGGGACTTGGAACAAGAGTGCAGGAACGGAAGCCTCTATGTGAGAGATAACACTGGCGTCCTGAGCTGTGAGGTGAGTGGAAGGTGGAGGTCAGATGCCTCAGATCCTGACAAGAATGGTGTCCAAGGATCAAGACAATTAAGTCTCTGAGGAAACAGACGGGGAGGTGGGTGGATAGGGTGCTAAGGTCCTGATTAACCCTTGCTCTTGGTCTTTTTTAGCTCATCGACCTGGACCTTTCTTGGTTAGGCCATCTTTTTCTGTTCCCCCATTGGAGTTACCTCCCTCCTGCCAGGTGGAATTCCTCAGGGGAGGGGCACTTGGAGCTGTGGGATGCCCCTGTGCCAGTGTTTCCTTTGACCGTCAGTCCTGGCCCGCTCACTCCTATCCCTGTCCTCTACCCAGAAAGTGCTTCCCGCCTGCTCAGGCTCAGGTAATTTCCCCCTCTAGGCATGGCGGGGGCACTGTGAAATTGGAGGCTGATGGTGGGTCAGTGGAGGGAGAGAAAGAAGGGCATTGATAGTAATATAGATGGAATGTTCCAAATCAAGGGAATGATGGGCTTTGAATGTTAAGAAGGTAAAGAGAAGGGTTTTTCAAGGGATCTGTGCCTTATCTAATGGGAGCAAGAGAATTTTGAAGGTTTTTAGCATACCTAGCTTTGGGCTGTGGACATTTTGTATCACTACCAGGTTATTCTTTACTGTGGAAGGGACAGCATTTATAGGGAAAAAGAAGAGAAATAAAGATGACTGCTTCTTTTTTTTTTTTTCTTTTTGAGACGGAGTTTCACTCTTGCTGCCCAGGCTGGAGTTCAATGGCGTGATCTCAGCTCACTGCAACCTCTGCCTTCCAGGTTCAAGTGATTCTCTTCCCTCAGCCTCCTGAGTAGCTGGGATTACAGGGCTTTTTCTTCCTTCTTAGAAACAAGCTCAGAGGTGTGCCGCGAAACCTGGCTGGGAATCTGGTTCGATTGAGTGCTCTGGTGAAGAGTAAGCAGAAAGCTTACTTCATCCTGTCTCTTGGTAGATCAGACCCAGCTGACACCCACGTGTCTGTCATCGTGCAGGTGAGGATTGGGGTCATTTCAGCCATGGAAGTGGGGGAGGGTGTTAGAACTTTCAATAGGAAAGATAACATCATAGGAGAAGCCATGTAGGAGAGGATGAGTTGGGGAAAGCTGTTTTCTGGAATAGCACTGTTGGGAGAAGATTCCAGGAAATGTTTGTGCATAGAGGAAATAGACTTTCCGCTTTGCAATTCACTTAAGCACACAGCTTTTAGATTGTATGTGACCTTTTAAAAAACTGCCACACTCAACTTGTGGAAGATGACCAAAGAAATCATTCATCTTAATACCATTGAGACATTGAATACAGGCATTAAAAAAAACAACAACTTGGTACTTACTGTTGACTCTTTTTGCATCAACTGGTATAATTTTATTTTCATAATGTCAGCTTTTAGACTCAGGTGTATGTGCTTGTTTATTAGCTGGGGATATTTTGTGATTCTGAGGTTTGGGGTATGATCGATCCTTTTACCCAGGTACTGAGCATAGTACCCAAGGTAGAAATCGTAAATCATTAATTTTTATTCTAACTGTTGTTTTATGACATATAAGTATCTGAATAATGTTTCTTTTCCTTTTTATAAAAAAATTTAAAATATGTGTATTTTGTAGAAATAGGGTCTCAGTATGTTGGAGAAGAACAGTTTATCATACTTCCCTTGTTATCAGTCCCAATACTGGATACATATCTACTCAATACATATGGATTACATGAATGAATGTTGTTTGTGTGTTATGGGGTGGGATAGGGCACACTTTTCTCAATGGAATATATATGTATTTTGAAGAAAGTTTTAGGGATGGTTTGTATGTTGGGGAAGTGGTTCGGAAATATTTGGCATCTCCTGTGAGAGAGGAGAGACGCTAAGATTTAATTGGCAGACATAAGGAAGATAGAGAAGTGAGGAGAGACTCACAGTGGGGAGGTCTCTGAGTTCAAATCGTGAGGGAAAGGGACTCTGTCAGAGCAGCAGTGTTGGGGTCTCTTGGGCCACATTGCCTGTCTCTGCACAAGCCAGGTCCCTGCCCAGCTGGTGTGGCACAGAGCCCTTCGGCCTGGTACAGCCTATGTGCTGACAGAACTGCGAGTGTCCAAGATCCATGGTCAGCGCCACCATGTTTGGATGACCAGTCAGTCCTCCCGTTTGTTGCTGCTGAAACCAGAACATGTGCAGGAGCTGGAACTGGAGCTGGAAGGACCCCTCTTAGAGGCTGATCCCAAGCCACTCCCCATGCCCAGCGTTTCCAAGGACGAGAACGATCCAAAAGGTCTTGTCCGGTATTCTAGACTCCTGTCCTATTCGGTGAGCACAGGGAGAGATCCTAGAGCTTGAGGGGCCAGAAATGTGGGTCTTCAAAGAGGAAGAAAATAGCGGTCAACTGGACCTCGGCCTGTTTGCAGGGAGCAGTCACTGGCGTGTTGAATGAGCCCGCTGGCCTCTATGAGCTGGATGGGCAGCTGGGACTCTGCCTTGCCTACCAGCAGTTCCGTGGCCTCAGGCGGGTGATGCGACCAGGAGTGTGTCTGCAGGTATGTGAGATCAGGGCTGATAATGAAAAGAGACCTCTGCAGCTTCTCTTACCTTCATGGGCTCCTTTTCTGCAGCAGGGTGGTTATATAGAAATACAGAAATAAAAAGTGTGTGTTGGGGGTCACTTTTGTTAAGGATAGACTTGGACAGAAGTTTACAT
>NW_012118154.1:4318454-4342999 GCF_000951035.1 Colobus angolensis palliatus | reverse complement strand
CTCGATCTCCTGACCTCGTGATCCGCCCGTCTCGGCCTCCCAAAGTGCTGGGATTACAGGCTTGAGCCACCGCGCCCGGCCACTTCCTTTTCTTGTCATCCTTATTGCCACGACCCTAGCCTCAGTTACTATCATTTTTTTGTCATTTTGACTACACTAGCCTTCTAAGCAGACCACTTCATCTGTTGTTGGCCCCTCCAGTTCATTCTCTCTGCAGCAACTAGAAAGGGGGGATATGCCAGGCACAGTGGCTCATGGCTGTAATCCCAACACTTTGGGAGGCTAAGGCATGAGGATCACTGGAGCCTAGGAGTTTGAGACTAGCCTGAGCTATGACCACTGCACTCCAGCCTGGGCGACAGAGCAAGACTCCGTCTCAAAAAAAAAAAAAAAAAAGGAGTAGTCTTGGGCACTGTGAGGGAGTTGTGGCCAGAGCATCTCCTTTAGCGAAGGGCCTTTCACCTGGAGGAGGAGATGGCTGAAGCACAGGTCTGGGGCCGGGATGATCTCAGGCGACCTGGTGAGAAGCCTCAGCCATGTCTGTTCCTCCTGGAGCCACCCAGCCCACAACAAGACTGAGTGGAGCTCATAAGAGATGAAGGCTGACCGCAGTGGGAGTGGGTTGTAATGGAAAGCAAGGCCAGCCCCCGTGGGAGAAATTGTTTTCCTTCTTCCTGGAACCCAGGCAGTGGCAAAGTGCGGTGAACTTTGCCTGGGTTCATTGAGTTGGGGGCTTCATCTCTGCTTTTTCATTTTCTCTGCTTTCCCCCAGCTCCAGGATGTTCACCTGCTCCAGTCAGTGGGTGGGGGCACAAGAAGGCCAGTGCTCACCCCCTGCCTCCGTGGCGCTGTTCTGCTTCAAAGCTTCTCTCGTCAGAAGCCTGGGACTCACTCATCCCGTCAAGTCTACGGGGCCTCCCTGTATGAGCAGTTGGTGTGGGAACATCAGTTAGGACTTCCCCTCTACCTGTGGGCTACCAAGGCCCTGGAGGAGCTGGCGTGCAAGTGAGGAGGCTGAGGGCCCAGGGCGGGGAGGCAGTGGGAGTAGCCCACTTCCTTGGCAAGGAGAGCAGGATTCTTGAAGAGACAGGCTCTTCAGGGGAAGTGACTGCGCTGCTTTTCCTGGCCAAGGCTGTGTCCCCATGTGCTGAGACACCACCAGTTCCTGCAGCATTCCTCGCCTGGGAGCCCCGGCCTGGGACTGCAACTCCTGGCTCCTACCCTGGATCTTCTAGCTCCGCCAGGCAGCCCTGTTCGGAATCCACACAGTGAGATCCTTGAAGAGCCACATCACTGTCCCCTCCAGAAAGTATGAGGATGTGGGGGAAGCATGGTGGCAGAACACCGGAGGACACCTGGGGCCCATGGGACACACTCCCGATTTCCCTTCCCTCCTTGACAGTACACTCGGCTGCAGACTCCCTCCTCCTTCCCCACTCTGGCCACCCTGAAAGAGGAAGGACAGCGTAAGGCCTGGGCCTCCTTTGACCCTAAGGCCCTTCTGCCCCTCCCGGAGGCCTCCCACCTGTCCAGCTGCCAAC
Organism: Colobus angolensis palliatus; assembly: GCF_000951035.1. Taxonomy (NCBI): domain Eukaryota; kingdom Metazoa; phylum Chordata; class Mammalia; order Primates; family Cercopithecidae; genus Colobus; species Colobus angolensis. Next base: position 4,341,458 of record NW_012118154.1, on the reverse strand, counting down.
TCAATCGCCACCTGGCTTGGTCCTGGCTCTGTGTGCTGCCCTCTGCCTTCCACCCAGCCCAGGTAAGGGGGACCCTTGGAGGACTCAGGGGACTTCCTTTGTTTTTTTTTTTTTTTTTTAGAAACGGAGTCTCGCTCTGTCGCAAAGGCTGGAGTGCAGTGGCCGGATCTCAGCTCACTGCAAGCTCCACCTCCCGGATTTACGCCATTCTCCTGCCTCGGCCTCCCGAGTAGCTGGGACTACAGGCGCCCACCACCACGCCTGGCTAGTTTTTTTGTATTTTTTTAGTAGAGATGGGGTTTCACCATGTTAGCCAGGATGGTCTCGATCTCCTGACCTCGTGATCCGCCCGTCTCGGCCTCCCAAAGTGCTGGGATTACAGGCTTGAGCCACCGCGCCCGGCCACTTCCTTTTCTTGTCATCCTTATTGCCACGACCCTAGCCTCAGTTACTATCATTTTTTTGTCATTTTGACTACACTAGCCTTCTAAGCAGACCACTTCATCTGTTGTTGGCCCCTCCAGTTCATTCTCTCTGCAGCAACTAGAAAGGGGGGATATGCCAGGCACAGTGGCTCATGGCTGTAATCCCAACACTTTGGGAGGCTAAGGCATGAGGATCACTGGAGCCTAGGAGTTTGAGACTAGCCTGGGTAGAGACCTTGTTGCCACAAAAATTTTGTTTTAATTAGGTGTGGTGGCACGTGCCTATGGTCCCAGCTACTCAGGAGGCTGAGGTAGGACCGCTTGAGCCTTAGAGATCAAGGATATAGTGAGCCAAGATCACACCACTGCACTGTAACCTGGGCAACAGAGCAAGACTCAGGAAAAAAAAAGGAAGTTGAAAAAAAGTGAAACTTGTATTACAGAACTCTCTTGTTTAAATCCTTTTTTTTGAGACAGGATCTTGCTCTGTAGCCCAGGCTAGAGTGCATTGGCACCATCATGGCTCATTGCAGCCTCGACCTCCCAGGTTCAAGTGACCCTCCCACCTCAACCTCCCAAGTAGCTGAGACTACGGGCGTTCACCACCATCCCTGGCTAATTTTCTTTTTTTTATATTTTTGGAACGGAGTCTTGCTCTGTCACCCAGGCTAGAGTGCAGTGGCTCTATCTTGGCTCACTGCAACCTTGCCTCCTGGGCTCAAGCAGTCCTCCCACCTCAGCCTCCCGAGTAGCTGGGACTATGGGCATCCATCACCACGTCCAGCTAAGTTTTGTGTTTTTGTAGAGATGGGATTTTGCCATGTTTCCCAGGCTGGTCTTGAATTCTTGGACTTGAGTGATCTGCCTGCCTCAGCCTCCCAAAGTGCTGGGATTACAGGCATGAGCCACTGTACCCAGCCTGGCTTAATTTTTACATTTTTTGATTTTTAGAGATGGGGTCTCTCTATGTTGCCAGGCTGATTTCCTCCTCCTGAGCTCAAATGATCCTTCTGCCTTGGCCTCCCAAAGCGCTAGGATTACAGGCGTGAGCCACTGCACCCAGCTTAAATTCTTTGCATGTCTCTCCCAGTGCATATAAAATAAAATCAGATGTCTCATTGTGTCCTATGAGATCCCGCATGGCCTCTTACCTGTAACCTCTATTTGTACCCTTTCTCTTCTACAAAATGTGCGAATGCATGTGTGTTTTTTTGTCTGTCTTCCTCACTTGAATGTAAGTTCTTTGGAATCAGAGACATGCCTTTTTTGTTCACTTTGTAGCTTTACCATGTAATACAGCATCTGGCAAATAGTAGATGCTCAGTATTTGCTGAATAAACATTTGGTAATTCAGCCTTCATCTTCTTGCAGGTTTTACTTGGGGTTCTGGTAGCTTCATCTCATAAAGGTTGTCTGCAACTTCGGGACCAAAGTGGCTCCCTGCCCTGCCTGCTCCTGGCCAAGCACGCTCAACCCCTCAGTGACCCACGGCTGATAGGTTTGGAGTTCAGATGTGGAAAGAAGGTGGTGGTGGGGTGGTGGTTCTCACAGCCAGGGGATCCTGGGAGGAAAAGTCTGCTGGGATTTACTAGAGGTGCTGAAGTGACACATGTCAATCAACAACTTCTGGGAGACGGGTATGGCAGACGGAGAGCAGGAGCAAGAGGACCCCTAGCCAGAATTTCCAGCACGCCTTTCTCCACCATAGCTCCTAACATGCACTCCAGGATTACAACTGTGTCTCCTACATTCTTAGTTTGGAGAGAAGGTGTCACCCCTCTAAGGTGGGGGTCAGGTGTGGGCTTTCATGTCATGTTAGGGCAGCAGCTCTGGCCTGGGATGGGCAGTGAGACCGGTAGGATGGTGTACCTTGCAACCCACCCCACAGGTCTCCTTTCTTGTCAAGATAGAAAACTTTCTTCCTCTAGGCTGCCTGGTGAGGGCAGAGAGGTTTCAGTTGATCATAGAGAGGGACGTGAGAAGCAGCTTCCCTTCCTGGAAGGAGCTGAGCATGCCAGGCTTCATCCAGAAGCAGCAGGCCAGGTTGGCTGCTTGGGGTCATGGTTGTCCTGAGTCTGAGGGGGAAGGAAGGGCCTGGTGAAAGGAGTGGGACTCTGGGGACCAAAATACCCAATGCCTGCATCACTAAGAAATCTATTCCTTGTCTCTCCCAACAGAGTCTATGTCCAGTTCTTTCTGGCTGATGCCCTGATCCTTTCTGTGCCCAGACCCTCCCTTCATTCAGCAACACCCTCGATACCTCAGACAGATCCCACCGGCCTGGAGGGACCCCACCTAGGACAGAGCCGACTCTTCCTGCTCTGCCACAAGGAGGCCCTCATGAAGCGGAATTTTTGTGTCTCTCCAGGAGCAAGTCCAGAGGTGCCCAAGCCCACCCTCAGTTTCTGTGTGTTGGGGAGCTGGCTTGGGGGCACCCAGAGGAAGGAGGGGACTGGATGGGGGCTGCCCGAGCCCCAGGGAAATGACAACAAGGATCAGAAGGTAAACTGGGACTCCAGGGACCCAGGACCTGACCTGTGCCCTGAGTCTCTGGCTGGGACCCCAGCACTTTGCTCTCCATTCTCACAGGTTCACCTCATTTTCTTTGGCGCTTCAGTCCGCTGGTTTGAGTTCCTGCACCCGGGGCAAGTGTACCGACTCGTAGCTCCTGGCCCCTCCGTGAGTGCCCTACTTCATCATTCCTTTCCCCAGAAAGCTTTTTTGGGGTTGGGGTCTAAAGAGGGCATGCCAGTGCCTGGTCACACTAGGCCTTCTGGAAGAAGGCTGGACTTAGATATACCAGAAAGCCTGTGTGTGTTGACACACTTCCTTCTCCACGTTCCAGAAAGAACAAAATTGGGTCAGAATATTTTGTGAACCTCCCACTGGACTAGCACACACTCACAGACAGTCGTCTTCCCATTTCTGTGCAGACACCAATGTTGTTTGAGAAGGATGGTTCATCCTGCATATCTCGGCGTCCTCTGGAGTTGGCTGGCTGTGCATCCTGCCTCACTGTCCAGGACAACTGGACTCTGGAGCTTGAAAGCTCCCAGGACATCCAAGATGTGCTGGATGCAAACAAGGCATTGCCTGAATCCTCACTGACTGACCTGCTCAGTGACAAGTAAATGTCCACCAAGCCCCTCTGGTTAATTTGGCCACTTTTTCTTCTCACAAGCTAGCTGGGTTTGGTGAAGACTTAATTTTCTTTTGCAGTAGGTATTTCTTTTGTTATTTTTTTTTTTAAGACAGAGTCTTGCTCTGTTGCCTAGGCCAGAGTGCAATGGCCTGATCTCAGCTCACTGAAACCGCTACTTCCCCTGTTCAAAGGATTCTCCCACTTCAGCCTCCCAAGTAGCTGGGATTATAGGGGTGCATGCCACCATGCCCAGCTAATTTTTTTGTATTTTTAGTAGAGACAGGGTTTCGCCATGTTGGCCAGGCTGGTCTCGAGCTCCCACCTCAGTCTCCCAAGTGCTGGGATTTAGGGGCGTGAGCCACCTTATGCGGGTTTCGAATGATCTGCCACAACCCTCTTTTTCCCATAGGCCCTGTTTCTCTTAGTGTGCAGTGTGGCGGAGCCCAGGGTTTTTCAGGACTTTATATATGAAATTCCAGCAGATACTTTAGTTCCATTTTCTGCCTTGGATCTGACTGTCTCCACTCTGTGCTTTCTTATGCCTCCATTCACAGTGTATTTCCCTGACCTTCCAGTTTCACAGATTCCTTGGTGTCTTTCTCCGCTGAGATTTTGTCACGGACACTGTGTGAACCCCTTGTGGCCTCTCTCTGGATGAAGCTGGGTAATGAACCTTCCTTTGTGGGGAAAGTATGAAATAGAGTGATGGGCCTTTGTGGACTTCACAGATCCTACCAACACCCACCTTCCTTCTGTAGGGAACACGGGGGCCATGAGAAGGTGTGTGAAGCTAACCGTCGCTCTTGAGACGGCTGACTGTGAATTCCCCCCTCACCTGGATGTATATATCGAAGACCCCCACTTGCCTCCCTCACTAGGACTCCTTCCAGGGGCCCGGGTCCACTTTAGCCAGCTGGAGAAAAGGGTTTCCAGGTGAGGGTGTGTAGTGTCACCTGCCTCCTCTTGCTACTGATGCAGCTCTCTGGAGTGTCCATCCCTGCTTAACTTTGCTGCAGCGACCCCTTCTCTTTCATACAGCTTTCCATGTATCAGTCTGCCATTTGTGCCCAGTACCCTCATGAGGTATTGCAGTCTGGTCCTCCTCCTAGTCTTCCCCTAGCTTTGGTAGGGCCGTGGCCAGGGTATGTCCCTCAGGGGGAGTGGCCAATCTGTGGTGCTTGATCTCTGAGTCCCAGCTTCTACCCCAATTTGCCTTGTCTTCCTGGTCACTCACTATTCCTCTTCCACTTGCAGGTCTCACAATGTTTATTGTTGTTTCCGGTCATCCACTTATGTGCAGGTCCTGAGTTTTCCCCCTGAGACCACCATCAGGTCAGTGCCCAGACCCCAACCCCTACACTTCCTGGCTTCACATCTGCATCTCCCACATGTCCCTGGTTCTGAAGATTTTGCCATCACTACAGTCTTCTCCAATCCCAACAAAATGTGTTGAGTCAGAGGAGCTCCTCTACCCCAAATAAAAAATGCTCTGTGCCTATCATTGTACCCAGAATCATTTAGTGTTCTAGGCTTTTGAAGGCTTTTCAGTCTAACATGCAAATGTTTCTTGGCTAACATCATGGTGTTCAAACCTGAAAAATAATCAATGACTATCAGAGATCAGGAATTAAAATGGGGGCAGGGGATGGGGCTTCTAGGAGCACATGGAACCCACTGCTGTCCCCATCGTGATGCCCTGTATGTCCTTCTAGACCCACCCTGCTTTCAGAACCCCTTTGCCTGTTCTGTTTCTTGACCCCTGTGTCTGTGTCTCTGTATTTATTTAGCGTTCCCCTGCCCTACATCTACCTGGCTGAACTTCTGCAGGGTGGTCGGTCCCCATTCCAGGCCACTACCTCTTGCCATATCGTCTCCGTCTTCAGCCTTCAGCTCTTCTGGGTGTGTGCTTATTGTACCAGCATCTGCCCCCAGGTAAGGGAGGGAAGGAACAGGCTGAACTGGGTGTGGAGTGCCAGAGGGATGTGATGGGACCAAGAGGACTTTTCCAACCACTGTCTTCATCTCAGGGAAAGTGCAGTCGCCTGGGCCCCACGTGCCCTACACAGACATCTGTAAGCCAGGCCACCATCAGGTGAGAGCACAAGGCAGGCACCCATTGTGCCATTTTCTTACTAGACCACTTTGTCTATCTGCAATTTCTACATTAGCATAATTCCTGGCTCATGAGAATTGCTGAATATTTTTTGAACGAACGAATGAGGGTAAGCTCCTAAATCTTTGAGCCAAAGACTGCAAATAGCGGGGAGGGAGGTATGCTGGGTCCGGGGTGTTGGCAGACTGGGTTGCTGTAGGCGTTTGTACTTTGTCCTGCTCCCCACAGGCTCCTGGTGGAGGACGGGACTGCCGAAGCCGTGGTGACCTGTAGGAATCACCACGTAGCAGCAGCACTGGGGCTCTGTCCTAGAGAGTGGGCCTCCCTCCTGGAGTTCGTCCGAGTGCCGGGCCGAGTGGGCTTGCAGTTTGCAGGGCCTGGAGCCCAACTTGAGGTGTGATGTGGCTGGGAGGGAGGGACTCAGTATACCCAGATGCCTGGGCTTTTGGCAGAGGATTTAGGAGCTAGTTCACCTTGATCTTCTTTTTCTAGTCCTCAGCCAGGGTGGACGAGCCTATGACCACGTTCCTCTGGACACTTTGTACTAGCCCCTCTGTCCTCCGTCCTGTTGTGCTTTCTTTTGAGCTGGAAAGGAAACCGTCTAAGATTGTCCCATTAGGTAAGGTTGGAGATGGGGGATCATGGTGATACTGGGATCATGGTGATACAGATAGATGGGTCCCTGGGAGGAAGAGGGATGAGAGACTGATGGGGGAATTTCTGGAGTTAGGGAGGAGAATGGTGGGTAGGAACTAAAAGCCACATGCCTGAGATGTGTGTTTTTCTTCTCTTCCCGCCTCAGAACCTCCTCGGCTACAGCGATTCCAGTGTGGAGAGCTCCCTTTCCTGACTCATGTGAACCCCAGGCTCCGATTGTCCTGCCTTTCCATCCGAGAGTCAGAGCACTCCAGCTCCCTGGGGGTCCTTGGTTCCTCCTGTTAACTGAACTGCAAGGATGGCCTGAGAGTGCTTCCTTGCTAAAAACCTGAAGGCCTAGGTCCTGGCTCCTCCCCCTACTTGCCCTGTGATTGAACCAAGGACTCCAGATTCACAAACCACTACGCCACTATAATTTCCCTTTGGTGTTCTGGTGCCAGCCTGCCTTGGCAAAACTGTGGAAACAAGAAATCACAGCACTATTGATATTTCCTGTGACTGGGGACAAGGCATGTGTATTCACAGGTGGCCCTGAGCACCTGGGTTCTGACTTTGTGGCAGGAGCTGAGGGAACAAGATTTGCTCGCTGTGGGGATGATGGTGACAGACCCATTGACCTGCAATGAAGCCCTCTGGTGTCATTTCTCACTGGTACTCATCTCTGGGGTCCCAGGCCTCCTGACTCCTAGTTGTCCACCTCCTAAGAACTCCTAGTCGTTCATCATCATTTCAGCCCTTTGCCACCAGGGCCAAAGGTGGAGAATGATTTGGAAGAGAAGAGCTTCTGGTCCAGCAGAAGAAATGATACCAAAGTCAGTTTGTAAAGGAAGTAAACTGGGGAGCTGGCAGCCAGGCAGAGAGCATAGCTATGATGGTCTTAGTAAGGCTGGGCCGTGCAGGAAGTCAAATATGAATGCCTAGAGGTGTTCACAAGCACAAAGATGGGGTAGGGGGAGGCAAGTGCCAGGCACGAGGAGGGCCAGGTGAGGACCCTGGGTGCCTGTGCTATAGGGCCCCAGGCTAGGGTCAGCCTTGTAGGTTTCCCAAGGGCCCGGCCTAAGGCAGATCCTTGATCAATGTACCATGAGACCAGAAGGTACTCTAAAATCACAATCACGGAATTAGGGGATCTAGGAGCAGTTCTTTGGAGCTATCCATGCATTTGGCTGGTGTTGCTGCATTTCTTTATTGGGGGCTGATAGGTGGAAAGATGAGCTGAGGCACATCTTTCAGAGCTACTGGGAGGCCATTTCTTCCTGGCTATTCGGATTCGTTCATGTTTGGGAGACCAGAGCATGGTTAATCCCGCATGTTGGTGTTTACACAGTTTTATGGCAGTAATATCCTATATTAAGATTCGTGGTAGTGCTGATTAGCAACTGGCCGGTTAGCTCAGTTGGTTAGAGCGTGGTGCTAATAACGCCAAGGTCGCGGGTTCGAGCCCCGTACGGGCCAGGGGGTGGTTTATTATTTTCTAACCGTCAGCTGTTGCCCGGGAGTTTCTGCCCAGAGCCAGTTGCTTTCTGATAACAGAATTACATTGCACATACTGCTTCTTATTCCCCGAATCACCAGCGCTGCTCCGAAGGTTTGGAAGGGAGGTGCCTCTGAGCACCCAGGTGAAAGGAAGGTGTCCCGTGCAACCGCCGCGTCTTTTCTTCCCTGGAAGTGCGTTGGAGGCAGATGTTTGTCAGTGAAGGGAAGTAAGAAAGGCATTGGATGAAAGTCAGAAAACAGGCCTTGTAGTCGTGGCCGAGTGGTTAAGGCGATGGACTAGAAATCCATTGGGGTCTCCCCGCGCAGGTTCGAATCCTGCCGACTACGTGATATTTTTCTGACCATATTTCTCTCCTCCAGGACGGGATGATCCAGTCGGCACCCTCCAAACCTCTCATCTAGGAATTCTAGAATCGAGAATTTGATTTGGAGTCTATGATTTTGGTTTGAAATGTATTATTAACTTCTTTCGAAATTGAAGGAAATTCCAAGAATGGATGAGTGATGCAAGATCCAGTTTACTTAACAAATTAATTCTAATCTGAATTAGGTCTGAAGAAGCTGGGTCCAGGTTCCCTGCAGTATATTCTTGTAGATGAATTTCAAAACCCTTAAGGGCAGCCTTGGCGCCGTGGCTTAGTTGGTTAAAGCGCCTGTCTAGTAAACAGGAGATCCTGGGTTCGAATCCCAGCGGTGCCTTTATTCAATTGAAATAGTGTAATTTTGCAGCTCAATCCTCATCCCTGAATAGATTCATGGATTGTTTTTATATCAGAACGCTCAAGAGTTTCTGTTCTGCACTCAGAGCACCCAGATTTCCTGCTCAGTCGACTTGCCACTCCCATGAGACCGCCACTCTAAAAGGTGGTTCTCTAACTGGGGCAGAAATGCTGCATAGGCCTAAGGGTACTTTGCCCAACTGATGCCACACCCTACTGGTGCAGGTGGACTGGGTCTGGCGGCTGCCCTACCCTTGATGGAAGAGGCTGCCCACCTTCGAGGCCTCTTTCCCTACCCTAGGACATTCCCTAGAACCTGAGCCACTTTGTTTTGTTTGGCTCTTCATTATGTTTATTTGGGTTGGGTGGCTCATAATGTTATATTATACATATAATATATAATATGTATCTATATATACAGTATTTAAAATTTGGCACAGCTTCTAGATGCGGTTCTCTAACTGGTCTTTCACATGCAGTTACCTCCATCCCTCTCCACTAGCAGGATGTCAGGGTAAGGAGTAAGCAGGGATCCGGCTGGCCTGGTCTGGCACCAGGTTTCCTGCAGGAGGGTGCGGAAGCCTAAGGCCATGTGGACAGAGACAAGAAAGTGTCATTCGGGAGTCCCTAGGAAGGCTGGTGTGGAAGGGCAGGGCATGCTTCTGGAGCACTGAATCTAGGCTGATTAAGGTAGAAATAAATGCAGGAGAGAAGGCAAGAAATAGGATCTGTGGGGTCTTGGCAGTACCTAAACCTCCTTGGAAGATAGGCAGAAAGCTCTCGACACAATTCCATGGCCCACGAACCAACGTAAGATGAGCAAATGGCTTGAAGGAATTGCTATCTCCAGGTCAAGACAGTGATGCAGCACTGCCGGGTCCATGTTTGTGGCAAGCACTGGGCTGGACCCTGTGCAGAACCAAATGAACAAGGCACAGTCCCCTTCTCAGCACTAAGGGCACTGTAAGAACAGGGAGAAGTGGAATCTCATCTGGCCTGAGGGTAGAGGGTGATCAGCTAAGTCTGAAACACCAGGTAGAAACTTGCCACAGGCCGGGCGCGGTGGCTCAAGCCTGTAATCCCAGCACTTTGGGAGGCCGAGACGGGTGGATCACGAGGTCAGGAGATCGAGACCATCCTGAGCTACACGGTGAAACCCCGTCTCTACTAAAAAATACAAAAACTAGCTGGGCGAGATGGCGGGCGCCTGTAGTCCCAGCTACTCGGGAGGCTGAGGCAGGAGAATGGCGTAAACCCGGGAGGCGGAGCTTGCAGTGAGCCGAGATCGCGCCACTGCACTCCAGCCTGGGCGACAGAGCTAGACTCCGTCTCCAAAAAAAAAAAAAGAAAAGAAACTTGCCACATACGGCTGGGTGCGGTGGTGCACGCCTGTAATCCCAGCACTTTGGGAGGCCGAGGTGGGCGGATCACGAGGTCAGGAGTTCAAGACCAGCAGCCTGGCCAACATAGTGAACTTGTAACACAGTGAAACCTCGTCTCTACTAAAAATAACAAAAAATTAGCCAGGCGTGGTGGCAGGTGCCTGTAGTCCCAGCTACTTGGGAGGCTGAGGCAAGCAATGATCAGCTGTTTCTTCGTTCTTGGTTTCTAAAAGTGGAGTCTATGTACGCGCTTTTAAAATAATAAAAGTGTGGGGTATGCAGATGGGATTTCAGGGTATGTGTGAACTCCCTGGATTGTATACATGTCTAGGAAGAGGGCCATAGCTTTTTTTTTTTTTTTTTTTTGAGATGGAATCTCACTCTGTCACCCAGACTGGAGTGCAGTGGCATGATATTGACTCACTGCAACCTCCGCCTCCTGGGTTTGAGCAATTCTCCTACTTCAGCCTCCCAAGTAGCTGGGATTACAGGCGCCCGCCACCATGCCGGGCTAATTTTTGTATATTTAGCAGAGACGGTGTTTCACCATTTTGGCCAGGCTGGTCTTGAACTCCTGACTTTGTGATCCACCCGCCTCAGCCTCCCAAAGTGCTGGGATTACAGGTGTGAGCACTGCCCCCGGGGAAGAGGGTCATAGCTTTCATAAGGGTCATAAAGGATTTAGGCCTCCCCTTCTGCAGAGATTAAGTTCTTGAGACCAGGGAAGAAAGAGGTGACTGGATTATCTTGCAGAGAAAGCTGGAGCCCAAGGGGAGGGAGACAGGAATTGGAAAAGGGTAGGGATGGGGGAGGAGATGCCAGATCAGCCCTGAAAACCTCTTTACCCGTCTCAAAGACTTGGGACACAAATGGGAAAGAGTGGGCTAACTTCTGCTGCCCTTCCCCACTGTCTGCCCAGGGACACCTGGGAAAGGACAAATAGGAGCTGAATCCTTCACTGAAGGCCCCGTCAACGTATCTATGGGTTGGGCGTTAGGAACGGCCTGGCCCCACAAATCACACAACTGGGGTGTAGAACAAAATGGTTCCAGAGATGCTACCAGGCTGGTCCAGGACCGATGCAGGCCAGAACCCCGCTGGGAGGACTCCTCAGAACAGGCACTGAGCGGAGGAAAGGCAGAACACGTGGTCTGCTACTGACCCCACCAGATCTTCTGGGACTCTGGGCAGTTCCGGAGTACTGCTAAGTCCCCAAACCGGGTCTACAGGTCTAAGACCACACTCATGCGGCCACTTGCCTCAGAGCCTTCGGGGGGGTCTTAGGAGGCAGGCAGGAAGGTCTTCTTCTAGGCCATTCTAGGAGGGGACTGGAGAGCAGAGGTTAGACTGGAGGGTAGGGGTAACCTGATCTTACAGCCGGGAAGCCACGAGACTAGTCGCCTAGCCTTGCGCCCCGCCCCACTGCAGGGTGGAAAGCGTGTCCCACTCCAGTCACCCAGCTCAATAACGCCCTCCACCGTGGGTCTTCTGGGCCCCAGAAATCGTTCCCTCTTTCCCTCGCCTGGGCACTGCCACGCGGTCTGGGGAACCCGTGGACTATCGACGCTCTGGCCCGGGGTTTGCCCTGCCCGGTAGCCCAGGAGGATAGACAGACACAGGGGACTGGTGTTCCCCTAGTGATTTCAAGGCTCATTAACTGTCTCCGAGCCGTCCCGAAAGCAAGCAACTCCACCGCTTCTCTTCAAAGCTCTGCAACGAAGGACTAGGTTCAAGGACCGCAGGCGGAGGCGGGAATTGTCAAGATCCCAGGTTACGGAATGGCACCGAGTTGGTGACCAAAGGAAGCAGACACCCGGGTGTTCAAGGCAGTCCTACAGGGCGGCGCGGGGGCTAGGCGGAGGCCACTCCCTCCCACTTCCTCGACGCTATTTCCTGGGAGGAGTTGGAGCTCGCGGCCCGGAGCCAAGAGACTCCCAGAGCCCTGCACCAAAATACTAGGCTTGGGGGAGGCGGGTTCCTGAGCGCGCGCCAGGACCGTTCTGCCATGCATAGTGGACCCAGCACTACAGCTAGCCTGGCACGACCTCTAGGGCGGTTCGCAGCAGCAGTTGTACGTCGGCTCGTTGGTCTAGGGGTATGATTCTCGCTTCGGGTGCGAGAGGTCCCGGGTTCAAATCCCGGACGAGCCCTCCTTTACATTTTGCTGAAACGAGAGTGTCTTCAAGGAATGTGTTACCTGACCAGCGATGCAGGAGACTTGACTGGAAATCATCAATGTACAGTAAGCTCTTTTGTGGCACCGGGATAACAGAAGGAATCTCAGCCCCCAGATCCGCCTGACATGTCAGGAAGAGACGAGGCACGCCCAGACTTGGGCAGGACGCTCCCTTTCTGCCTCCTGACTTCCTGCGTGGTGTCTCAACTCCGCCACCACAGCATGATTTCGGTTTGATTGACACCCATCAATCTATAGTTGTGGATGACAGTGTTCGGGAGAGCCCAGGAACTGTCAGAACTTGGTTCTCTGCAGCCCTGGAGGCAATCTGTCTCTTTCGGTCACTCCATCTGACGATCGGTGCCTGAAATACACCTACAGTTTCTGGTCGGCGTTTCTTGGTGGTTGGAAGAACAGAACCCTTAGGAACTCTGCTGTCAGCAAGCCGAGTGTAAAGTCCCAGATCAAGGATTGGGAGAGGAACCCTTACGGGTCACTCCTCGTTAGTATAGTGGTGAGTATCCCCGCCTGTCACGCGGGAGACCGGGGTTCGATTCCCCGACGGGGAGAGCACTAGTAAGATTTTTGCTTTCATTAAATCCGTCCTGGCCCCTGGGATGGAGCTAGAAAAAAGAGGGAAAGGAGGAGGGGAGGAAAGTTTGGCCTACCTCTCCAGCTCGCACTGTAAGTTTCCATTTTACTTCAAGCAACTTGGAGTTCAAACGTGTACCTAAAGTGGCCACTATCTCCTCCGCTCAATATGTTCATTAGTGCTCAGACTTGATCTAGTTTGCTCCCTCCTTGACGGCAGTGCGCGTTTCCATTCTCTGCTTGAACCTGGCCAAGCAGCTTTGGTCCCCGGCCATCCAGGGTGCAGAGCCCGGGCTTTTGTTTCCTTTCGCCTCCCTGCGTTTTGTGGATTCGTACTGCGATCCGGACACAGTAGGCAACCCCGGGCCGAGATTCCGACAGGCTGCTCTCCCCTGGAGGGGCTTGCAAGGCGCATCCGCCAGGAGCGCGGTGGTCCGGCAGTGGTTGCAGGTGTAGCGGAAAGCGGGTTCTTTCGGAGAGGAAGGTTCCTCAGGAAAACCTCACGAAAACCCTCAACCATGGTGGGGCCCAGAAAACACGAGAAGGAAAAGAGGGGGGGGGGGGGAAAAAACTCATTATTTGCGTTGGCCGGGAATCGAACCCGGGTCAACTGCTTGGAAGGCAGCTATGCTCACCACTATACCACCAACGCTCGGGTACTATCCCCTGCCTTTCATATGTCATGTTGATTGGGGTGAGTCGGGTTGGACTCGTGCGGAGTCAGGGAAGCAGCATCAGCGAGATCCAGGTAAAAGTAATGGCTGCTGTCGTCTGCCCGGCGCGCAATTGTGAGTGACCTTCACCGCTAGTGCGCGCCACCCCACATGAACCTGTAGGGTTATGCCCAGTCTACAGACGAGGAAACCGAGGTCCAAAGAAGTTGAGTTACCGGCAGAGCTGGGATTACGTCTAAGATCTCTCCAGGGGGCGAGAGCTGCAGCGGCACCATGATGATATATCATCTCCAGAAAAAAAAAAAAAGAGTCCTAGACGCATAAAAATCGCTTCTCTGTAGAGTGGGCTCAATGAGCTCAATGTGATTCAAGTTAAGGAACTGGGCCCTAAGCCAAATGCGCCTAAACACAATTTGCCTCTTTATTATTTATCCAGAGGATGAATTTAATTCCCACTTACGTGCGCCCACATCTCGTCAGCTGGTGCCTCGCAGAAATGCGCTGACAAATCTTAAAGATGCAGCTTCATAACAAAAGTCCGCCCCTTATTGCTGTTCAAGAGACCCCTCAAGTAACACTTTCGGGCAGGCCTCGTGGCGCAACGGTAGCGCGTCTGACTCCAGATCAGAAGGTTGCGTGTTCAAATCACGTCGGGGTCAAACAAAACATTGTTTTCCCTAATCAAATAGATTTACGGTGACATTTTTAGGGACAGGACAAAAAAACCTCCTCAGTAGACGGATAGGAGGGGAATAAGACAAATGTGAACGTTATTCAGAAGTTGGGTACAATTGTCCGGGCGCGGTGGCGCAAGCCTGTAATCCCAGCACTTTGGGAGGCCGAGACGGGCGGATCACGAGGTCAGGAGATCGAGACCATCCTGGCTAACACGGTGAAACCCCGTCTCTACTAAAAAATACAAAAAACTGGCCGGGCGCGGTGGCGCAAGCCTGTAATCCCAGCACTTTGGGAGGCCGAGACGGGCGGATCACGAGGTCAGGAGATCGAGACCATCCTGGCTAACACGGTGAAACCCCGTCTCTATTAAAAATTCCAAAACTAGCCGGGCGAGGTGGCGGGCGCCTGTAGTCCCAGCTACTCGGGAGGCTGAGGCAGGAGAATGGCGTGAACCCGGGAGGCGGAGCTTGCAGTGAGCTGAGATCCGGCCACTGCACTCCAGCCTGGGCCACAGAGCGAGACTCCGTCTCAAAAAAAAAAAAAAAGAAGTTGGGTACAATTTCAGTTGGGTACAGACTTTCAGCACTATGTGATATATCCCTGAGGCAAATCTGCACATGTACCCCTAAAGTCTATAAAAGTAAAAATAAATTTAAAAATAAAAAAAATTCTTGTTGTATGGAAATTTTTTAAGAATTTTTTTCAATTATTATTGTTTGTATCTTTTTTCCCTTGAGACAGAGTTTCTCTCTTGTTGCCTAGGCTGGAATGCAATGGCACTATTTCAGCTCACTGCAACCTCCAGCCATGGGTTCAAAAGGATTCTCCTGCCTCAGCATCCTGAGTAGCTGGGATTACAGGCATGCACCACTATACCCGGCTAATTTTGCATTTTTAGTAGAGACGGTGTCTCCATCTTGGTCAGGCTGGTCTCGAACTCCCAACCTCTGGTGATCCGCCCGCCTGGGCCTCCCAAAGTGCTGGGATTACAGGTGTGAGACACCGTGCCCGGCCTTTTTAAATGTTTTTAATAATCTCTGCTGTTCTATGTATGTTTACTTAACACTGAACACAAGGATATTAAATACAAATATTACCTTTCTCCAAACTTCCCAGCAGTCACTAGAAGCTCAGGACCACGTGCCTTTTGGCTGCTTCCAGTAAATCGAAAAACAAAACCGGTGGGGCGGCGTGGCTCTTGCCTATAATCCCAGCAGTTTGGGAGACCGAGGCAGATGGATCACGAGGTCAAGGTATCTTGGACATGGTGATACAGAAGCAGACAGTTGACCAGTCCTTGCAGAAACGGTGCTTGAAGAACTGCTGATGACCTAAGCAAGGTAACAGCATAGAAACTCTGGCGACCGAAGGCGGAGCTGGCTGTGAGGCTGGCTACCCAGCAGTCCCACCACCATTCTCACTGCCAGGGCAGCCAGAAAACCTTGCCCGCTTTAGTTATTTCATAAGGAGATGCAAAATGATAATTTCCTAATTCTATCATTTTATGTACATTTATTAGCTGAAACACACACACAAATATATTCGTAACAAAATAAACAGGAAATACAGCCAGCTGTGGTGATTCATGCCTATAATCCCAGCACTTTGGGATGCCAAGGAGGGCAGATCACCTGAGGTCAGGAGTTTGAGACCAGCCTGGCCAACATGGTGAAACCCCGTCTCTACCAAAAATACAAAAAAATTAGCCAGGCATGGTGGCACATGCCTGTAATCCCAGCTATTCAGGAGGCTGAGGCAGGAGAATCGCTTGAGCTTGGGAGGCGGAGGTTGCAGTGAGCTGAGATCGTGCCATTACTCTCCAACCTGGGCGACAGAGTGAGGCTTCGTCTCAAAAAAAAAAAAGGGAAATACACTTACAGTCCTTGTTTCTCTAACTGGTCATGTAGTGGTCATGTAGTGGTATCATGAAGCTGATAACTAGCTTCTTTTTTTTTTTTTTTTTTTTGAGATGGAGTCTCACTCTGTCACTCAGGTTGGAGTGCAGTAGAGTGCAGGTGATCCACCTATCTCGGCCTCCCAAAGTGCTGGGATTACAGGCGTGAGCCACCATGCACAGCCATTTTTTAAATATTTTTAGTAGAGACGGGGGTTTCATCATGTTGGCCAGGCTGGTCTCGAACTCCTGACATCAGGTGATCCTCCCGCCTCAGCTTCCTAAAGTGTTGGGAATATAGGTATGAGCCACTGCACCTGGCCTAAATAGCTTCTTCTACCCATTTTGTCTTTCCATTGTCTTCAGCAAGCCCCTCAACTGGTCCTGGTTCTTTCCCTGGTAAGGAGACCCAAACCTTGTTCCTGAAGGGTCTAAGTCACTAGTAATCCTACCTGAATTGAGTGCTTGTAGTTTTCCACTGACCTTAAAATCTGTATTGGTCTGCTGAGACTACCATAACAAAATGCCACAGACTGGGTGGCTTAAACAACAGACATCTATTTTCTTACTCTTCTGGAAGCTCAAAGTCCAAGATCAAGATGTTTACAGGGTTTGTGTCTGCTGAGGCCTCTCTTCCCAGCTTTTATATGCTGCCTGCCGTCTTGCAGTGTCCTCACACGGCCTTTCCTCTGTGCCACCAGGGAAAGAGAGAGCTCTGGAGTCTCTCCCTCTTCTCCTAAGGATGCCAGCCTTGTAGGATTAGGACTTCACTCAAAAGACCTCATTTAACCTTAACTACTTCCCTAAAGGCTCTGTCTGGAAATACATTTACCTTGGGTGTTAAGGCTTTATCATATGGATTTTGGAGGGACACAATTTCATCCATAACAACTACAGAAGAAAATGGTAGTGAAACAATATACATAGACCCAATTCTTGAATTTTTTTTTTTTTTGAGATGGACTCTTGCTCTGTCACCCAGGCTGGAGTTCAGTGATGCGATCTCTGCTCACTGAAAGCTCTGCCTCCTGGGTTCATGCCATTCTCCTGCCTCAGCCTCCTGAATAGCTGGGACTACAGGCGCCTGCCACCACACCCAGCTAATTTTTTGTGTGTTTTTAGTAGAGACGGGGTTTCACCATCTTAGCCAGGATGGTCTTGATCTCCTGACCTCGTGATCCACCCACCTCGGCCTCTCAAAGTGCTGGGATTACAGGCATGAGCCACAGCGCCTGGCCTAATTCTTGAAATTTTACACTGGAACTCCACCTGTACGCCTTTTACTTCACTTTTTAAAAACGTCAGAAACAAATAAAGCAAAATGTGTTAAGATTTGACTAATTTAACAGTACTCACATAAGTGCCTTTCAAGTGTATGCCTGGACGGGTGTGGCGGTTCATGCCTGTAATCCCAGCACTTTGGGAGGCCAAGGTGGGTGGATCACCTGAGGTAAGGAGTTCGAGACCAGCCTGGTCAAAATGATGAAACCCCGTCTGTATTAAAAATACAAAAATTAGCCAGGCATGGTGGCGCACGCCTGTAATCCCGGGAGGCAGAGGTTGCAGTGAACCGAGATCGCCCCATTGCACTCCAGCCTGGGCAACAAGAGCGACGCTCTGTCTCAAAAAAAAAAAAAAAAGTTTAGCCGGAATGGTGGCAGGCGCCTATAGTCCCAGCTACTCGGGAAGCTGAGGCGGGAGAATTGCTTGAACCTGGGAGGCAGAGGTTGCAGTGAACAGAGATTGCGCTACTGCACTCTAGCCTGGGCAACAAGAGTGAAACTCCATTTCAAAATAATAATAATAATAAATAAAAAAGAGCTGGGCGTGGTGGCTCACGCCTGTAATCCCAGTACTTTGGGAGGCTACAGCAGGCAGATCACGAGGTCAGGAGTTCGAGAACAGCCTGACCGACATGGTGAAACCTTATCTCTACTAAAAACATAAAAATTAGCTGGGCATGGTGGCACATACCTGTAGTCCCAGCTACTTGGGAAGCTGAGGCAGGAGAATCACTTGAACCTGGGAGGCAGAGGTTATGGTGAGCTGAAATCATGCCACTGCACTCCAGTCTGGGCAACAGAGCAAGAGTGCATCTCAAAAAAAAAAAAAAGATATTTTATAATTTTTTTGTGGTTTATATTTAACATAAATTTTACCATTTTAACCATTTTAAAGTAATTAAGAGTTTCTGGTATATTCTCACAGTGGTGCATCAATCATCACTATTTAATTCCAGAACATTTTAATCATGCCCCAAAAGAAACCCTCTATCCATTGGCACTCTGGATTCGCCCTTCTCCCTCCCTCTAACCTCTGGAAACCACTAATCTGTTTCTGTCCCAATGGATTTGCTTATGCTGGATATTATGCTGGATATCGCTTGTAAATGCAATCATATAATATGTGAACTTTCTATCTAGCTTTCTTTTCTTTTCTTTTCTTTTTTTTTTTGTTTTTTTGTTTTAGACGGAGTCTTGCTCTGTTGCCCAGGTTGGAGAGCAATGGCACGATCTCAGCTCACTGCAACCTGTGCCTCTTGGGTTTAACGGTTTTCCTGCCTCAGCCTCCTGAGTAGCTGGGACTACAGGTGCCCACCACCACACCCAGCTAATTTTTGTATTTTCAGTAGCGTCGGGGTTTTGCTATGTTGGCCAAGCTGGTCTCGAGCTCGTGACCTCAAGTGATCCTCCTGCCTCAGCATCCTAAAGTGCTGAGATGGCAGGCGTAAGCCAGCACACACGGACTTTTTTCTTTTTCTTTCTTTTCTTTTCTTTTTTTTTTTTCTTTTTTTAAGAGAGAGGGTCTTGCTCTGTTGCCAAGGCTGGAGTGCAGTAGCATGATCACTGCTTACTACAGCCTTGACCTCCTGGACTTAAGCAATCCTCCTGCCTCAGCCTCCTGAGCAGCTGAGACTACAAGTGCGCACCACCACATCCAGCTAATTTTTGTATTTTTTGTAGAGATCGGATTTCGCCATGTTGCCCAGGCAAGTCTGGAACTTCTGGGCTCAAGGGATCTGCCCACTTTAGCCTTCCAAAGTGCTGGGACTACAGCCATGAGCCACAGTGCTCAGCTTAGCCTCTTTTGCTTATAAAGTTTTCATGGTCACCCAGGCTCTGTCACCCAGGCTGGAATGCAGTGGCGTGATCTTGGTTCACTGCA
Organism: Colobus angolensis palliatus; assembly: GCF_000951035.1. Lineage (NCBI taxonomy): Eukaryota > Metazoa > Chordata > Mammalia > Primates > Cercopithecidae > Colobus > Colobus angolensis. The sequence goes on along the minus strand of NW_012118154.1, from coordinate 4,322,345 downwards.
ACCTCCACCTTCTAGGTTAAAGCGATTCTCCTCCCTCAGCCTCTCGAGTAGCTGGGACTACAGGCGCCCACCACCACGCCTGGCTAATTTTTGTATTTTTAGTAGAGACGGGATTTCACTATGTTGGCCAGATTGGTCTTGATCTCCTGACCTTGTGAGCCGCCCGCCTCAGCCTCCCAAAGTGCTGGGATTACAGGTGTGAGCCACTGTGCCTGGCCCAATTCTTTTATATATATATACTTAGGAGCAGAATTGCTGGGCTTTCTCAGATTCCTTGCCCCATAGAGTTCTTCCTCTTGGGCCCCAACGTCCTACTTTAGGGGAGGAAGATTGACTTTCTGAACCTCATCATAAGCTTCAAAGGGATCAAAAACTGCCTGCTAGCACAAGCCTGCGCCCTCTGCTACCACACCTTCTTTTTAGAGATTATTTGTCATTAATATTTAATCCTGCCAACAGTTCCGTGACTCCATACACCTTCTAAAACATTAGAACATTAAAGGCAAAGCTTAAGTCCCCGCTGATGACCACCCATCTCTGCCTCCTCCCTCCTCTCCACAGAAGAGACAATGGCAATGCAAATACATGAGACGTATTTCACTATGTTGATGTGTGGGCAGTTAAAGGTAAATTGATAGGTTCCAGAAGCGAATTGGTGTAACCAAGTCCAAACTTGTTCTGAGGCTGCAATGAGCTATGATTGTGCAGTAAGTGTACATGCCTCGGACAAAAGAGACCTTGCCTTGAAAAAAAAAAACCGGGCCAGGCACAGTGACTCACGCTTGTAATCCCAGCACTTTGGGAGACCGAAGCTGATGGATCACAAGGACAGGAGTTCAAGACAAGCCTGGACAACGTGGTGAAACCCCATGTCTACTAAAAACAAAAAAATTAGCCGGGCGTGGTGGCAGGCTCCTGTAGTCACAGCTACTGGGGAGGCTGAGGCAGGAAAATCACTTGAATCCGGGAGGCGGAGCTGGCAGTGAGTCGAGATTGCATCATTGCATTCCAGCCTGGGCGGCAGAGAGACTCCATCTCAAAAAAAAAAAAAAAAAAAAAAAATCCTTTATAATAAACCAGTGAACATTTTTCCCTGAGTTCTGTGAGCCACTCTAGCAAATTCATTGAACATAAAGAGGGAATTGTAGAAACCCCAACTTATACCCAGTTAGTCATGAGCACAGGTAAAACAACCTGAGGCTTGCGGTTGGCATCCAAAGTGAGGGGCAGTCTTGTGGGACTGAGCCCTCAACCTGTGGGATCTGATGCTCTCTCCAGGTAGATAGTGTCAGAATCGAATTGGAAGACTCCCAGCTGATGGCTGCTGCAGAACGATTGCTTGCTTGGTGGTGGAGTGAAATCCCCACACATGTGGTCGCAGAAGTCTCCTGTGTTGATTGCTGCAGTGTGAGGGCAGAGGAAAAATTGGGTCTTTTTTTGTTTTTTGTTTTTTTTAGACAGATTCTTGCTGTGTTGCCCAGGCTGGAGTGCAGTGGCGTGATCTCAGCTCACTGCAGCACTCCCAGGTTTAAGCAATTCTTGTGCCTCACTCAGCCTCCTGAGTAGCTGGGACTACAGGTACCTGCCACCACAACTGGCTATTTTTTTTTTTCCCCGAGATGGAGTCTAGCTCTGTCACCCAGGCTGGAGTGCAGTGGTGCGATCTTGACTCCCTGCAACCTCCACCTTCCAGGTTCAAGCGATTCTCCTGCCTCAGCCTCCCAAGTAGCTGGGATTACAGGCTCCTGCCACCACACCCAGCTAATTTTTGTATTTTTAGTAGAGATGGGTTTCACTGTGTTGGCAAGGCTGGTCTCGAACTCCTGACCTCATGATCCACCTGCTTCAGCCTCCCAAAGTGCTGGGATTACAAGCATGAGCCACCATGCCTGGCCAGAACTGGCTAATTTTTTGTATTTTAGTAGTGATGCGTTTCACCATGTTGCCCAGGGTGGTTTTGAACTGCTGAGCTCAGGCAATCCACCCTCCTGGGGCTCCTGAAGTGCTAGGATTACAGGCGTGAGCCACTGTACCCGGCCCGTTTTTTCTTTTTATGGAGACAGGGTGTCACTCTAATGTCAGAGCTGGAGTGCAGTGGTGCAATCATGGCTCACCACAGCCTTGACCTCCGGGCTCTGCTGATCTTCTTGCCTCAGCCTACCAAGTAGCTTGGACTAGAGGCACACAGTACCATACCCGGCTAATTTTTTTGGTATTTTTTGTAGAGATGGGCTTTCACCATGTTGCCCAGGCTGATCTTAAACTCCTGGGATCAAGTGATACAGCTGCCTTGGCCTCCCAAAGTGCTGGGGTTACAGGCGTGAGCCGCCAAGCCCAGCCATAGTTTGTTTTTTCTACACAATATGCTTTAAACGGCAAATAGCATTTAGAATGCATTCAGGAAGAATATCTATTGTTCATGTAAGAAAAGTGCTAATGGAGGCATGCAGAGGCTCAACAATGTCATCAAGTCCTGGAGTGCTTTCCAGGCCTCTCTTCTGCCTTCTGCAGTGTTAGGCTTCAATGTCAAGCTGCTTCCCTCAGTAGCACCAGAAGCAGCAACGAGGGCTGCATGCTTCCCTGCTCACTTCCAGAAATCCCTTCCTCCATACCTTGCCCTATACATCTTTTCATCTATATCCTTTGAAATACACTTTATGATAAACCAGTAAACGTTAAGCGCTTCCTTGAGCTGCCCAGCATTCTGAGCAAGAAAACTGATTCCCACTAGTTGGCCCACTTAAGTCACATGCTTATATCCCTGATCCAATAACCATAATCTGGAATAAAACCTGATTAGTATAAGTCAATTGGGACTCATTTCTGGACCTGGAATGGAGTCAGTTTCCTTCTCAAACCCTCAAAACTCTAAGTGCTTTCAGAACTGGGAATAAGGCCGGGCGCAGTGGCTCACGCCTGTAATCCAAGCACTTTGGGAGGCTAAGATGGGAGGATCACCTGAGGTCAGGAGTTTGAGACCAGCCTGACCAATGTGATGAAACCCCGTCTCTACTAAAAATACAAAAATCAGCTGGCGTGGTCACATGCACCTGTAATCCCAGCTACTCCCGAGGCTGAGACAGGAGAATCGCTTGAACCCGGGAGGAAGAGGTTGCGGTGAGCCGAGATGGCGCCATTGCACTCCAGCCTGGGCAACACAGCGAAATTTCGTCTCAAAAAAAAAAGTGGTATTTAATTAGGTCTTCATCAACCTAGGTCTTCATCAACCCTTCATCAACCTTCAATCCCTAGGTTGTCAGCAACAGAAACTACTACAGAAACCGACTGCATAGACTGGAGAGACAGGTGGTCCCCTAAAGGAAAAATAAAGAGTGTTAGAAGAAAGGAGAAGAGTGCTGGACAGTACATACTTAACAAGTATCCACTGGTTATTTCATAGAAGGCCCAGAAATGTATTTATTTAACTTAGTAATGAAATCTGAGGGTTAGGAAGAGCAGAAAAGAAGGGAGTGTGGCAGGAAGGAGGAAAAATCAAAGTGGGCCCAAACAATATGGCGGCTAACAGAGATCTTGCAAGGAAAGGTCTACTCGTGGAAAACTCCTCCCAGGAATGTCAGAACTTTTAATGACGACATAGTAATGACACAAGAATAAACACAGGCAAATGAGCAAACAACAGAATACAAAGTCTAGAAATAGACACAAGTAAATATGCTAACATTATATATCAAGGGCAGCATTTAAATTCTGTTGGGGCAGTTTAACAAATGGTGTTGACATAACTGGCTCTCCAACGCGCAGAAGTTAGACCCCAGCTCATACATGTAAAAGGATAAACTTGGCCGGGCGCGGTGGCTCAAGCCTGTAATCCCAGCACTTTGGGAGGCCGAGACGGGTGGATCACGAGGTCAGGAGATCGAGACCATCCTG
>NW_012118154.1:4316520-4317929 GCF_000951035.1 Colobus angolensis palliatus | reverse complement strand
CAGAGGTTGCAGCAAGCCGAGATAGCACCACTGTACTCCAGCCTGGGCGACAGAGAGAGACTCTGTCTCAAAAAAGGGGAGGGGAGGGAAGGGGAGGGGAGGAGAGGGGAAGAGAGGAGAGGAAAAGAAAAGAAAAGAAAAGAAAAGAAAAAGAAAAAGCAAGATAATTCACTGGGGGAATGTGGGGAAACCTTCCTAAGCTGGAAGCCAAGCGTGGGCCCTTCTCATTCCGCCTCTTCCGTTGGGTTCCCATTACTTACGTCACAGGACATCGAGCCAATGGGAACTAGGCATGGGCGACGAGCTCACCCAATGGGGCCGGGGCGGGAGATTTGAAAGGTCCTCGGCCAGGGCAGGGCGTGGCGTGGCTGATTCAGTTGTTTGCGGGCGGCCGGGAGAGTAGCAGTACCTTGGACCTCAGGTGAGCTGGCCTCCTGTCGCAGGCCTTGCGCCAGGAGTGGACAGATGATCAGGCAGATCAGAGGGTCCGCTGGGCTGGCCTGCGCGCACACCGCAGGGCTGGAAGGAGGTAGGGATGATAGCAGGGTGGGGGCGGTGAGACCAGCGCCCGGATTGGAGCTAGTGTGCTGACCTGCTCCCTTTTACCAGCTCGGGCTAGCGCTTCCGGCTCGATCGGTCCAACCCCTCCCCCCCCGCCTTTTTCTCTGCTTCTCACGGCTGTTTCCCTTCTCCGCCCAGCTCTCCTCCCCCTTTCCCTCTAAGGATGGCCCAGAAGGAGAACGCCTACCCCTGGCCCTACGGCCGGCAGACGGTAAGGCCCTTCCCTCCTTCCCCGCGCCCCCATGACTCCGCATGGCGAGTTCCTGCTGGGAAACTTGAGATCGTGCAAAGAGCAGTTCCTTATGCACTTTCTCTCCCGTTATGCTCCAAAGTACGCGCCCCAAGTTTGATGACAGAACCTGGCCTGGTCATTTGTAGCCACATCCTGTCAGGTGCTACCAACTTGAATCTGACCAGCCAGTGACTACCAGCCGGTGAGGACCTCTGCAGGGTTCGTCACACACAAGTGATATCTGGGACTGAGCAGGCAGGGCCTGGCCTTCAGGCCATGATTCCCAACCCATGTCCTGAAAAAAATAAACTAGACAGCAAATATAAATAGACTCTAAAAGGATATAAAGTTACTGTTTAAAAGGTCCAGGGCAAGTCTAAGTTATAATTTGGAATTAATGAGTAAGTTGAGGTAAGGATCTCAATGAATCTAAATGGACTTATTTCCCAATTGCCCAGACAGATTTCATTGAGGGGCCTCCTCTCTGATTTGAAATGCCACCTTTATTATATATATAAATTCCTGAGGCCGGGCGCGGTGGCTCAAGCCTGTAATCCCAGCACTTTGGGAGGCCGAGACGGGCGGATCACGAGGTCAGGAGATCGAGACCATCCTG
>NW_012118154.1:4310320-4310765 GCF_000951035.1 Colobus angolensis palliatus | reverse complement strand
CTGGACTGTATTTTGTTCAACTTGCTTATTTGTAGATCTGTACCAATATCACTATTTGGGAAGAGGTTTTCAGGGGCATAGGGGCTTTCTTCTCTTGGCTGAAGAAGAAGGAAGGGGCCCTGCACAGGCTTTGCTCCCTGTTTGTGGAGCTCTGGCTTCCTGGAGAATCTGCCTGTTCGCTTGTTCATCAGCTCCCTCATGGAACACTGCGTGAGGCTGTCAGGAATGGAGTCTGAATGAGAAACCACTGTCACTTTTACCTTGGTCACTCCTAAAAGAAAGTGTATCTATTATTTTGAGAAGCTGAAAGTGAGGCCAGGTGCCGTGGCTCATGCCTGTAATCATGGGAAGCTGAGGCAGGTGGATCACCTGAGGTCAGGAGTTCGAGACCAGCCTGGCCAACATGGTGAAACCCTGTCTCTACTAAAAATACAAAAATTAGCCA
>NW_012118154.1:4303684-4309561 GCF_000951035.1 Colobus angolensis palliatus | reverse complement strand
GCAGTGGCGTAATCTCAACTCACTGCAAACTCTGCCGCCCGGGCTCAAGCGATTCTCCTGCCTCAGCCTCCCAAGTAGCTGGGATTACAGGACCCTGACCCGGCTAATTTTTTTTTTTTTTTGAGACGAAGTCTAGCTCTGTCGCCCAGGCTAGAGTGCAATGGTACAATCTCGGCTCACTGCAACCTGCCTCCTAGGTTCAAGCGATTCTCCTGCCTCAGCCTCCTGAGTAGCTGGGATTACAGGCACTCGCCACCATGCCCAGCTAATTTTTGTATTTTTAGTAGAGTGGGGTTTCGCTGTGTTGGCCATGCTGGTCTCGAACTCCTGACCTCGTGATCCCCCTGCCTCAGCCTTCCAAAGTGCTGGGATTACAAGCGTGACCCACCACACCCAGCCACACTGGGCTAATTTTTTAAGTTTTTAGTAGAGATGGGGTTTCACCATGTTGGCCAGGCCGGTCTTGAACTCCTGACTGCGTGAGCCACTGTGCCCGGCCCTAGGTTGTCTATTAATAACCCATTTTAATATGGGACTGTGAGCAGAGGCTGGGAGGCAAAACTGTTACATCAGTGTTTCTCTTTGAATTGGGGGTGGGCGGCTGGGTGGCTCTTTAGCAAGGGGCTGAAATACTGCTTGCAGCACATTCCACCCGGGTCATCAGACAAAGGCACCCTCAGAGCTACCCCCTGCTCTTTCTCAGGCTCCGTCTGGCCTGAGCACCCTGCCCCAGCGAGTCCTCCGGAAAGAGCCTGTTACCCCATCTGCACTTGTCCTCATGAGCCGCTCCAATGTCCAGCCCACAGGTACCTGGGGCAAGGGGGGAGGACTGACCCGGGGACATGAGCATCTATGGGAGGGTTTAGGGATGAGAAGGTCATCCCTGTTCCCATTCAACTTACCTGTTGTCTCCTTAGCTGCCCCTGGCCAGAAGGTGGTCGAGAATAGCAGTGGGACACCCAACATCTTAATGTAAGTGCCCCAAGCCTTGGGGTGGAGGGGGGTGAGGGGACAGTGAACGGGCAGGAAGTCGGGAAGATAAAACCTAAGGGCAGGCCGGGCACGGTGGCTCAAGCCTGTAATCCCAGCACTTTGGGAGGCCGAGACGGGCGGATCACGAGGTCAGGAGATCGAGACCATCCTGGCTAACACGGTGAAACCCCGTCTCTACTAAAAAATACAAAAAACTAGCCGGGCGAGGTGGTGGGGGCCTGTAGTCCCAGCTACTTAGGAGGCTGAGGCAGGAGAATGGCGTAAACCCGGGAGGCGGAGCTTGCCGCCGGCCACTGCACTCCAGCCTGGGCGACAGAGCGAGACTCCGTCTCAAAAAAAAAAAAAAAACCTAAGGGCAAGTCGGGAAGATAAAACCTAAGGGCAGGAGTAGAGATGAAGAGAAGTGGGGCGGGGGACAGGATGAGATGATGAAGCGGAGAGAAAGCAAACCTCTTAATAACCAAAACCAGTTCTGAGTTGCCTTCCCCCACTTTCTAAGCAAGCGGCACTTCACAATTGATGACTTTGAGATTGGGCGTCCTCTGGGCAAAGGCAAGTTTGGAAACGTGTACTTGGCTCGGGAGAAGAAAAGCCATTTCATCGTGGCGCTCAAGGTCCTCTTCAAGTCCCAGATAGAGAAGGAGGGCGTGGAGCATCAGCTGCGCAGAGAGATCGAAATCCAGGCCCACCTGCAGTATGGGTTGATGCCCCCTGAGCCGAAGCCCCTCTGCTCCCTCACCCCAGCTCCTCACTCAGCCCTACCTCATCCAGATTGCTTTCTCTGTAGCTACGGCTAGTGAGCCCCATTTAGCCCTTAGTCCTGGCCAGAGCCTTGAATCCAGAAATCTGCCTCCAGTTTCCCCTTCCCACTCCCATTCCTGGTGTCCCCGGCCTGGGCCACGTCTGACCCCGGTTTGCTCCTATTATCTTTCCCAGCTCTTTTATGCCTTTGGCCTGAGGCCTCTTCTGTCTCTTCCTCCAGCCATCCCAATATCCTGCGTCTTTACAACTATTTTTATGACCGGAGGAGGATCTACTTGATTCTAGAGTATGCGCCCCGCGGGGAGCTCTACAAGGAGCTGCAGAAGAGCCGCACATTTGACGAGCAGCGAACAGCCACGGTCCGGGCGGGTGGGCACCTGGGCCGCCAGTAGGGGGCTGGAGGCTGAGGGTGTGCTGCTTGTAGCTGGAGGTCCATCCTTGTCTGATTGCCTCTCGTTGCCCCTCCCAGATCATGGAGGAGCTGGCAGATGCTCTAATGTACTGCCACGGGAAGAAGGTGATTCACAGAGACATAAAGCCAGAGAATCTGCTCTTAGGGCTCAAGGGAGAGCTGAAGATTGCTGACTTTGGCTGGTCTGTGCATGCGCCCTCCCTGAGGTATGGTGGTCTGGGAGGCCAGCCCTGGGTGTGAGGCTGAGCCATTAAAACCTCTCCAGGGGCGGGGCGCGCTGGCTCACGCCTGTAATCCCCACACTTTGAAAGGCCGAGGCGGGCGGATCACTTGAGGTCAAGAGTTCGAGACTAGCTTTGCCAACATGCTGAAACCTTGTCTCTATTAAACATACAAAAATTAGCCGGGCGTGGTGGCGGACGCCAGTAATCCCAGCTACTCGGGAGGCTGAGGCGGGAGAATTGTTTGAACCTGGGAGGCGGAAGTTGCAGTGAGCCGAGATTGCGCCATTGCACTCCAGCCTGGGCGGCAGAGTGAGACTCCTCTCAAACAAACAAACAAACAAAATGGTTGGAGTGTGGTGCTAATAATCCCAAGGTCACGGGTTTGATCCCCGTATGGGCCAATGGTAAAACTAGCCAGGTGCGGTGGCTCACACCTGCCAATCCCAGCACTTTGGGAGGCCAAGGCAGGTGGATCACTTGAGGCCAGGAGTTCAAGGTCAGCGGACCAGCCTGGCCAACATGGCGAAACCCCATCTTTACTAAAAATTTGAACTCCCAGCTGTGCGGGAGGCTGAGACGTGAGAATCACTTGAATCCGCGAGGCAGAGGTTGCAGTGAGCCAGGATCGTCCCACTGTGCTCCAGCCTGGACTCTGTCTCAGAAGAGCCCGGAGCAGTGGCCTTTTTTCCTCCCACATCATTTTTTAAAGGTTTCATAGCATCACATAGTAGCTGATTTATTTAAGCAAAACATGCCCGATGGGCATTAGAGATGTCCCCAGTGAACTCCAAAATGAACTCCAAATGAACACTGCCCTCATATCGCAGTATCTTATGAAGACATATCCTTCAGTGTGGAGTTGCTGGGGCTGTGTGCAGGCTTACCTCTGGGGCTTTCAGATGCATCATCACCCCAACCCCACCCCCACTCCAGTAGCCCTGCCTGGCTGGACCTCTCCCCTGGTACCTCCCTGGTCTTTTGGCTCCCTGCCATCAGGTAGCAGGGAAAGGAGAGTTCCTATGTCACTGGGACCCACGCCCACTCCCCTTATCCCTCCCAGGAGGAAGACAATGTGTGGCACCCTGGACTACCTGCCCCCAGAGATGATTGAGGGGCGCACGCACAACGAGAAGGTGGATCTGTGGTGCATTGGAGTGCTTTGCTATGAGTTGCTGGTGGGAAACCCACCCTTTGAGAGCGCATCACACAGTGAGACCTATCGGCGCATCGTCAAGGTGGGAGGGCGGCCTGGGCTTCGTGCCAGCTGCAGAGGCCAGGGGCTGGGGGACTGGGGGTGGGCAGAGTGTATTTGCGTGGCCCTGAGTAACTCCAGACAGAATGGGTAGTCAAGGAAGATGTAGCCAGGGTGAAAGTAATGCAGCCCTTCCATCTCTTCACACCTACAGGTGGACCTAAAGTTCCCCGCTTCTGTGCCCACGGGAGCCCAGGACCTCATCTCTAAACTGCTCAGGCATAACCCCTCGGAACGGCTGCCCCTGGCCCAGGTCTCAGCCCACCCTTGGGTTCGGGCCAACTCTCGGAGGGTGCTGCCTCCCTCTGCCCTTCAATCTGTTGCCTGATGGTCCCTGTCACTCACTGGGGTGTGTCTGTGTTTTGTATGTTTGTGTATGTATAGGGGAAAGAAGGGATCCTGAACTGTTCCCTTATCTGCCTTCTACCTCCTCCTTTGTTTAATAAAGGCTGAAGCTTTTTGTACTGATGAGTGTAGATGTTTCTAGGTGGAGGCTTTGCTGTGGAGGAAGCTGTTCCCTAGAAGGAGAGGTGGCTCACCCTGAGGAGCTGGGATGAGCATTACTTTGCTATCTCTGGTAACACCCTACCCTCTCAGCTCTGACACCCACCTGGTCAGCTCCCAGCCACCCCCACCCCTACCCCCACTTTCACCTCTACCCTGTCTATTCTTTCCATTGCTCTGACTCCCAGAGCCCAGGGGCACTGGGGGCCCTGACTCCCCATTGCTACATTGGAACACCAGCCATCTCTGGCCACCTTCTTTCACCTCTCTCTTGGTTGTCCAACTTCTAGTTTTTTCTTTTCTGTTTCATTCTCTGCCCCTTTGCCAGCATAGGAGCAACTGAACAATTCTGTATCCTAGAAACTGTCTTTGATTCTTTTACTGCTCTGGTCAGGATCTAGTACAGGAGCCAATAGAAGCAGTAGTGATTCTGTCTTGTTCCTGACACGAGGTTTCACTGTCATGTATGATGCTTGCTATAGGTTTTTGATAGATACCCTTTATCAGGTTAAACAGGGCCTATTTACTCCTAGTGTACTCAGTCTTTAAAAAAAAAGTTAAGTCCAGGCGCAGTGGCTCACGCCTGCAATCCCAGCACTTTCAGAGGCCGAGGTGGACAGATCGCGAGGTCAAGAGATCGAGACCATCCTGGCCGACATGGTGAAACCCCATCTCTACTAAAAATACAAAAATTAGCTGAGCATGGTGGTGTGTGCCTATAATTCCAGCTACTCAGGAAGCTGAGGCAGGAGAATCGCTTGAACCCGGGAGGTGGAGGTTTCATTGAGCCCAAATCGCACCAATGCACTCCAGCCTGGCGACAGAGCAGGACGGAGCCTTACCCTGTGGTGCAGGTTGGAGTGTAGTGGTCTGATCTCGGCTCACTGCAACCTCCAACCTCCTCTCAGGTTCAAGCTATTCTCCTGCCTCAGCCGGCTGAGTAGCTGGAATTACAGGCACATGCCACCAAGCCCGGCTAATTTTTTTGTCGTTTTAGTAGAGATGGGGTTTCACCATGTTGGCCAGGCTGCTCTCGAACTCCTCACATCAAGTGATCTACCCTCCTTGGCCTCCCAAAGTGCTGGGATTACAGGCGTGAGCCATTACGCCTGGCCAAGTTTTTGTGTTTTTTGTTGTTGTTTTTTGAGACAGAGTTTCACTCTGTCGCCCAGGCGGGAGTGCAGTGGTGTGATCTCAGCTCACTGCAGCCTCCGCCTCCCAGGCTCAAGTGATTCTCCTGCCTCAGCATCCTGAGTAGTTGGGATTATAGACATGTGCCACCACTCCCGGCTAATTTTTGTATTTTTAGTGGAGACTGGGTCAGGGTTTCACCATTTTGGCCAGGCTGGTCTCGAACTCCCGACCTCAAGCTATCTGCCCACCTCCGCCTCCCAAAGTGCTGGGATTACAGGCGTGAGCCACTGCGCCCCGCTGGATTTATTTTTTTATTTTTATTTTTTTTAAATTCATTGCTTTACACCAAGCTGTAGAACAGTGTCTGGAATGTAGAGGATACTCAGTAACTACTGTCAAATGAATAAATCTAACCAAAATTATGGTGGCAGTAGGGTAGAAGAGTGAATTCCTTGAATTTTATAGCAGGAAAAAAACAGGTCATGCCTAAAACTGAAAACTTAGGAAGCAGCAACAGAAGTATGTGATTTAAAAATGTATGGTAGGCCAGGTACCGTGGCTCAAGCCTTTAATCCCAGCACTTTGGGAGGCTGAGG
>NW_012118154.1:4282680-4302339 GCF_000951035.1 Colobus angolensis palliatus | reverse complement strand
GCGCCGGGCCGATCTGGCACTCTTAACCTCAGGTGATCCGCCCGCCTCGTCCTCCCAAAGTGCTGAGATTCCAAGTGTGAGCCACCACGCCCGGATTCCTGGCTAATTTTTGTACTTTTTGTAGAGGCAGGGTTTTTGCCATGTTGACCAGGCTGATCTCAAACTATTGGCCTCAAGTGATCCGACCACCCAGGTTTCCCTAAGTGCTGGGATTACAGGCGTGAGCCACCGTGCACAGCCAACTTTCATATTCTTTAGATTACTTTCAACCATTTAAAAATATTAAAACAGCCGGGCAGGGTAGCTCATGCCTGTAATCCCAGCACTTTGGGAGCCTGAGGCAGACGGATCACCTGATATCAGGAGTTCAAGATCAGCCTGACCAATATGGTGAAACTCCCATCTCCACTAAAAATACAAAATTAGTCAGGCTTAGTGGCACATGCCTGTAATTCCAGCTACTTGGGAGGCTGAGGCAGGAGCATTGTTTGAACCCAGGAGGTAGAGGTTGTAGTAAGCTGAGATTGTGCCACTTCATTCCAGCCTGGGCAACAAGAGCGAAACTTGAAACTCGGTCTCAAACAACCAAATAAAAACATAAAAACTTTCTTAGCTCACGGCCGTATAACAACAGGTGTTGAGCTGGATTTGGCCCTTGGGCCATACTTCACTGAACCCTACTGTAGTGGACACTGTGGTAGCCTCCTGACAGCCCCTCCTGCCTTCCCCATTATGTTGCAACTGTTTGAATTTGGAAGGAGCTGACCCATCCCTAGCTCCAGAAGGAGCATAACTCTTTTAGCCTAATCAGTTAATTCCTTTTTTGAAATAGGGTCTCACCCTGTTGCCCAGATTGGAGTGCAATAGTCCAATGATAGCTCACTACAGATTCAACCTTCTGGGTTCAAGCAATCCTCCCACCTCCGCCTCCATAGCAGCTGGGACTCCAGGTGCGCAACACCATGTCTGGCTAATTTTTTCTTTTTCTTTTTTAAGATGGAGTCTCGTTCTGTTGCCAGGTTGGAGTGCAGTGGCACAATCTTGGCTCACTGCAACCTCCGCCTCCCGGGTTCAAGTGATTCTCCTGCCTCGGCCTTCAGAGTAGTTGGGATTACAGGCGCCCGCCACCACACCCGGCTAATATTTTTGTATTTTTAGTAGAGACGGGGTTTCACCGTGTTAGCCAGGATGGTCTCGATCTCCTGACCTCGTGATCCGCCCGTCTCGACCTCCCAAAGTGCTGGGATTACAGGCTTGAGCCACCGCGCCCGGCCTAATTTACATTTTTAAAGGATCATTCTGGTTCTCTATTGAGAATAGACTGTAGAGAGGTGAGGGTAGAAGAAGTGAGGCCATTTGGGAAGCAACTTCATTTATCCAGGCCAAAAATGATGGTGGTTTGGACCAGGGCAGAAACAATGGTAAGGATGAGAAGTGGTCAGATTCTGGATGTATTTTCGAGCAGAACCAACAAGATTTCGTAAAGGATTGGCCATAGATTATGACAAAAAGAGGAGTCAAGTACAACTCCAGGGTTTTTGGTCTTAGTCACTGGGAAGATGGAGTTGCCATTTACTGAGACAGAAGTCACCGTAGGAAGAAACAAGGTTTTGCCGGGGAGGTGGTGCGATAGGGTTGGGGCAAGGAACCAAATCACAGGAAGGATAAAGGTGGGGCTATCTTCAGGCTGGCACAGGATTCAGAATTCATACCTCTTCATCTTTCGTCTCTGGTTCTCTTCCTTATCAACCTCATTCTTTCCTTCTACAGACAGTTATCTCCTGGACATGAAAGATGGAAAAGCTGATACCCAGCTTGAGTTCTCAAGAGAACAAAAAGGCGTCTCACACTGTCCACAAAGCTAGAAACAAACAAACAACACTGTGGAGGATTTTTACTGGTCATACCTTGGGTCATGCGCTCTTCCCTGAGCCAATCTGCAGTCAGAAGGATGAAGTACTCTAATTGGCCAGGTTTGGGTCACGTGCCTGTCCCTGGCTGTCATTGCACCAAGAAGTCAGGGAATGGAGAGTTGGGGAGTGAGGAGCTTCCCCTACACAGACAGAGGGTGGGTAGCCCATTTGTCCGCTAAAAACTGCAAGATACAGGCTCACGCCTGTAATCCTAGCACTTTGGGAGGCTGAGGCGGGCGGATCATGAGGTCAGGAGTTCAAGACCAGCCTGATCAACATGGTGAAACCCGGTCTCTACTAAAAATACAAAATTAGCTGGGCATGGTGGCACGCGCCTATAATCCCAGCTACTCAGGAGGCTGAGGCAGGAGAATGCTTGAACCTGGGAGGTGGAGGTTGCAGTGAGCCAAGATTGTGCCACTGCACTCCAGCCTGGACAAGAGAACAAGACTGCGTCGCAAAAATAAAAAACAAGAAACAACTTCAAGATACATCTAGAATGCATCCATCCACATCCTGCTAGACTGAGCTACTATCACCTGGTACTTGGAACCACCTCCTCACTGGTCTACCGTTTCCCTTGCAAACATTTTCTACAACAGCCTATAATCCCTAAACATGAATCCCATCACATCACTCTCTTCCTGTGCTCAGCTTCCCATTCTCAAGGGAAGGCCTCCCATCTTCTAAAGAATATCTACCTACCCAGCCCAATGTATGAGCTTTTCAGGTTTTTTTTTTTTTTTTTAGAGCAAAGGAATGACGGGTTTTGTCAAGCTGCAGGTGACTATAAGATACAGACAGCTGACAATTGTGGACTCCTCAGGCGTAGTGAAACTGTGAGCTACTATCATTAGGGTTGACTGGCTAGGACCCTGGCAGGCACCTGGGGATAGTAGTGCTGGGAAGTTCTGGGGAGTTGCACTTCTGAATGTTGGCATGACACTGCCTCAAGACATCTCTCCATCCAAATGGAATAAACAACCACATCCTTTGTCAGCTAAGGAGAGTTAGCAAACTGTTTTTATTAAATACGGATGTCTGGTCGGGTACGGTGGCTTACGCCTGTCATCCTAGCGCTTTGGGAGGCCGAGGCGGGTGGATCACTTGAGGTCAGGAGTTTAAGACCAGCCTGGCCAACATGGTGAAACTCCGTCTCTACTAAGAATACAAAAATTAGTTGGGCGTGGTGGTGGGCGCTTGCAATCCCAGCTACCTGGTAGGCTGAGGTACAACCACCCAGGAGGCGGAGGTTGCAGTGAGCCGAGATCGCGCCACTGCACTGCAGCCTGGGTGACAGAGTGAGACTCCGTCTCTAAACAAACAAACAAACAAACAAATAAATAAATAAATAAAAATACTGATGTCTCTGGGCTTTGGCTATGTGTTGCAATTTACAACCTTTCCAATGTCGGCTGCACCATTGCATTTAGAGGAAATCTCCATTCCCCAACAGGAACTACGAGGCCCCCTGCATGACGTGGCCCCTGCTGCCTGTTCAGCTCCTTAGCTCGAAATCCTTCCCCTTACCTTGCGGATTTTGTTTTAGTCCCAATGTCTCCTGCCCTCTCACCTCACTTTCTTGAATACATCAAGACTTCTTTGTCTCTGAGAGGTAGCTCAAGTTTTCTTCCCTCTGCCTGGAAGGTGGCTGGGTCTTTTGGTTCTTTTTAGTTAAAAGTCCTACCGAAGAGGTCTTTTCCTGACCCCTTATCTAAACTAGTGCCTACTCAGTTATATTCTCAATCATAACACTTTATTTCCTGTATAGCACATATCAAAATTTGTGATAATTTCATTTGTTGAATATTTTACCTCGTGGCAAAATCACACGCCATCCTCTAAGGGGCGAGACCCCTCAATGTGAAAGGGGCAAGAGACACAGAATAAGAGTGGCAAAAGCATAGGAAAGCCCAGAGGCCGCTGCCTTGACCACAATGGGTCGCTCTGAGCAGTTCAATGGTTAGGTCTGTTAACCAAGAAAGATAGAGCAAACCATTCAAGCTCATGCTGGACTTCTGGTTTCCTCCTTCTTAGTCAAGTAGGTTCAACCCCGATGGTCCAAGCAGGATATGTCATTTCCATCCTAAGAACCTCTCTAGGAACCCCAAGTGGGCTCCCCACTTGGTGTTTTTGCTAAGCAATCACTGTGGGGGTGTTCAATTGCAGGCAGAAAAAATCTAAGCCCCACCCCGCGGGACTCAGAAATTTGAGGACCTTGGTCTTTAAGATCTGCCCCATCAGCTTTCAGAAAGGGCGGGGCGACGGGAGCAGCTGTCACCTCCTTCTCTCCACCCAGCCGGCGTTCACGTGTGTTCCGCTGTGCAGTAACAGCTCTTCTTCCGGGACTTCCTGGTCGCCGCGACCAATCAAAATGCTTTTCCTGTCCTTACCATTGTCAGCCGCTGCCAATCGGCGCGCCTCTACCAACGCCCCTTAAAGGCGCAGCCACCGCCTCCGGAGCCGGGGCGAACCAATTCCTCCGTTGCGGCCCCCACCTGCAGTATGGAGTCGTCTCGGGGGCGGCCCGGGCCCGAGACGGACCTTCTGGCTGTAGCGGAACAGCAGGCCGCAATCTTCGGCGGCGGACCGGGCCGAATGTCCTCTGAGCCGCCCTCAGGCCTCCGGGTGTCCGGGGAGGAAGAGGCCGAGAACGTTGGGGGCGCGAACCGCCACCCCAGGACGTCCCCGAAGACGTCAAGCTGCGGCGTCGTCCACCGACCGGAACGGGAGGCTCTCGAGAAAGAGCCTGGCCCTCAAGGGACGCCGTCTGGGGCCGGGAGCCTCAGTGGGGCGCCGGGTGCAGAGCACGAACCGTCCCTGTCCTTCCGGCACAAGGACCCGGCGCCGCCCGAGGGCAAGCCCGCCTCCGGGAGGGACTGCCGTCGAGGGGGACCAGGCGGCGGTATGGATGTTGAGCAGCAGGAGGAGGAAGACAACGACGAGGAGGCGGCCGCGGTTGGCAGAGCCGGCCGCTCGTTCTCCAGCCGCCTTCAGGACAGCCGCAGCCTGGACGGGCTGAGCGAGGCGTGCGGTGGCGCCGGGTCCTCAGGGAGTGCCGAGTCCGGCGCGGGCGGTGGACGCCGCGCCACCATCTCCAGTCCCCTGGAGCTCGAGGGCACAGTGAGCCGCCACGGCGACCTCACCCACTTTGTCGCCAACAACCTGCAACTCAAGATCCGTCTGAGCGGCGCTCCTCCACCCCCGCCTTCTGCCCCTGCGCGGCCCTGCCCAGCGCCTGCACCCACACCCACACCAGCCATTCCCCCCATCGACCCTGAGGTGCTGCGGGATCTGGAGCGGTTGAGTCGGGAGCTGGGAGGCCGGGTGGACCGTCTGCTTCGCGGTCTAGGTGGCGCGGTGCAGGAGCTGACGGCGCTGAGCGTGGGCTGCATCCAGACCTACCGCGACGCTGTGGACTCCTTAGGTGAAGCCGTGGACATGAGCATCAAGGGCATGTACACCCTGCTGGCGCGCTGCGAGGAGCTGGAGCGGGCTCTGCAGCCGGTTCAGGGGCTGGCTCGCCAAGTCCGGGATATCCGACGTACTCTGGAGGTGTTGGAGGCCCTGTGCAAGTGACCAGGAGGACAGGAGAGGCCGGGCCTGGCCAGGGCAGGGCCCAGCAGGATCCTAAGGACTCTTCAGGGAGTCCTGGTGGGAAGTGCCCACTGAGGGGAGGCCTGTGTGTTGGAGGCTCTTCCAGATACGTTCAGCTGGCCCGCGCCCACTCGCTGGGCCTTAGGCTGGTGTATATGGGGAAGTTGTAACGGCTTTCCTGGTGGGAAGGGATGTTACTCTGCTTTTATACAGTTGGCCATCTGTAGCTACCCTGTTCTTCCCAACTCTCCTCCCTAGCTAGAGCACCAGCCCTGGGAACACAGGGCTTTAGGTCTGCTTCAAGGTGAGGACGTGACTCCCACATGTAATCAGAAGAAAGGGACAGAGGAAGCCCCAGCCCCCACTGTGGCTATCCTGACTTCAGTGGCCACATCTCAGGTGCCAGGGGCTGTGGGAGCTTGAGCCGTCCTTGGCCAAACACACCGCAGGCAAGGATGCACCCCTGCGGATGGATAGCCTTCTGCTTCTGCCCGCTGGCCCTCTACCATACCACTTCCCCAGCCAGAACCGGGATGGAGCTAGGAGGAATGGGTTGCACGGCGGAGGGGGGTGAGGTGGGAGGCATCTCACTGGTCTCAGGGTTCAGGTAGAATGTTGCTGGTTTTGAAGCCCACCTGTTGTGGAGTGTTCTCATCAGTTTTGGCTTTCTGAGATTTTGTGGAATTAAAGTGCTGCTGCTGCGAAGGCTGAGGCTGAGTCTGTGTGGGGTTACAGTGATTAATAAGCCAAAGCAATGGGAATGAGGGTTGGTGTTGTTCACACAGCTCCCTTGGGGCTGGTGCTGGAAGTGGGGTGGGGGTGGGGGTGTCTCAGGCTCTGTGGGGAAGGATATGGTTCCTGCTCTCAAGCATCTGATCTGAAGGGAAATGTGAGGACACAGATCATCACTCACAGGGGCCCAGAGATCCAGTAACCACAGAAACGTAAAAAAAAAAAAAGGTGCTCTAGAAGAGAAGGGGAAGAAATTGTCTTCTCAGATCCTGATGAATAGGCAGGAGCTGGGTGGATTGGACGGACATCTTACCTCTGGAGGAAGACTGGGAACACTTGTCAGCTCCATTCCTGACCATTTCCCACACTCTGTAGATCTGTGTCACATGGTTTCAGACAAATTAGTCCCAAATCCTTTTGTTTACAATTCACACAGTAAGTTCAGGAGCCATATATTATGGCCATTAAGATGTAGAAGCAAAGATCGTGAAACAACCCTGGTTTCTCTCAACCCCTTCCTCTCAAGACACGCCCACTTTAGAATGTGCTCCAAAACGCATCCTCTTCGGGGATTGGAAATGTTTCGCTGGTTTTCACCAGTGATGTTATTTGGCTCTAAAACAGACCACGGAATACTGCTTTTGAAAAGTTTCGGATGTGGCCCGTACGGGGATCGAACCCGCGACCTTGGCGTTATTAGCACCACGCTCTAACCAACTGAGCTAACCGGCCAGCTGCTAGAAAGGCTTGAACTAACATTATTTAGTTATAATATTGTTCAGTCCTCTCGTAATAAACTTTACTTGTAGGACTTCTTTATCAGAAATGAAAACAGAATACAAAAACTGAGCACCTAGACGAGTAACAGACAAGTCACAGTACTGGCAAGTACAGATGATGCGACTTGGATAGTTGCAGGTCGAGGCGCAAGTGCAATGTGCACGAAAAGCAAAAATCCCAACAGCGTGTCGCAGATGCACCGAGAGAAGACAGATGGTCATGTGAGTAAACCACATAGGCTGGAAGTTCTGAGGCTCTGCAACTCTCCTCGCAATGTTTAATGTTGGCAAAAGCGTGGGGAAACACTGAGGCACCGCTGGGATTCGAACCCAGGATCTCCTGTTTACTAGACAGGCGCTTTAACCAACTAAGCCACGGCGCCGCCGGAAGGGCGTCTGGGATCTTATTTCCTTGGCCGGGTCAGCTCAATTGCAGAGCATGAATACAAAAATGTCAGAAAAAGTCGGCCGCATTGGAAAATGCGGAAAGGATGGATGCAGCTGGGAAAGACACGAAAACTGAACGGAGTGACTCGGGGTAACAAGAAAAATCCTAGTTTTGACGTTACAAAACTTGAGCTCGGACCACAGGGCTTCCGTAGCCGACGAGGATGGGATTCGAACCCACGCGTGCAGAGCACAATGGATTAGCAGTCCATCGCCTTAACCACTCGGCCACCTCGTCTTCAGCCTGATTTTAGTTTACGGACAGCCCTCCGCATCTCTCATCTCTGGGACCTGAACTTCCCGCAAGTGGGGTTCGCCTCTGTCGTGAAGGCTGCATATTTTGAAGGAACCAGCTCAGCACTGGAAAGGGGCCTCTCAGACCGAAGACCGACTTCTCCCATGCGTGATCGTCCGAACCTCCTCCCTCTGCTGAGAGGTCTAGAACTGCTCCTGTCCTGAGGAGCCGCGTTATCCGCCCAGAATTACCGTACCCGGATCCATCGCAAAAACGCCCGCGAGAAGGTTGGGCTGCCCAAACGGGGCGGCCTCTGAACTTCGTGCCAGAAACCCCTTCCGTTCAGGACCCAAGAGGATATTGATTCTTCAATGACCTGAACGCTGAAGCTCGACCGTAGTTTAAATTAAGGGGAGTTAATAAAATTAGAAGAAAAGCATTCGCTGACCCCGACGTGATTTGAACACGCAACCTTCTGATCTGGAGTCAGACGCGCTACCGTTGCGCCACGAGGTCGGCCGGCCTTGCGGCAGCTCTGTTCTCCCCATGACCACTGTGCCCCCAGGAGGCCGGGGTCATGTATCGAGGCATGGATGGGCACCTAGGGCATTCCTGTCCCTCAGAACAGTTGCAGGATCGTATCTGCGCTCGCCGAGCGGCCCTGTAGGGCAAGCCGGGCGGGTGGCACCCCAGGGCAGTGACTATGGAATCCAGGCTCAGCGGTCTGTCCCTCCTGGCCCCCCGGCGTCCTGCCAACGCCCAGATAGAGAATCCGGAGCTACTTACAGCCCAGCCCGGACCGACCTGCCTAGAAACCGATGGAAGGATTTGAACCAGAAGGAAAGTGATGGAGCAGTGCCAGAGCCTAGGGCACCTGAAGGGGTGAGAGACTTGCTCCCCCAGCAGCGCGTCTCCTCCCTGGCTGCACTTCTACAATCGCCTGCGGAGCCTTTGAATGTACCCACGCACAACACCCGGTTTCGGAGGTTCTGATTTAAACGGTCCAGGGAAGAGCTCTGGCATCGATATGTAAAACTTTTGAAAAATATCGGTATTTCAGCTGTTTGAGGGCACATAAATATTTTCTATAATTTTATGAGTTTTGACAAATACAACACCTGCACAAATCACAACTCTTTAAAAACATATAGGACATTTCCCTCGCTCATGGTTCTTACACGTCCCTTCTCTACGGATCCCCACTCCTCCCTTCCCAGAGGCAATCTCTATTCTAATTTTGACCACCACAAACATCAGTATTTCTTTTCTTTTCTTTTCTTTTTGAGACGGAATTTCGCTCTTGTTTCCCAGGCTGGGGTGCAATGGCGCAATCTCGGCTCACCGCAACCTCCGCCTCCCGGGTTCAAGGGATTCTCCTGCCTCAGTCTCGCGAGTAGCTGGGATTACAGGTATGCACCACCACGCCCGGCTAATTTTTAGTAGAGACGGGGTTTCTCCATTTTGGTCAGGCTGGTCTCGAACTCCAGATGTCAGGTGATCCCCCAGCTCGACCTCCCATAGTGCTGGGATTACAGGCGTGAGCCACCGCGCCTGGCCAATAACTTGTTTAATCTGTGAACACTTATATTTGATGAATCCCTCACTAAGGGAGCTCACCTCTGAAGGTCTGGGTCAAAAATGCGTGTAAGTTACAGACAGGGAAGAAAAGCATGAAGAGTTCTTCAGTCTTTTTTTTTTTTTTTTTTTTTTTTGAGACAGGTCTCACTTCTGTTGCTCAGGCTGTAGTGCAGTGGTGTGATCACGGCTCACTGCAGCCTCACTTCCTGGGTTCAGGTGATCCTCCCACCTCAGCCTCCCAAGCAGCTGAAACTACAGTTGTGCACCACTATGTTTGGCTAATTTTTTGTACTTTTTTGTAGAAATGGGGTTTCGCCATGTTGCCTAGGCTGAAACTTCAGTCTTTTTATCCTGTCTCCTAAGAACGTTTGAATGCTTGCTATGCTGTAATTTCTGCATTGGAGAATACAGAAAGCTCATCTCTCATTGTAAATTAGGTGTCATTACTATTACTCGTTTTAGGAATCAAATGCAATGGGGGTCATTTCAAAGGAGAAAACTTGATAGGTTTCCTTGTCTATCCTGAGAGCAGGGAGGTTTGAAACTATCTTCAGAACTTTGACTGAGTCCAACAGTTAAGAAAAGAACCGGCCGGGCATGGTGGCTCACGCCTGTAATCCCAGCACTTTGGGAGGCCAAGGAGGTTGGATCACCTGAAGTCAGAAGTCAGAAGTTTGAGAACAGCCTGGCCAACATGGTGAAACCCCGTCTCTACCAAAAATACAAAAATTAGCTGGGCATGGTTGTGGGCACCTGTAACCCCAGCTACTATAGGAGGCTGAGTCAGAAGCATCACCCCAACCCGCAAGGCGGAAACTGCAGTGAGCCGAGATCATGCCATTGCATTCCAGCCTGGGCGACAAAGGTAAAAACTCCGTTTCAAAAAAAAAGGCCGGGCACGGTGGCTCACGCCTGTAATCCCAGCACTTTGGGTGCTGGGAGACTGAGGTGGGCAGATCACGAGGCCAAGAGATGGAGACCATCCTGGCCAACATGGTGAAACCCAGTCTCTACTAAAAATACAAAACTTAGCTGGGCATGGAGGCACGCGTCTGTAGTCCCAGCTACTCCGGAGGCTGAGACAGGAGGATCACCTGAGCCCGGGAGGTTGAGGATCACTGTAGTCATGATCATACCACTGCACTCCAGCCTGAATGACAGAGTGAGACCCTGTCTAAAAAAATTGAGACAGAGAGACACTTTGTTGAACCTCTTTTCAAAAAAAAACATAATAATAATAAATCCTCAGTAAAGTCTAGAAAAATCACAATATTTTATTTCATGGGGATAAAAGCAAGTTTTGGTGATTACATTATCTCCAATATGAAGAAAAGGCTGTGCTGTCTTTTAAAGAGATGGTTTATATGAAAATGTCATCACATAGTTTCAATACATAAGAGTTCAACACTTTAGGGACTCTCAATCCTATAAATCATTCCTTTTTTCCCTCAATTTCATGTCTTAATGATAATACTATATAAGACTCAGAAAATATTAATGTTTATTGATTAAAACTTATTTTTTTAAAGACAGAATCTCACTCTGTCACCCAGGGTGGAGTACAGTGGTGCGATCTCAGCTCACTGCAACCTCCACCTCGTGGGTTCAAGAGATTCCCTTGCCTCAGCCTCCCAAGTAGCTGGGACTACAGGTGCGTCCCACCACGCCCGGCTAAGTTTTGTATTTTTAGTAGAGATGGGGTTTCTCCATGTTGGCCAGGTTGGTCTTGAACTCCTGACCTCAGGTGATCCACCCGCCTCAGCTTCCCAAAGTGCTGGGATTACAGGCATGAGTCACTGCGCCCGGCCTAAAGCTTCGTTAAAAAGATATATCTGAATGTATGTGTGTGTGTATTTAAATATATAAATATACAATATATATTATATATAATTAAATATATATAATTATATATACTATATATAAATACATATATATACATATTTTTTGAGATGTAGTCTTGCTCTGTCGTCCAGGGTGGAGTGCAGTGGCAAGATCTCGGCTCATTGCAACATCCGCCTCCTGGGTTCAGATGATTCTCCTGCCTCAGCCTCCCGAGTAGCTGGGAATACAGACACGTGCCACCACGCCCGGTTAATTTTTTTTTGTATTTCTAATAGAGACGGGGTTTCACCATGTTGGTCACGCTGGTCTCAAACTCCTGACCTCAGGTGATCTGCCCACCTGTGCCTCCCAAAGTGCTGGGATTACAGGCGTGAGCCACCACTCCAGGCCTTTATTATTGTTTTATTAGAGAGAGGTGTCTCACTGTGTTGCTCAGACTGGCTTCAAATGCTTGGGTTCAAGGAATACTTCTGCCTTGGCCTCCCAAAGTGCTGGGATTACAGGCATGAGCTTTCGCTTCTGGTCCCAGAGTGCATTTTCTTTTTCTTCCTTTATTTTTGAGACGAAGTCTTGCTCTGTTTCCCAGGCGAGAGTGCAGTGACACGATCTTGGCTCAATGCAACCTCTGCCTCCCGGGTTCAAGCAATTCTCTTCCCTCAGCCTCCTGAATAGCTGGGATTACAGGCCGGTGCCACCACAACTGGCTTTTTTTTTTTTTTTTTTCAGTAGAGATGGGGTTTCACCATGTTGGCCAGGGTGGTCTGAAACTCCTGACCTCAGGTGATCTCCCTGCCTCAGTCTCCCAAAGTGCGGGGATTACATGTGCGAATCACTGCTCCCGGTCAATTTTTGGCCAAAGTTTCTAAAATAAAGTTTAAGAATAAATGCCCTATTTTTATAGAATTATAAATGTCCTATTTTTATAGAACTATAATTCTAGCGTTTCCTTTTTTTTTTTTTTTGAGACAGTTGCGCTCTTGTTGCAGAGGCTGGAGTGCCATGACACGATCTCGGCTCACTGCAACCTCCATCTCCCGGGTTCAAGCGATTCCACTGCCTTAGCCTCTCGAGTAGCTGGGATTACAGGCACGCACCACCACATCCGGCTAATTTTGTATTTTTAGTGGAGATGGGGTTTCAGCATGTTGGTCAGGCTTGTCTCGAACTCCTGACCTCAGATGATCCGCCCTCCTGGGCCTCCCAAAGCGCTGGGATTACAGGCCACTGTGCCCGGCCCGCGTATCCCTGTTTGTAGCACCTATTATCTTACGGATTTATTTGTTTGTATATCTGTTGTTGATCTCCCTGACTAGAATACCCTTACTAGGTAATAAATAAATATATAAAAATATTTGTTGAAGGAATGAGAAATGCCTCTTGGGCTTGTACTTTAGTCTGGCTAAAGGCACTGAGATGGGGAGTGGGAAGGAGGAAGAGATTGTTCTCCTGGGAAATGGGCCGGGAGTTTCCTTGTGGATGGGACTTGACTGAGCAATTAGAGAAGAACTTTCAGATCTGCAGGGACCTGCGCTGAGGCCCAAAAGTCATGACGTCGCCGGTGATAAGAGCTTCTTGGACTGTAGCTCTGCAATGTCGGAGGCCCAGCACCTCCAAGAGATAAAGAAATCTAAGTTGAGTTTCCCTTCCCGTAGGCTCCAAGCCTCCCAGAGACGCAGGGACTGTATCATTCCCTTCGTCCACTCCCACCTTTCCAATCACCTTGCTTTGCTCTTATTCCCACGCTAGTTTAAGGACGCTGATCACTTTTCGCACTCTGCAAATCCCTCTCCAAACTGAGCAAAGTAGTCTGAGAGAAATCAGTCTTCCTCAAGGAAGGTTCAGGCCTAGAGTCCTCAGACAACCAGGGGCTCTGTGACAATCTGTAACTGCAGAGCAGTCCAGGAACACCGGCCTCTCCACGTTCGGGTCCCTTGTTTCTCAGGCCCCGCTTGGTGGGAAGTTAAAGGCATGAGGAGAAGGGGAAGGGGAGCGGGTGTGAGTCTTCGGCAGGGCGGGGACCTCAGCCCGGCGTGGCGGTGGGAGTGATCTCAAGTGATCCACAACTGGGCAGCGTAGCTGGGGCTGGGGGCCGCTCCCGGTGTGGGCAACCGCGGAAGCAGAGGTGTCCCCAGGCTAGGCCAGGGTGAGTTTCCGTTCGTCGGCTCTGCGTGGGCAGATCGAGCGCTGCGGGGCTGTGCCACCCCGCACCCTCTGAGAAACAAAGGGCCTGGCTGCGCACGGGTACCCAGCCGTTGGGTTAGAAGCGCCTTTGGGTAACCCTGACCTGAGTTAGCCCTGAAAGACCCACAGCAGATGGAGAATGTACTGCCCTCGCGAGGTTTTCCGAGAACGCGGCGCCACGCCCACGTACGCGGTTACCAAGGCAACTGGGCGGTGCCTGAGCTGGCGGAAAGGAGGAGTTTGTCTAGATTTGTCCGCTTGCTGGTGGACTTCAGGAGTCACAGTCTCTAAACTCCTAGCCTCAGAGACCGCCGCTCTTGTTCCCAAGGGCCATGGGCCGGGTCTCAGGGCTTGTGCCCTCTCGCTTCCTGACGCTCCTGGCGCATCTGGTGGTCGTCATCACCTTATTCTGGTCCCGGGTAAGACCCACGGCTGCCCTCCGTCCGCCCCTATTCCCATCTCGGAGTCGTCCCCGCCCTACCCTGCCCCTCTCCCAGTGTCTTACCCACTTGTGTTTTCTCGTGTCCCGCCGCCCCCAGGCCTGCCCAGCAGCCTGCCCCTTGTTCACTTCTCTTCCTCTCTGCCCTGCTCCCAGGACAGCAACATTCAGGCCTGCCTGCCTCTCAGGTTCACCCCCGAGGAGTATGACAAGCAGGACATTCAGTGAGGTCTTGGGACGGGGTGGCCAGAACGAAGAGGTGGTGGGAGTGGAGGGGTCTTAGAAGAAGTCCAAAGGCCTGGGCCAGTCCACTTTCTCTCTGCAGGCTGGTGGCCGCGCTTTCTGTCACCCTGGGCCTCTTTGCAGTGGAGCTGGCCGGTTTCCTCTCAGGAGTCTCCATGTTCAACAGCACCCAGAGCCTCATCTGTATCCTTTCTGCCTGCCCACCTTTCCCACACGACCCATTTCTATCAGGACTCCCTTCAGCCACCTGACACAATAGTGTCTGCTGTAGCCAGTCTCTCCAGTTCAAAGATCTTCAACCATGTGCTAAATCCTGCTGTTTACTAGGCACTTAAAATTCCGAAATAAGAGTAAAATACAGTTTTTGGCCAGGCACGTTGGCTGACGTCTGTAATCTCAGCACTGTGGGAGGCCCGCGCAGGAGGCAACATAGTTAGACCCCATGTCTACAAAAATAATAGTAATAATAAAAACCCCACTATTTTTTTTAACCATGAGGAGGAGGTAGATACACATCTGTAATTCAGTGTGATAAGCACTGTGCTATGGGAGTGTGTAAAGAGAAAGCATAGGCAGGGTGCGATGGCTCTCGCCTGTAATGCCAGCACTTTGGGAGACCGAGGCAGGTGGATCACCTGAGGTCAGGAGTTCGAGACCAGCCTGACCAACATAGTGAAACCCCGTCTCTACTAAAAATACAAAAATTAGTCGGGTGTGGCGGCGCACTCCTGTAATCGCAGCTACTCAGGAGGCTGAGGAAGGAGAATTGCTTGAACCCGGGAGGCAGAGGTTGCAGTGAGCTGAGATCGTGCCACTGCACTGCAGCCTGGGCGACAGAGCAAGACTCCGGCAAAAAACGAAAGATATAAAGCACATTGGGAACTCAGAAGAGACAACGGAAGCGAGCACTGGGAACTCAGAAGAGGCAAAGAAAGCGAGGCACATGGGTCAGAGAATTGTGGACCAGGAGGACCAGGACGCTGGAGGCTGATTCCAGCGCATATCAAGTCGCTCTCAGCACCCCTGTGTGGCATAGCAGGAGAGCCTACTCTGACCTCTCATCTGAAGGATCCAGGCTGGACCCTAGATACGGGGTAGGGTAGCCTGAGATCCCTTCTGCTGCAGTCACTTCTGGTCTCTCCTCACATGACTGTCCTAAAATTCAGAAGTCAGGGATGCTGACTCTAGCCCTGGCAATATGGTGAGGGAGCAAGCAATGAACCTGAATGCAGATGCCAACCCCACCACTGGCCTTTTGTGACCCCTCACTATCTGTCGATCCAAAGACTTTCCTTAACTCTGGTGCCTTCCCAAGCCATTGGGGCTCACTGCAGTGCATCCGTGGCCCTGTCCTTCTTCGTATTCGAGCGTTGGGAGTGCACTACGTATTGGTACATTTTTGTCTTCTGCAGGTGTGGTAGCATCCAATATTCGGGAATGAGGGAGGAAGGCTGACCCTAAACCTGAAGGTTTTTCCCCCACCCAGCCCTTTCCTCCATGTGTGAGATACCAGATCCACTTAATATCCTGTAGTCTTTTGAAGTTTCATCCCCCACCCCATGCCACCTGCTCTACACTTTCAGGGGTGGGGTCTCTGGTTTGGAGATTTGGGTATTTATATTGAAAGGGTTTCTGAATCTACCACTTGCCTCGGTAGTGCCCTTCCAGCTGTTACTGAAATGACTTTATTCGTCACCGTCTTTGGGCTGAAAAAGAAACCTTTCTGAGCACCTTCATGACGGGAACCTAAGGACGAAGGCTACAGGGGCAAGGGCCACTTCGTATTCCTGGAAGAAGGAAGGCATAGGCCTCGGTCCTCCCCTCGGAAACTGCTTCTGCTGGAGGATATGTGTTGGAATAATTACGTCTTGAGTCTGGGATTATCCGCATTGTATTTAGTGCTTGATAATAAAATATGTTTTGTAGTAAGATTAAGACATACACAGTTTTCAGGGCACAATTGAGATGGCGAAACTACAGAAGAAAAAAAAAGAAGCCACGTTGTTTTCTAGTCCTGCAGACCGTAAGATACTTGGTATCGCTTCTATTTTGGTTATTACGGTAGGTGTCTGGCGGAAGGGAGTGGGCGGGGATATGTAAATAGAAAGTGCGTACAGTTACAACGTCCAGCACGTAAATGATCGGAGCATTCTGGGAAAAAATAATTTATTCCTTTTCGGCAGCCGAATGAAAAAAAGTTCTTTTAAAAATGTGCAAGCAAATATGGCAATGCAACTGGAAGGACGCTAAGTAGTAGGGTTATTGATGCCAACGCGTCATGCACTCACCCTAGCTGTGATCGGAATCTTTTTGACTGAGTGCGGAATGTCGGTTATCTAGAAATATCGTCAGGTGGGATAATCCTTACCTGTTCCTCCGTTGGAGGGCAGATTAGAACATGATGATTGGAGAATGCATGAAACGTGATTAACGTCTCTGCGTAATCGGGACTTGCAACACCCCGATTGCTCCTATCTGATTCTTCCTGACGATCCCTCTGGTTTGTGTAACGTTGATTGTTAGCTCCTATTTTATTCTCTTTTGACGTTCTCTCTTGTTTGTGTAACGTTGATTGTTAAGATTTTGTCAATGTGATTATTACGCAGTAAATGTATTATTCTCCGTATTATATTATGTGATCTCGCGAAAATTTATCTGGCCTTGAAAATTGTGGTTTAGTGTTTGTTGCTTTCTGGAATTTAGGAGGTGGGATTGTGCAAATAGACTCCCATTATTCTTTGTCGTTTGATACTTTGACGTTCACCTCTTGTTAGGAGATACTGTACATCAGTAAAAATCTGTATGTAATCTTGTGTACAGGAGGGTTCCCCTTAGGGTGATACTCTTTCAATAGGAACAGGTTTTTTTGCTTTTTGTTTTTCTTTTTGTTTTTGAGGCAGGGTCTTAGTCTGTCGCCAGGGCTGGAGTGCACCTCGCTGATCTCGGCTCACTGTAACCTCTGTCTCCCAAGTTCAAGAGATTCTCCTGCCTCAGCCTCCCAAGTAGCGGGGATTATAGGCAGGTGCCACGATGCCCGGTTATTTTTTGTATTTTTAGTAGAGACTGGATTTCACCATGTGGGCCAGCCTGGTCTCGAACTCCTGACCTCAGGTGATCCTCCCCTCTTGGCCTCCCAAAGTGCTGGAATTACAGGCGTGAGCCACCGCGTCTGGCCTTTTTATTTGTAAATTTTGTGCTATCCGTACTTTATACCAGTACAATTTGTCATACACTTATGTATATACATGGATACATTTGTGTTTGGAGAGTTGGTTGTTAAAAATCTACCAGTACACCCCCAAGAAACTGATCATCATCAATGACTTCTCCTTCCCAAATCCAGAGTCACTTTTCAGACTTGAGT
Organism: Colobus angolensis palliatus; assembly: GCF_000951035.1. Classification (NCBI taxonomy): domain Eukaryota; kingdom Metazoa; phylum Chordata; class Mammalia; order Primates; family Cercopithecidae; genus Colobus; species Colobus angolensis. Next base: position 4,284,989 of record NW_012118154.1, on the reverse strand, counting down.
TTGAGTTTGACCTCTCTTCAGCATATGGTATGTTGACCACCCCCTCTTTTTTTTTTGAGACAGTCTCACTCTGCTGCCCGGGCTAGAGTGTAGTGTGCAGTGGTGGGATCATGGCTCACTGCAGCGTCGAACTCCCAGGCTCAGATGATCCTCCTGCCTCAGCCTCCCAAGTAGCTGGGACTATAGGTGAGCACCACCACACCTGGTTAAGTTTTAACATTTTCTATAGAGACAGGGTCTCACTATGTTGCCCAGGCTGGTTCCAAACTCCTGGGCTCAAGCCATCCTCCCCACTAGGCCTCCCAAATTGCTAGGATTACAGGCATGAGCCACCGAATTTGGCCCACTCCCCTCTTTTGCACTTTTTTCTCCCTTAGTTTTGAAACAGTGGTTCCCCTGGTTTGCCTACTACTGTACTGTTCTGGTTGTTCCTTTTTACATTCATTCAATGAATACTTAGAGTACCTGCAGTGTGTCAGTTACTGGGGACATAATACCGGGTTGTCTCCTCTGCTTGCCCCAAAAGTGCCGGTGATCACTACTCCTCGGGTCACTTCATCCATCTCGTTTTCAAACATCAACTAGATGCTGCTGGTTTCCAGATCTCAGCTCGCTTATGTGAGCCCTAGCCCAGGGCCAGGACTATAGGAATAACCTCTGCAGCCAGACTGCCTGCCGTGGTCCCAGTGCGTTTTTTTCTCTTATCAGGAGGTCACCTGCCCTCTCTCTGCCGCAGTTCCCTCATCCACACTCACAATTTTTTTTTGTTTTTTTTGAGATGGTGTCTTGTTCTGTCGCCCACGCTGGGGTGCAGTGGTGTGATCTGCAACCTCCGCCTCCCTGGTTCAAGCGATTCTTCTGCCTCAGCCTCCCGAGTAGCTGGGATTACAGGTGCCGGCCCCTGCACCCTCCTAAATTTTGTATTTTTAGTAGAGATGGGGTTTCACCATGTTGGTCAGGCTGGTCTCGAATTCCTGACCTCATGATCCACCTGCCTCGGCCTTCCAAAGTGCTGGGATTACACCGCGCCGGGCCACACTCATACTTTTTATGTGAGTGGCAAGTTTGTGTCTGGGGGATTGCTGCATCTGCCTCAGGTGACCTTTCCCTTTAGGGTTCAGGGACTTCATCAAGGCTGCATGAACCGTTTTGAACCTGCTTGCTAATTTTCTGTAGTAGATATTTGTATGTGCAGCAGAATTCTCCTGCATCTCCAGCTTCTACCAGGCGGTGGGGAAATGCTGTTGATACCCACCAAAGGGACAGATTGGCTCAGATCAGTTCACAACAATACCTCATGGGATCGCTGAGAGAATTAACTGAGACAATCCAGCTATCTGTCAGGGGAGAAGGGTAGCAGAGTGTCAGGCCTGTGGTAACTGCTCAGTGCCTTTTCCCTGAGTTGATTTGGATCTTGGGATTCTCCCATCATAGTGGACATCTGCTGTTTTTGCCAGTTCAGTATCCATCCTTTATTTCTGGCAACAGCACCACCATTTTTTCTTTCTTTCTTTTCTTTTCTTTTCTTTCTTTTCTTTCTTTCTCTTTTTTGACAGAGTCTCGCTCTGTCACCCAGTCTGGAGTGCGATGGTGCAATCTCAGCTCACTGCAACCTCGGCCTCCCCGGTTCAAGCGATTCTCCTGCCTCAGCCTTCTGAGTAGCCGCGATTACAGGCACCTGCCACCAAGCCCGGCTATTTTTTGAATTTTTAGTAGAGACGAGATTTCACCATGTTGGTCAGGCTGGTCTTGATCTCCTGACCTCGTGATCCGCCAGCCTCAGCCTTCTGAAGTGCTGGGTTTACAGGCATGAGCCACCGCACCCAGCAGCACTACCATTTTCTTTCGGGAGACCCTCCCTTATTCTTAGTCCACGTGGTTAGGAAGAGGCTGACAGTCACTCCTTCCCTACCATTCCTCTCTAGACTCATTCTGTTTTCCTGGGCGCGGTGATTGGTTCAAGCATAAACCTTGACAACATAGGACTATTGCTGGAACTTTTGGGAAAAGAGAAGCTTGGACTCTTCCTGGAAATAAAAGCATGCTATAAAATAAAATAATTAGGCTGGGTGCAGTGGCTCACGCCTTTAATCTCAGCACTGTAAAAATACAAAAATTAGTCGACCGTGGTGGTGTGTGCCTATAATCTCAGCTACTCTAGAGGCTGAGGCAGGAGAATCGCTTGAACCCGGTAGACGGAGGTTGCAGTGAGCCAAGATCGCCCACTGCACTTCAGCCTGGGTGACAGAGGGAGACTCTGTCTAAAAAACAAAAACAAAAACAAAACCATAAAAGTACTCAAATAAATC